>NC_058132.1:583896557-584026258 GCF_016433145.1 Gracilinanus agilis
ATCCTGACTTGTAAATCAGCCAAAGTTAATATATATATATATATATATATATACACACATACATACATATATATGTACATATACATATACATATGTATATGTATGTATGTATGTATGTATGTATCTCCTTCTATATTTCATTGGCCTCAGACATTAGCATCTGCATCTCTTTGTCATCCACTAACCTTTTTTCTTCCTCTAGTCTACAGCATTCTCTCTCATCTCATTGTTCTTACTCTGGGGAAAAAACAAACAAACAATTGTATTGATTCTTCCATTTCTTCTGGAAATGAGCAAGTCAATTGAATTTCCTATGGCTCCATTCATTGTCCCTATGATTTCCTAATCCAAAATACCCTTCTGGTACCCCACTTCCTTTTACATTTCTCCTCCTCTTTCTAGAAAGTGAAAGTTAGCTCACTGAGAACAGAGACTATCATATTTCTATGTTTGTATCCCTAGTACAGGCTTGTAAGAAAGTAAGTTTTATAATATTATATTAAATAATTTGTGAATTCTTTAATTCATTCATTTATTCATCATGGAGTTCCATGATTTATAATATCACCAAGATATTAGATATTTAACCTCCCCATAAGAGCTATTTTAGAGAAAGTTTTTCTTTCCATATAATGGATTTTATTTTACCTACTCTTCAGAATAGAGCAGTTTGTTAACATAACTTTGAAATTCACTAGGTAGTCCTATTTTCTGTTATGCAATATATATGAAAATCTAATTCAACCAAGAAGTCAAAGAAATTCTTTTTGCTAATGTTTTTTTTTAAATTTCTTTCTGTACATGAATATGTACAGTACTTTATCCCCATAATTTTAGATATATAAACCAACATCAGACAGACTGGTTCCTATTCTTTTTCTTCCTACATTTTCACCTTTCTCATAATGATGTTTTATTGATTTTTTTTCAAAGAAATGTATAAAAATGAGACTGAGCACCTTGGTCAGGTGAAATGCTAACTCATAAACAATGTGGTTTACCATTCTATCCTCATGATGAAAGGAATTAAATGTATAATAGCAAGAGCATAAACGTGAGCAAAGAAAACAACCACAAAATATTTTAGTAATGAATGTATTTTCTAAGTATGGACTTATCCAAGAATGTGTAACGTCATGAAAATCCTTTCTCTTCCTGTCTGCTGATTATCTCTCTCTCTCCATGTAAGTGTGGTGTTTGTGTGTATATATGTATACATATGTATATAAAAATATATATCTATGTATAGGTGTTGTATTTAATAATATTCAGAGGGCATTAACATTTCCTTTCTAAACTTAATTCTTCCTCTGCCACACTACTTATTATGAGGGATTTGGAGTCTAGCATAATTTAATTTGGAGTCTGGCCATTTAGTGATAGCACATATGTTATTTTTCTGAATGTCATACTATAAGTAGAAATAATTATGGCAACATTCAAATATTTTTGACTGATATTAGCTAATAGATTTCATAAGTTCTCATGACTCATAATTTCACTAAATCTTTGGTTCTTATTTTACTGGGCAGTAATATCTGTTTTTTTTGATCATGTCCACACTTATAGTGGCTCATAATTCTCCCTATGTGGACAATTAAAAGTAACTATCTAGTTATTAAAAAAAGTTCAGATTATGCCTTCTGCCTCAACTCCATTTCCTTGAAAATCTAACAGGAAAGAAATAGAAAGAATGGTTTAGAGACTCACTTTATTTTTCCTTTAGCCTTACTTTTATTCCCTTTGGGCAAATCTTAGTTTTGTGTTTCTTCTGAGTTCTAAGAATACATAGTAATCTGCACATCTGAAACAGCAGAGAATATGTGCATAGCTTTGGTAAGGAGAGGAAGGTTGTGAGTTTAGAAAGTATTTCTTTGGATATCATTTTTTTCTGGGTATGATGGTTTATGTGTCTTCAGAGCAACTTGCTTAAACAGCATGCAGTAAGTATCCTGATTGAAAAGTTATTAACATGCTTCCTGAATTCTGCATCACTGTCATCTGTGTCTTATTTGAAAACTGTATTCTGTGTACTATCAGAAAAATCTTTCTGGAGGTTACACTTATGCTGGAGTTTCTAGAATTTGTGGCATTTATTTATTAGGTACATCCAAGATACTGTGTGAATTCTGGTGTTCATTTATCTTTTTGTCATTAGGTTAGCAATGGTGGAGTCTTGTTTCTGGTTAATACCTGCAGAAAAGATCAAAAAATTTTTTTAATGAAAGAATCTGTTTCATGAACAAATTAGTGAACTTTTAATTTTTTTCAATTTATTTTTAGCTTGCAATTAAATGATATATCAGTGACCAGTAACTTTTATCATTAAAAGACACTTATTTGGTGGAAAAAACAAACAAACTCTGCTTCTCTTTAAGGGCCAGGTTCATCAATAGATTAAGAGAGAGTGAATAAAAAAATCAAGAAGTAGTAATGAATTTAATTTACTTAAATGTAAAAGTTATGAATAAAGTTTAACTTATTTTTATTAACATCTATTTTTATAAACTATTTTCAAAAATAAATTGAATGTTTTCATTAGCAGAAGGCGGTTGAATACCATTCTGTTAAAGGAAACGATAGAATTGCTTACTGCACATCAGAAAAAAGGAATGCTTTCTGATTCTATTTACAGTTTACTAGGTTGAGGCTTTTATTGTTAGATTAATCAGATATCAGTCCTGCTATGGTTTTAGAATGAAGTAAGTTTCACACTTAATATTCATAGTGCTGATACTAGAAACCTGATATGGATCAGTAATAATTGATATTGATTTAGGTTCTATGAATGTGCCTTATTTCATTTGAGTCTCATAATCTTGTAATGTAGATTAAATAATATTATCATTCCCAATTTAGAGATGTAGAAATTGAGGATCAAAAAGAACATTGCCTAAAATTAAGTGGTTAATAAATTATAATGGCAGAATAATATCTTTGAATAAGTTGAAAATTTCTAGTCAGTTACCACAAGGAGAATCTGTGAGTCTTGAGAAATAAATGAGCAAACATTTAGGTTTGCTCTTCTGAGGATATTAAATGCTAATTATTAAGATCCTAGATCTAGAATTAGAAGAGACCTAAGAAGTTATCTTGTCCAACCTGTAGCTCTGGAGTCAGAGAAATTGAGTCCATATCCTTCCCTTGTTACTACTGTTGTGACCCTGGAAATACCATAGTATTCCAAGGCATTAGTTTGCTCTTCCATAAAATGAAGGTTTTAGCTTTGATAGCCTCAGTACTCTCTTTTTTCTATTTAAAACACTGATCTGTTCATCTTCCTGCAATTCAGAAGATATGGCAGGAAAGTTTTGTTTTATTCTGTTTCCTTGGAAAAAGGAACTGGTCTGAAATACACAAGCAGATGGTACCTGCTAGGAGTTGCCCTTAATTGCAAGAGGAAGCATAGTTGGAAGTTCACTCAATTCAGTTCATTTCAATTCAGTTCACTTCAATAAGCATCTATCTTACTGCTGGGTATGAGGCACTATGGTAGACTTTAAGAGTAAAATAGCTGAACAAATTGTGGTATATGCTGGTGATGGAATACTATTGTGCTCAAAGGAATAATAAACTGGAGGAATTCCATGTGAACTGGAAAGACCTCCAGGAATTGATGCAGAGTTAAAGGAGCAGAGCCAGAAGAACATTGTACACAGAGACCAATGCACTGTGGTAAAATCGAATGCAATGTACCAGCAGCAATGCAATGACCCAGGACAATTCTGAAGAACTTATGGTAAAGAATGCTACCCACATTCAGAGGAAGAACTACGGGAGTGGAAACACAGAAGAGAAACAACTGCTTGAACACATGGGTTGAGGCGGACATGATTACGGATGTAGACTCGAAACTACCACACCAATGCAACTATCAACACTTTGGAAATAGGTCTTGATCAAGGACACATGTTAAAACCAGTGGAAATACGCATCAGCCATGGGGGGGGGAGGGACCTCGGGGATTGAAGGGGAAAGTAAGAGCATGAATTATGTAACCATGTTAACTTTTCTAAAAAAATAAATATTAATACATATTTTTAAAAAGTAATTTACTATTGGGAAGAAGTGATGAAATGTTTGTTTTACTTTTTAGCAGATCTTTCCAATTTTCAACAGATTCAATAGATAACTCAAAAAGATGTCTTTATTTTTCTTTATTTGCTACTTTGAGACTTCTGTTGTTTTCTTCCTTTTCTTTCCTTCTTAATTTTGATTTATTTTATAAAATGAACTGCAACAGGATCATAAGATCATAGACATAGAACAGACTTAGTAGAGACTTAATCTTCAAGGAAGGGGGAAAAGGGTGTATTCCCTTTCAACTTTGTTGTTTCAAAACATTGAAATAAAAGGAATATGTGGATAATATAGAAGAGAATATGAAGCTGAAAAATCAGGGATATTTCTTAATAAGTGGAACTGTTGAAATAATTTCCTTCATGAGGTATTGGATTTCCCTTCCATGGAAATCTTCAAGAAGGAATTAAGCAAAATGACCACTTTTAAAGAGACTAGCCATGGGATGGGCCTGGATAAATTACCTTAGAAGTTTCCTCCAACTCTGTGATTCTAATTTTGAAATTGTTTATCATTTAATGCTGTACCAATAACTACTTTCCACAATACTGCCTTGGAGATATTATCCAAGAAGATATTATCAAAGATATTATCTCAAACTAAGCCTTTTTAAGGAAAAGTAATCTTAAATGTAATTCCCATATTTTAATTATGTTTCAAGTTTTGACTTTTCTTTTAATTCTGTCTCTGTCAGATGATCTGGGATGCGGTTATGCTTTTGATGTCTGACCAAGCTTTTGTGGTTCTACAGGGCAAGCCTTCAACCACCTTCATGGCCATTGGAATGGATTATTCATACCTACCCACTTTGCTGGATATTCACCTGCTTGAGATAGAAATCCTCCTAAATCACTGACAAGTTTGAGTTCCTTCTTTTATCCTTAAACTGATTTATCCAAGTACGCAGGAACAATTTTACCAGGTGTGACAGCTGTACACACCTAGGGTACAGGGAGTCACAGAGGAGAGTTGGGTAGACACAACACTAAAAGTGCATGAGCAGCTGTGTGACCCTGGGCAAGTCACTTGACCCCCATTGCCTACCCTTACCACTCTTCCACCTATAAATCAATAAAGAGAAGTTAAGGGTTTAAAAAAAAAGTGGATGAGCAGTCCTGACAATGGTGTAGCAAGCCATCATTCAAGAGTTGTTAGTCATAGAGAGATTGATAGACAGACAGATAGACGAACAGACAGATGGGCATACAGACAGATAGATATCGATATAGAAATAGATATAGACAAATAGATTACACACATTTTATTATTATTAAATCATTTTCATTTGCATCTGATTCTATGAATCCATTTGGGGTTTTCTTCATGAAGATACCAGAGTGATTCGCCATGTTATTCTCTAGGTCATTTTACAGGTGAGGAAACTGAGGCAAACAGGATTAAGTGGCTTGCACATGTTTACACAGCTAGTATCCGAGGCTAGATCTGAACTCACAAAAAGCAATCTTTTTGACTCTAGGACCTGCACTCTATCTACTGTGCCACCTAACTGCCAGTATACATGCATTACACAAATACTTAAAAACACAAATATGTCTTATTCATCTATCTACTTGGGAAAAAATAAGCAAGCTTACTTAAAATCTGGGACAGTGTGACTACAAATAAAAGCAAAGTAAAACAAAACCTGAAATTATCCTTGCTACTGAAAAATGACTTGTCACTGTACATTGTGATGTACCAAGAAAATGTTCATATTGAACTAAAGTTTGTTCACTCTTACTTCAGCTGTTGCTTTTGTGAGAGAGATGGCATGATTTAATAGGAAAAACATGTAGACTGATGGTCAAGAGGTCTGGTTTTTAGTTTATGTTTTACTATTTGTATAATGTTTATCAAATCTGTGCCTCATTGTAATTATCTATAAAATCATAGGTTTGTGTGAATGATTCATTACAGTTTTGAGTTTTATAATTTCACAGAAAATTATAAAAATCCAAAATCAATCTTGTCGTAAAACTTTATTTCAAAAGAAATTTTTAGATGAGCTTTGAACTAAAAATATATAAAACTAGCCTCCAAAATGGAACTTTATGAATCATAAATTTTTTAAAAGCATAATGTCCTGATTATTTACATAACCCAGTCTTAAGAAATGAGCTATTATGCTCCAAAGTTAACATTAAGTAAATCTATTAACCACTAATACATACTAATGCACTATTTTTTGCAAGAGATGCAAAAAAATTCAGAGACTAAGGGTTTAATTACAACTGTCAACACTTAACCTTTTACATTTCAAGATCTACAATGGATTGACCTGAGAGAATTTTTTTCTTTTTTTTAGTATGTTCCTTATGCCCTTCTGTCTTAAAAAATCTTGACTTTATAGAAATCTACTGTAAATTTAATTATAATAAAATTAGATTTCAAAGCAACCCTTTAATTAAAGTATGGCTTACCTTATACTGTATATTTGACTGCTAAAATATTTTGCATTTTCTTCTTTTATTGTGATATGACAGTATCTGAGTAACTCCAAAAAGCAGACCAGGTGTATTCACAATCTATTAGCTAAGCTCTGCCAAACTATTTCTGATAGGGAAGAGAGAGGGAGAGAAAAAGAAAGACAGAGAGAGGGAGTGAAATATAAAGCCTTCATATGGGAAAGTCTGTTTTTTTCTTTTTTTTCTATTTCTAGTAGTAAACAAGTAGTTAAAATAACTAAAAATAATTATTCCTCTCCAAAAATAATAAATATATAAAATGATAAGAATAAGTCAGCTGTCCAACAATTTCAAAAGTGTTTATTACAACCAGGTAGAGAAGTGGATTGAGAGTTAGGCTTATGGTTAGGAACACAAGGTCAAATTTAACCATTTCATATCAATGAAAGCCTTAGTTTCCTCATCTGCAAAATGGAGATAATAATAGCACTTACTTCCCAGGGATGTTGTGAGCATTGAATGATATGCTATTTGTAAACCACTTAGTAAATCTTAAGGCATGATAAAAATGTTAGGTATTTGTCAAGTGTTATACTAAGCACTGGGAATAAAAAGCAAAAACAAAAACACAAGAAATAATATTCCTGCTCTAAATCTGCTTATTTTCGAATCCAGGAGACAACAGGCAAATAACTATGCTTATATAAAAGATATATGGTAAAAATAAAAGCAATAAAAGGTAATATCAGAGGAAAGGGATTGGGAAAGGAAGAAAAATCTTTCTAAAAAAATGAAACATCTACTTCATTAAAACCATCATGTTGGATGCAGCTAGTTGTCTCAGTAGATTGAGAACCAGGTCTTGAGATGGGAGGTTGTAGGTTCAAATTTGACCTCACACATGTCCTAACTGTGTGACCTTGGACAAGTCACTTAACTCCCATTACCTAGCTTTTACTACTATTCTGCCTTGGAACCAAAACACAGTAGTCTAAAGTGGAAGGTAAGGGTTTTTACTTTTAAAAATTAAGTGAGCAGCTGGTAATACAATTAAACAAATGAAGAGGAGAAATGTCTGCTTTCCTAAGGAACTTTGTTTGACACTGGAAACAAATAAAAATAATTTGAGCTAAACCATTGTCATGTTCCTCAAAAACAGATTGTGGAACTTGAATTACCTAAAGGGGAAGATACTGCTTAAGCTTGTCGCTATTTCCCTCAGACATTAGATATAGAAAATATTTCATAAATGTTGGTAAATAGACAAGCTATTCCTTTATTCTTTATTTTTTAGAAAAGAAATATCAAGTACTTAGAAAGTACGATAAGAAAAATCTTGCTTTTATATAATAATGAATGCAAATAATCTTATTTTTTCTTAGTTTTAAAGGAAAAACAAAAGGATAGGCTCATGCTTAATAATTTTCACAAACATTATTGGTGGTTTACTTTATGACTTATTCTGACTTTATACTTTAAAATTCATCTTCAAAATTCTTTTACAACAGAAAAAAATCTATAGGACTTAATAATTTTTCAGGCAGACTAGTTTGTTCAAACAAAACCTTCCATTTTTAAAAATTCATTTAACAAGGATTTGTTTCCCTTCCTCCCATCCCTACCCCACAATTGAACAACATTGACAAACAAACAAAGAATGATTCAGAAGAGTTATTTTTGTCAGATGGTCTAACTTGCTCAGGGGAAAAAACAAGAACAACAAAAAAAAACTTCCATTTTTTAATCAAATAAAAAAGTACTTTTATAGTACTAAGATATCCAACTTATTTAGGTGGAGGAAGTTATTATCTTGAGGTTGATTATTTCACTTCCTGATTATGTCATTCTGAAGAACAGCAGATACATCTTCTAGATTCAGTTACGGACAAGGAAACGCCATCATTTCCTCTTAATAAAGCTGGGCATCTTCTATTGTGATGATCAGGAAAACAGATTCTTAATGAACTAAATGTCAAGCATATGGGAGTAGGCAAGATAGCCAGAGAGCCTTAGTAGGTCCTGATGAAGCAATCCAGCCTAGGAAAATTAAACAGCAACTGATTACCACTTTTGAAGACTGGGCTCATCTGTGAACACATTAAATTTATGGTTTTAATTTACCTTTAATGTAAAATATAACTTCCCAGGATTTAATACATCACTTGTCTTTAATAAATCTGTCACGAATGTGTGCTAGACTCAGGCGATTTTCAGAAGCAATCTAAGAGCTGAAGAAAAATCCAACTAAATCACCTTTTTTAATATTTGCAATATACATAAAATATATCCAGTGTAATATTTCAGCATTTGGTGGTGGCATTTGCCTTGAATGGAGAAGTGGGTTGGGATGGGGGAGTGAGGGGAAATCCTAGCCTTTGGAACTTACTCTATTAGCATGTTTCAGTAGGTAAGGCCATATGCCTCTTGAAATGGCTAATCTTTGGAATACTGAAGTTCAAGTGATTGGTGTTTACAAAATGAAGCTCAAGAGGTGGAACCTGAGAGCATGAAAAGGATGGCGCTAGCATTGTGTAAAACGAGGGCAGAAGTTAAAATTTGTAATTATGTGTTCAAATCTCACCTATGACTAATTATTCTGATCACATCTACCCTATTAGCAACTTTTAAATCTATTTGTGATTTTTTTAAAAAATCCTTTCTTAAGTGGTACTTCAGATACAAACAGGTGCTTCAGGCTACATTTTAAGAATTCTATAATGAATACCATTAGACTGTAGTTTCAAAGAACAGAGGAGTCTTATGGGGGTGACTGGGGGACTCCTGATAGTTTGTCTTACTTTATTCTGTAACTTGAATGAGATTAGAAATGTATTTTCATAAAAATTATGGAAACTTCTCTGTTATTTATTTGCCTCTCCTGCCTGGAATGCACAGTGCTCTTTCCCCCCCCTCTAGCTGTACTTTATTCTTTTCTTTTATTCTTTCATTCAGATATAGAGAATAAACACATCATTACCATTACAATCCAAGCTGGGAAGTGGGCAAGTCAGAAATTGAAAAAAAAAGATAGAAAGAAAGAAAGAAAAGAAATTTGTGATGTTTCATTGTTCTTTACAATATGTAGAGTTGCTAGGGAAGATGTGTCTAAAGTACCCTTATTAAATTTGTGTACAGGAAGCCTGGACGAGTGATATTATCACAGTGCCTAAGGGAAGGTCATATTTAAAGTGCAGGGTCTGATTTAGAGCTGAAGGCCATCACACATCTGGACTTATCAGAGTTTCAGCTGGAATGATGGAGTACATTTCAGCTGCTTGTGCTGCTGTAAGGACAGCACTTTTTTTCCCACTAAAAATGGAATAAAAGGTTGTAAATTTACCACACCACCTGCTCTCTCTGTCATTCTCCCTTCTCTTTTCTCCACAGGAAAAAAAAAAGAAAACCAGGGTCACAGAAAACTATGAGGGGCTGCCTGGGGTAGGAGAAGGGTTGAGTTAGTTGGGTGAAAACATCAATTAAATTGTGAGCATCCCATAACTGTAGCTCTTTATGGGATATTAGCATAAATTTGATAAACAGTGTCACATAAAGTCTAACCCCACTGATCAATCATTATTTTACTATTTAATTAATGTGACATAACAGTCAGGTCAGCTTCAAAAGAAGCAAGAGACATGAAAAGCTAAATTACTGATTTTGCATTCATATACTACCTATTTAGTTTACCAAGACCCTAAGATTTTTTGGATCAGATTATAAAACCAACAGACCTCACTTGTTTGAGAATTGTGGCTGAAATGCTCATAACATAGGCATCAAATGTTATATAAATTCAAAATTCAAATATAACCATCTTCCTAATAGAACAGCTTTTTAGCATTGTCTCCAAAGGCACTGTGAGCAACTCATGATTAAAAATGGGGATATTTCCATGATGTCCCGAAGTGGGCTAGATTGCCATCAAGAATCTGCAAAGTTTAATGATCCCAAATTTTTAGAGAAAAGAAGACCCCTATTTTTAATAATATTATTCTCCCAGTGCTGCTGTTTGGTTGTAAAACATGGACCACCACTTTCACAGAGGTTTTGAAAATGATTATCTCATAAAAGATTACGGGAAAGCCCCAATGGACCTGAGCACCATTGGGCAATGAGGAGCTTTGAAAAACAAGGGTAATCACTCAAAAGATGAGCAATAACTGTGTGGAATATGTCCCCTGGACACCCCAAGTCTCTAGAAAAATCCTAGGTTAAAAAGAATACATGAATAATTCCTCAATTATGGACCCCAGGAATGCTGTTGGCAGAAAAAAATCCACCCTGGTGCAACCAAAGAATCAACTGCATAAATCAAGGATGCTCTGAGAGATACATTTCCTTCTGTTTTAGCTACAGTTTCCCTAGTTTTATGATGAAGGTTTTAGCAATGTTTGCACCTCAAACATCACTAGATTCTCTGAGATATGCAACTCACCCATCTTTATGTGGTGATGTGATAATTTAATATGTGGTAAACAATGTATAGCTGTGCTTCTACTCCTGGCACCAAAGCACCTCACAAGGGAATGTTACCTAATCCTCCTTGTTTGTCCCCCTCACCACTTTCCATTCTGTGTCATGTAGGCTCTGTTCCTTTAAGGTATAAAATCCAGTACCCCTTCTCCCCAACAGAGGCAGCCTGCACCTGCACCTGCCTCCTGGCCATTCACTCAATAAATTCCTCAATTTTTAAAGATACGTGGGAGCCTGGTCATTTTTTAAGTGGGTGCCCTCTAAACCAAATAATATCAAATTCTCCCATAGCATGGGGATAGTGTGAAAGCTCCATTGACACCTTGATTTAGTAGAAAAAAGTAAGGACAGTTCCAATTTTATTAAATGTAGTCCCTGCTATAAACTAAGGAGAGGATACCTAGAGAAATCATTCAGGAGGGACCAGGAATGAATGAATTTGGGCCCACGTCATTGTAGAAGACATCCAAATTGACTAAATAACAGATCCATTTAGTTATAAGTATATAACATAAACTAGATGAAATACAAGGTGAACATTCTCAAGATAGACACATATTCTGATAGACAAATATTCTTTTTCTAGCCCTTATACTAGAAATTTTCCAAGACACAAAGCAACTAAGTCATATTGAAGGTGGGAGTAAAGGTAAATCCCTCTTAAGTAATCCATAGCCTTCCAAATCTATTAAAATTCTCTCATTTTGACAGGTCCATCAAGTCCACAAACATAAACCCACTGTTTACATTTTTACAAATATACTTTTGATTAGAAGAAGGTGGGGGTGTGAGAGTGTAAAATAATAATCATAATAAACCCAAAGTCCATGGTTTATAATGCAGTCTCAAAGTCAATATTTTCTAGTGTTACTATCCACCATATAAGAACTCCTCTGGCTGAGGCATAGCACTGCAATTATATTTAGCCCCACCCCCCCCCCTGCTTTTAGCCTTTCTTGTCTTTCCCTTCAATTCCTTTCATTTTTACCTCAACCTTTCATAAATAAGAATGTTGTTCTCCCTGGTTCGATCATTCCTCAGCCTTACCCTCCCTCTCTGCCTTTTCTCTCCATCCTTTTCTCTCTCTGCCTTTCTTCTTTCCCTCTCTCTGTCTTTTCCATCTGTTTGTCTTTTTCATACACACTTGTAGGAGCACACACTCACATATACATTATAGTCAAAATGTTGAGTTTTCCTTCCCTTTTGAGAATTGCACCTTTTACATCATTTCATCACAATTCTAATAATGGATCATCGTTATGAGAATTCCTTCCTACAGCTTTCACTCCTTCCCTACAACTCCAGTCAAAGTCCAAGGCAGATATATTCTGAATTTAAAACCTCATTTTATTGTGATTATGTCAGAAATATGGTCACAAGTCCAAAACTTCCCGTGTTCACCTAGGCTGAAGCGTAGAACATTCCATGTATCAAAATTAAGGTAAGGCTCCACAAAGTCCTCATGGGGAATTGAACTGGAATTGAACTATAATTGTTCACCAATTTATTCTCCTCAAGTAATTGAGGAGGATTATTTAAACCACTTTAGATGGTTAGCTATTCATGGAAAGGAGCTCTAACTTAAGTGGCACTTAAAGTGTACCTGCCCTTAGGTCACAGTCATTCATTAAAATAGTGTGAGCAAGTGGGGTGTATTTGTGTATATGTTGGGGATATAAGGGCCTGTTTTGAGGAGAGTTGGAGGCTAGTTTGGAGGCAGAGGAGTTGGGTTACTAACAACTATATTACTTCACTTCATTTTAATTTGTTTGTTTTTTTGTGCTTTTCTTTTTACTTCTAAAACTCAGTATAGTGCCTGACATATAGAAGGTATTTAAATATATCTTAATTTGACAACTTTAAAGTGAAATTGGACTACTATTAATAACTAATATCTCTTAATGTTTAAGATTTGCAAAGTTCCTTCTTTAAAATACTGTACTCTTGCTTGTTTTTTAAAGAAAATAGCTTTATCTCTTGTTGTTGTTCATTTGTGTATAACTTCATAAACCTGTAGATAATACTGTACATGGAGTTTTCTTGGCAAGAATACTGGAATGACTTGCCGTTTCCTTCTGAAATTCATTTTACAGGTGAGGAAATTGAGGCAAACATATGCTAAGTAACTTTGCCCAGCATTACACACTGGTAAATGTCTGAGGCCAGATTTGAACTCAGGATTTCCTGACTCCACACCCAGTGCTCTATCCACTGAACTACTTAGATGCCACTCTTCTTTATAGTAAGTATAATAAGTAAAAACAAAATATAAGTTAGTATCATTAAAATATTTGTGATAAAATATTTCCTTATGTAAAAGATAAAAAATTCCCACTGATACTTAATATCTGGGTTGTCTGTGCTTAATTGGGTTATTTCTAGAGTATGCTTCAGCTAAATTCAATTCATCAATCAAATTTGTTAATTAGAAATCAGCCAATATCCATTTATTTATCTCCTCCTATGTGCTAGGAACTGTGCTAAGTGATGGAGATTTTTTAAAAAGGAGCAAAGAAAAAAATCTAAAAAAACAAACAAACAAATAAAACCACCTGTGTTGCATTTCAGGGGAGCTAAGAGAAAAAGAAAAATTTCAGCCACAGAATTAGAACTGTATGGGACTTCGGAGGCATTCTTCTTAAATTACAGATAAAGAAACTGAGTCTCATTCAAATTCAGTGATGTATCCAACATCAAAAAGGCACAGTTAAGATTTAAAGCTACTTCCTTCAACAACTAAATCTGTGTTATTCCCAGGGCCTCCTGTTGCCTCCCTAAATGCAAAGAGTTTAATGCATTTTCAAATGACATCCTTAGCTTGGCTTTTAGAAATAACAGCATATACTAAGAAAGAATGGGGGGAAAAAGATCTGTGAGAGAAAGAGGGCACCATGTGCAAAGTGCATAGCTGTAGTACCCTCAATGGGAGCCTTCACAATCCTGAGGCCCCCAAGGATGGGAGCAGCTAGTAGCACAAGTGGAGCATAAAGAATTGCTGTATCAAGCTTCTTTCCTGGAGAGAAAAGGAGGAGTTCACAGATAATGCCAAGTTAATGATCCAAGTGGAGGAGTACCTGGACCAAGCAGAAGCTAGAACTGAGGAAAGCAAGGGTCAGAGCCACAAAATGGCAATATAGGACTATTCTTGGTAGTATTACAGGATCGTATCGATTTCCTAAGGGCGATGGGGCTCACTGGATAGGAGAAGACAGTTTTTTGACTATTTACAGACTTAGATTCTTTACATTTCATATTGCCTATTGCATGAATAGAGATGTCTGGTATAAAGTGGGTTCTGATTATTTGTGAAAGTTGTAAGCTCACTTTGTTCTTCTTTTTGAGGACTTGCATATGAGTGACATATCTTCTGATATTCCCAGGGGAGACACTGAGTTGGGACTGGAGTTAGAGCTAGAGATTAAAGAGAGTAAAACGTTAAGATTTAAAATGATTTTTTATGCTTACATCCTATACAATCTAAGGATCACATGCTATCAGGGTGACTTCCTACATTTTATGTATGAAAATTTAAACCTGAGAAATAAATTAACTACCTAAGATTAAACAAAATGTCCATCAGAAGGGGGATTTGAATTCAAATCTCCCCAAAATTTCACTGCTTATTCATTCTGCTTTCATTATAGCAACTCTAACAATCTGTTAGAGTTATTTTTTATTTTTAAGTTAATGTCTCTAGATTGTTTCACACATCTCTATAATCTTGATTTTTCCCCCATGGTAGTGAGAGTATTAAAAGATATTATAATACCATTCTTTAAACAGGTCAGTTATGGTCAGTTCTATAGTGCAAATTGATATTAAGTAGAAACTTATCTTTGCCAAGTAGTTACTAACCTTGAAGAAAAGGATTTCCCTGAAAAGATGGTCTCCTAATTGAATAATAGGATTTAACTTTAAGTACGAATTATGATCTAATAAAATTTGATGAGGATTCTGGGTCAGTAAGAAAACAAATATAGATGTAATATGCTCTTTTGGCATTAAAAGGCTGCTTCATCGTTAATTCTTAGGTAGTATAGTATCAGTAACATTTGACTTGTAATTACAAAAAAATCTGGGTTTGAATCCTACCTCCAATGCGTTTTTACCTTTATGACAACAGGTAAGTTACTTAAACTGAGACAAGTGTGTCTGAATACCTAACCTCCATTTACCTAAGTTCCCTAAACTGTAACATGAGGATAATAAAAGCATCCCCCAGGGCTTTTGTGAGAATCAAATCAGATAAGAACTGTCAAGTACTTAGCACAGTGTTTGGCACATAGTAGGCACTTTACAAAGCAATTTTTACCCCTTTTTTCCTTCTTTTTATCCTTGTTTTCATTTATCTGTAAAATGGGGAATAATTATGCCTACTGTAGTCCCTATTACATATGAATCTTGTGAGAAGGCAATAAGATTGTGCCATAAGAAATGAAGAACAAGATGATTACAAAAAACCTGGAAAAGTTTTATATGAAGTGATAGAAAGTGAAGTGAAGTGAATCAATAAACTACATAGTAATATGTGCAAAGTAATAATGTCTGATGATTAACTGTGAATAACTTAACTATTATCAGCAATATAAAGATCCTGGACAATTTCAATAGACCCATGACAAAAAAGGTTGTCCACTGCCATAGAAAGAACCGACAAAATCTGAAAGTAAATTAAAGCATACCATTCTTCACTATGTTTCTCCCATAAATTTTTCTCTAATGTAAGTAATATATCTCGTTGTTTATTTAAAAACATTAGAATAAAATTATTTTTCCAGATTACATGGCAATACTGCTTCCTAATATTTGTTTTCAGATATTTGGTTATCCATATTCTCTCTCCCTCCCACTCCTGTCTGCTCCCTAAGAAAGTAGGTAATAATGATAAAAGCTCTCTATATATACTATTATGCTACAATATAATATATATCTCCATTTTAATCATGTCGTGAAAGAAGACACATATTCATGGAGGAAATAAAGTAAAAAATGGTATGTTTCTTTTTGTATTTGGACTCCATTTGACCCTTCTGTGGTAGTAGCTATCTTTTTTTGTTTCTTTGTTTTTTGTCATAGGTCTCTCAGTGTTTTCCTGGATCTTTGTCTTGTTGACAATAGCTGAGTCATTCAGAATTGATCATCATATGGGATTTTCATTATTGTATACACTTTTCTACTGATCCTGCACACTTTACTTTGCATTACTTCATTTATACCTTTTTGGGTTTGTGTGTGTTTGTATGTACATATGTGATCATCTTGTTTGTCATTTCTTATAGAACAATAGTATTCATTACAAGCATATACTGCAATTTGTTCAGCCATTATCCAATTGATTGGAATCCCTTATTTTACAGATCTTGGCCACCAAAAAAAAAAAGAGCTGCTATAAATATTTTTGTACTGGTAGGCTGTTTTCCTCTATCTTTAATCTCTTTGGGCAGAGTCCTAGTAGTGGTAATGCAAGATTAAAAGGCATGCTTATTTTTATGGAAGTGGTTCCAAATTACTTTTCAGAATATTTGGATCAATTCACACCTCCATCAGTAATGTATTAGTGTCTCAATTTTTCCACATTCTAGCATTTCTTTGAGTCAAAAAATTTTTAATTTAATATAGTTAAATGTATCTATTTTACATTTCATAATGTTCTCTATATCTTGTTTTGATCTTAATTCTTCTCTTATATATAGTTTGACAAGTAAACTATTTTCTCCTCTCCTAATTTGTTCATATTACCATCTATGTCCAAATTATGTATACATTTTATTTTGTATATGGTGTGAGATATTGAAGTATATTTTATTTCTGCAGTACTGTTTGGATATATCTTTTTTAATGTCATGATTAAAATGGAAATATGCATTGTATAATAACACATACATCCTGTGTCATATTGCCTGCTGTATTATGGTGGTAAGAGAGGTGGAAGGAAATGGAAAGCAAAATGTCAGAAAAAAAGATTTTTACAAATTTTATTGACATGTAATCTAATAAAAAAGAAATCAATAAGAATGTAGAAATCTACATTATTATCAGTAATGAATATGCCTTTGTAATTCATTTTGTTGTAAGATCCAAAGTTCAAGCAAAATTAGCAAATATAATTATGTCCATATCATAATATGTGTATTATATGTGTTATGTACATATGTATATAATAAAACATGTATGTGGTTACACATATACATGAATATTTATGTATGTGTATAGATAAAATTTAATATTTATCAATGAATATTTATTGATATCATGTAATATGCAAATAATTCAAATCATCCAATTTTAAAATAATATGTTAATTACCTACTATCTACTCAGCACTGGAAATGATAAAGATGAAAATCAAACTACTCTTTGAGGAAATTTAATTCCTCTGAGGGGAAAGGTATGTGATATAAACTGATAATTTAAAAATATGAAATAATTGAAAATTATGAATATGAATTAATAAGAAAAGGCTTCATAGAGGAGGTATCCCATAAATTGAATATTGAAGGAAACATGGGATTTTTAGAGGCAGAGGTGAGGAGGGCATACATTTCAAGCACGGAGACAGACTTGCCAGGTCACAGAAGCAGGAAATCTAAAGCCTTTTATAAGGAAGAGCAAGTAGGTCATTTCACTAGGAACATAGATTATGTGAGGGTAAATAAAGTTAAAAATAAAGAAGTAGGCAAGCATTAGATTATGAATGGCTTTAAATGGCAAACTAATATTGTATTTTCTATCACAGGTAATAGGGACCCTGTAGAAGATTCCTGAATGGTGAGCTAACATGATTCGAATTAGAAGTAGAAGAGGGTATCAGGTTGCCCAAAGAAGGATGCTATGTGGCTCAGGGTCAGGCTCTACTAATTATATTCTCAAGGTAACTTGAAAATATATTTTCCAGAAGAAGTGTAAACATATTGTCTACATATAATCACAAATAGTAAACATGAATGTTTATGAAATAGTTCCCATGATATAAAACAAGATTTTGAACTAGATTGCTCACTTAGCAATTAATTAGATATGAGAAATGAACAAAAAGTAAAAATTAAAATGACTATTAATTTTCAGCCTGTGTAAATAGAAAGATCTTTGTGTCTTCAATAGAAACAACAAAGTTTGGAGTAAGGAAAGGTAGGGGAAAAGGTGAAGAAAGGATAATATTTTTGAATATGATGAGTTTGATATATCATCATTACATGTAGGTAGAAATATCCAGGAAGAAGTTGTTATTGTAATACTGGAGCTACAATTCAAATCCAAAGCAAAATATTCACAAAAGTGCAGCATGGAGTGCTTACAATCCAGTAAGGAAGAAAGACTAACTCACAAATATCACATACAATGATATTGATGATAGGAAAAGCATGACACCATAGTGCCTAAAGTTAATTCAAAAAGAAGCATTTAAATGGAGCTATAAAGGATAGGTGATAGATAGATGGATGGATAGATAAATAGATAGATAGATAGATAAATAGATAGATAGATAGATAGATAGATAGATAGATAGATAGATAGATAGATAGATAGATAGATAGATTCACTCACCTATTCAATTTTATTCAAATGCATATAATGTGCTAGTCTGTGCCAGATTCTGTTCAGATTGTAGGGATACAAATAACAAAAATGGAACAAGGAGAAGGGGTGTTTTAGAATCCTTTCTAGGCATATAGGAGATTTTGAGCAAATCCAGGGAGACAGAAAGTTTTACCCAGGACATGATAAGGAAAGAGAATGCAGCAGAGTTTAAGAAGAGAAAAATAATACAAATAAGCCTGTTAAGATAATGTAACACTAATTGTGGAGAGCTTTGAATGATAAGTTTGAACTGTATTTGGTGAGAAATTGAGAATCACAGACAGTTTTCGAGAGGAGAAACATAATCACAAATGAGAGAAAATAAATTTATCTTAAGAGCAGGAGTCAGGAAAAGAAGGAAGTAGGGCTTATCTAGGTGGATATATTGAGGACTTCTACTAGAATGGTTACATTGACATTGGAAAGGAAATGAACAAATGTGATATATTTTACTGAGGTTCATTTCCCCAAATTCAATGACTGATTGAGTATCAGAAGTAAAAGAAAGCAAAAAGTCAAGATAACAAATAGATTTTCCACTATGGAAGAAAGAATGATTACTGATGCCACTGGTAGAAATAGTGACTTCAAGAAGAGGAACAAATTTTGGGGAAAAGTCCTAAGACAGCAAGTTGTACTCATGAAATTTGCCGACAGTAGCAAAGATAAGTAAGGTTACTTTGCATTGAAAAACTAAGCTATTGGAATGGAGGAAATGGAATGACAGGTTGTGTCTGGATCTAATTTTTTAAGTCTGATGAAAAGAGTCACAGACTGAATAAGAATCAAGAGTATCACTATTAAAATAGTAAAGTGCTGTGTAACTTTTAGAAATTACAACTTTCTTCCATCATATTTAGCAGGGATCAGAGGATTTTAAGGAAATGCCAACTAATAAGGCATCTTCATTTTGACACTTTGGGGAGGCATGATTGAATTTTACATTGAAAATTCCTAGGAGTCATCCTAGGGAAATGGTTGAATCAATTCTGAGCCAATGGAGAGTTAATAAACCTGTGAAGTTGCAGTTAAGATTTCCCAATGATGATCAGGAAAAAAAAAAAGATAGAGGAGAGGAAACTGAAGGAAGTGACAAGGAGTATTACATTGACTTTGAATAAAAGACATGTTTCTTTGGCAGTCTTAGAGCAGTGTCATAGTTAGAGTTCATTTAGATTCCCAAAGTGGGTGCTACCTCCCTCTGGCGGGTGCTGCAGCTATCCAGGAGCAGTGATGACCACAGGTGCATTTATCTTTCTTATTAATTGCTATTAACGTTTAAAAAAATTAATTTCCAGGGGGCTAAGTAATATTTTTTTCTGGAAAGGGGGCGGTAGGCCAAAAAATTTGGGAACCGCTGATTTAGAATATTCAGTCACTTAGAATTCTCATTAATATCTAATAGAGACCACTTAGAATTAGGACCAAATATATGTGTATGTGTGTAGAAACATGAAAAGATGATGACAAAATATAAGATGGTGAAAGTTAGTAAAGAATGCTAAATAGAAGCCAATAACAATAATCAATAAGATTGTGATATCAGGAGCTAGAGTTTGGGGCTGAAAGTACTAGGAAAATAATTAATAGCTTATAGGAGGTTATAGGTGTAAGGAAAAGAGAACCAAACTTGGAAGACAGACATGAGTTCAAAGTCTTTTTCATTTACCATTAGGACCATTATGACTGGATCTCAGTTTCCTCATCAGCAAACTGAGGTTACTGGATTTAATGATCAAGAAGTCCTCTTCTAGATCTAAAACTATGATCCTAGAAACTGCTGAGCAACCTAGGACATTAATTATCAGCTGGACAAGATTGAGAGATATGATTAAAATTATTGAGATTTCCACTGAAATTATTTTCTTTAGGTCATTTCCCACCCACCCACCCCCAATCCTTTGATATTTTCAGCATTTTTTCATTAACAACTTTCTTTCTCCTCCATTTTTATTTAAAACTTTCTTGCTTGAAACATGGGCTGATGGCGATATTATTGGGAATGCAGACACTAAGAGATAACTTTAGTCCAATTATGAATAATATGGAATTAGGTCTTAATCAATGATATATGTAAAAGCCAGTGGAATTGTGCATAGACTAAGCGGGTTTAGGGGAGTTTGGGGGAGAGGGGAAGAACATGAAATATGTAACTGTGGAAAATATTCAAAATAAAAATAAAAAAAAACTCTCTTGATGTAATCTATAGCTTTCTAAATAAAAATAAATAAATAAATCACTCTTAGACCCATATATACCATTCTTCCTTGGACAAGATTTCATTATCCTGGACCAGAAAATCAAATTCTTATTTATCAATTCCATATGGTGTGCCAGATATTTATTTCCCAGATTTTCTTTTCACTTTCAAAAACCCTGCTTACCTTCAATCAATAATAGTAATTAAATGTTCCTATTAAGTTCAATCTCCTATCTGGGCCTTCGGTCCCACAAAATGTCATCTAGGTTTATTCTCAAAGTATCATTTGTTCTTGAAGGGGGCATTAGAAATATATATCATAATAAAATTAGTATTTATGTGGTTTACATGAGACTTTAAAATTTGAAAAATACTGTACCTTTCATATGACTTATAAGTCATTTTGGCAAGGATATCACCTCCATTTTATAGATGAGGAAACTGAGGCTGAATGATAAGTGATTTGACCAGGATATCACAGCTAATGAATGTCTGAGATAGGATAAAGCTCAGATCTTTCTAAATTTTAAGTCTAGGAATCCTTCCATTTCCCCTACATTTAATATTTGCTTCATCTAGTTGTATTTAGGGCAAATCAGAGTTAGCTCGCAGATTCCAGACTTTGGAGACCACATAAATTTGGTGCCATTGATAGAAATTAATGAACTCTAAAGGTTTGAGAATGACAGATAATATAATATTATCAGATTGACTGAATTTGAGGTGTCAGTTTTACATCATTAGATATACTTTATGAACATTTGAAGATGTGATATTTCAGTACAGAAAAGAGCTAAAATATTATATATATATATATACATATATATATATATATATATATATATTTATATTGTGAAACTACCTACATTGAAGAGGAGGCAATGTGGTACAGTGGAGTCACAAAGTCCTGGATTTTAATTCTGTCTCAGATAATTCCCAGCATCCATGTGACCCTAAATAAGTTATTTGTCCTCTGCAGTCTCAGTTTCCTCATCTATAAAATAAAGGAGTTAAATCTGATAACCTCTGTGGTCTCTTCCAGCTTTAAATCCATCCTATGACCTTTTGAATGATAGTAAACTCATAAATGGAATGATATAAAAGAATGTAGAATACCCCTATTGTCAATTATAATTTTAAAAATGACTTTGGTGAGTATATTGCTATTCATGGAAGTTAAATTATTTTAAACTAGCATTTGGATTTCATTGAAAAGTATTCCAATTTCAAACTTGTTTGGATTTAATTGATATTTACAGTAAATATTATTTCTGGGATTTTATATGCCATTGCCAGATACCTACTTCTATTTCTTTTTATTATACCTTGGGCCTCAGTTTCTTCATCAGTAAACTCACAGAGTTCTCAGGATGACCTCTAAGATTCCTTTTAGCATTCTCTATGATCCTCTTATGTTAAACATTCTATCAAGGTTCTATAATCTTTAAGAGTCCAAGGAAAGTTAGAGGGAAATATATTACATATGTAATATAGTTCCTCACCAGATTACTGATTCACATACCAATGACAGTTTCAATCATATTCTATGGTGATGATTTATCTGTTTTCCTAATTAAGACAGACCTAATTATTTCTTGGAATTGTTATATATCAGTCCATAAGACCAAAATTTAGTAAAGTTCAAATGGAAAAAAAAATATATCAGGAATAATTTTTAGAGTTAGTCAATTCTTGTACCCATCTGCTATGAATATGAAAGCCCTAGAATCCTGTTGGTTGTGACTTATTGGAACAAAACCAGTTTTGTTCAAATTGAACTCAGTGTTTTCACTCCAATATGATAAAATACAATGAAGTAATTTTCCATGAAACTGAAAGCAAAGGAGGAAAAGGGTCAAGTACAAGAAAGACTAAAAATGTTTCACTCCCCTTTGTTTTTCAAAAATATCCAGAAAGCTGAAGAAATGCACATGCATAAAAGAGATCAGCATATTATTGTCGCAAACTAGATTTCATTTTATGTTAATTTTTGTTCTTATTTTAATTATATTTTCTTCAAATTATATAGAAAATTTATGCAATTATAGTTCCTAAAAAATGTTCCATGTGGATGTCAAGTATTGTTTAAGGGAGGGTGAAAGGCAGAATACTTTATGTACTGTAATAATTCTCATAACAAGGAGGAAGGAAAACTGCCAGCATATTAAATTAAGCATTATAAATTCAACACGATCATCTCAAATTCAGCGATAATGCCAATGATGAATTCATAGGTAATGCATCATTTATTTATGCTTATACAAAATATAAACTGTTTCTAAAAGGCAAAAAAAAGGAAAGTCCTAGTATAGTACTATTAATAGAACCATAAGAAAATTTCAGTGACATTTGGGAATAGATTAGTCTAAAGGGCAGAGGAATAGGAGCCAAACTGACTATAAATCAAGGCAGGGTCCTTGAAAGGATGAACCATATTTCTGAGGACATGTCTATAAGGTCCTTGATTCTTTCTGAGGTCAATTGTGTTTCTTTTATGTCTTGTAACCCTTCTACATGATTTCTCTTCTCGTTTGTTAGAGTCGTGGCAATAGTAAACAAAAGGAAATAGATTCTCCAGAAATTTAAAGTAAAACATAGAAATAGAAAAACACTATCTTCTACTTGGAGAGGAGCCAGTCTACATAATTTCTTACCTTCTTCCCATGGGTCATACGCATGGCCATATACATACACAGAATTCACAGGGCATAAGGCAATGACCTCTTCTTATCTACGTCTTTATTTCTTTATGCTATCTTTAGAGGCATAAGGAGGAATGTTAAGGTTCATAACTAAATCCAGTATACTTACTGGATATGGAAATGGGATCCTGCTTCCAAATTGCATCATATACCAAGCTCCTCGTTTTATATGGGAGGAGATACTCAGAAGGTATTCCCTGATATAAGGATAAGAATTAAGTTTCTCTGAATTCTTCCTTATTTAAAAATTTTGCCCCAAGCAAAAATTGACTTACACAGAAGAAAAAAATAGATAAAGATATGGGTGTCTGTGTCCTCTATGTGTATACATACATAAATATACATATCATATGTATTATATGTATAATTGATAACATTATTATGAGAAAACTCTGGCTTTCAGCAATGACCAAGAAGAATCCACATGCAGAAAGCTTTTGTGCATCCTGACTTATAGCTCAAAGATCAGGTCCAACATCTCTTATTTATTTGAAATTTCACATTCAATAAAGACCTATTAACACCTGAAACCATAAGAACTTCTGCATCACTTGTGGTGCATATTACCACTGAAACCCAGGGCATTATTTTCAAAACAGTGATAGGCATGACAGATTCTGAAACTCCATCTTCTAATTAATTAACTATGAATTACATTTGTCATTATAGTACATCACAATGGATAATTTTCACTTTCAACGTACTTATTCTATTGCTTTCTGTTCTGTTCACCTCTTTTATTTCATCTTTTAAAAGAACACGAGGCAAAAAGAGAAGCCAGAAAATTTTTGCATCTAAGAAAGTAACTTGAGCATAGTCAAAAAATTAATAAGAAATACTTATAATTTAAGAATGCATCCTATTTTAATGTAACAAAAATGGTTTTATGAGAAGAGAGAAAGACAAAGACATTCAGAGAAAGAGAGAGTTTATATATAGATTACAATAATTTTAACCTCTAATCAGAGATCTTATTTAGTGTGAGGAATGGGTCATTATGATGTTAGATAATTCAATATGTATATATGGACCAACACATATGTGTTGCATCAACCAACATGACAGATCTTCCTTTATCTCACTAAATAAGAGATCTTTCCAGAAGAGAAAATAATTATAATCTGTCTCCAACAAAAGAACTGCTGAATTGACGTTTTTCTAGAACTGGGTCTGGCAATCTGGTGTAGTGTTCTCTTGGCACATGGCTTTAGTCTTGACAGCAACTAAAAATGTTGTTATCCCTTTTAATAATGTCAGGTTATTCTCTAACTGTGAACACTGTCTACTTTCATAACCTTTCCTTTTTTTTTTCATCCTGTTGAGGTCCTATATTTCACTGTATTTTTAGTATGTCCCCAAATTATGCTTGAGAATCTTTTGTGGTGTATTTACGATTGTTGGCAATCACCTCCTTCTGTTCTCTACTGCCAGTATTTCTGGTCAGAGTTCATATGACTCTAAAATTTTGAGCTAGGCAGAAACTTAAAGGTTATTTAGTGTAACTTCTCTTTATTGTGTGAAAAACTAAACTTAACCCAGAGAGTTGAAGTAAGGAGTCCAAGGCAAATAGCAGAACAAGATCTCAAAAGAGACTTTCCTTTAACCCAGTTCCAAGGTTCTTTTCTTTCCACCATTTTCCCTTTATATTATATTCTGATTTGGGGAAGATATAACTTCAGCCTTTGCAAAAAAAATCATTTCTAATAATGGTAGACATAAACACATTCCATTTAGAAGCCTGCTTCTCAATTTACACTTTACTGAGTTTGCTTTCATAAAGCTGCTTTAACCTTGAAGATATGTGCTTCATGTTAATGAAATCACATCCCTTTGGATATTTCTGTTATCCATGTCTTTCAGATGACCTATGAGCTAGGTAAGAAAAAAATAGGTTTTAGGGAAGATATTTTCAATAAATTCCCTCAAAGTTGTATTATCATATTGTTACTGCTAAACTAAACTAAATTGTAAATTTATTACATCTTTCATGATAAGTAAATATAATGTTATTTATTATCTTGATAATATAGTAAATATTTCAATACAGAGCTAAAAGACATTAAGTGTAAAGTCAAAATATTGGAGTTGAGTGGAATAGTAATCCAAAGATATATAGAATCTTTATGAAATTACTCCTTATATATTAATTGTAGATATTAGCAAAACATGGCAGGTCAGTTTGTTTCCATATCATCCTGTCTGGCTGTCCCAAACGCTTCTCAAACTTCACATGTCTAAAACAGAATTCAACATTGTTTTCACCACACTCTGTCCTGTTCTTAACTTTTTTTTTCAGTTGAGAAGGTCACTGTCCTACTCAGAAAACAGATTTCCCAGCTTAGAATCATCCTCAACTCTTCTTTCCCTCATCCCTCACATCCATTCAGTTGCTAAATCATCTCCATCCTCCCTTCAAGATAAAGGTCACATCTGGATTTTTATCTCTAACTTAACCCTCAAGACCTCTCATCTAGACTTCATAATGACTTCATGAATTACCCAATTATTTAAGAAAATATGAAATAGGGCAGCTACTCCCAGTTCTTTAGGTATTTCTTGGAAAAGACCACAATGATAGTGGAAAGTGAGGTTGCAACCACATTTTAATAAGGTACAGAGAGTGTAGGGGCAAATGCAAATGAAAGAACAGAGAGAAGTGGCAAAGTGGGAAAGGAGAGGGAGGAAGCTCCCCCCTTGAGCTACTGGGCAGAGGAGTGAGTGATAAAAGAAATGTCCTTAGGCATGGATGGAGATGGGGAAGGCACCAGTTCCCTCCAGCATACGTACCACAAGTTCACCAGCACGAGGGTGGTACATAGGGTGCTGACTTGTTAGTCAGGCAGACTCGTCTTTGTGAGTTCAAATCAGTCTTCAGACACTTATTACCTGTGTGACTCAAGAACTCAAGAACAACTTTTAAACTTATTATTGTACTGACTAAATATAATAACTAGCAGAGGGAATTTGTCAGGAGATTGGAAGAAATAAAAATTTAAAAAAAAAACTCCCCAAAATGATCTTTCTTTTTTAAGTCACTCTTTTCTGTAATTCATCTTCTGGTTGTTCAGACATTTTTCAATCTTGTCTAACTCTGTGACCTCATTTGGTGTTTTCTTGGCAAAAAATATGGAAGTGCTTTGCTATTTGCTTCTACAGCTCATTTCATAAATGACAAAACTGAAGAAAACAGATCCTGGAGTAGTTTCCCATTTCCTTCTCCAGCTCATTTTACAGATGAGAAAACTGAGGCAAAGTGAGTTAAATGATTTTTCCAGGGTTATCCAATTAAGAAGAGTCTGAGGTCTTATTTGAATTCAGTGTTTCCTGACTCCAGGCCTGGCATATTTTATTTTCCACACAACTTAGTGGTCCTGGAATCCATCTTACACAAAGCTGATAATTTAATATTCATATAAATACAGGTTTGATAGTATCACTCTAAGTTGTTCAAGAATCTCCATTGGCTTCCTCTTGTTTCTTGGATAAATTACACATTTCTCATTTTGGTTTCAAAATCATTCATAACTTGACTGAGGTTTACTTCTCCCAACTTGTTACACACTGCCCTTCCATATTATATAGATAAAATACAAACCCACACCACTTCTTACACACATACACACACACACACTCATTATGGTAGAATTATGTATCATATCTATAGGGTATTTGTGTGTGTAGTCAGGAAGATTTTAATTCTAGTTGTAAAATCCTGGGCTAGTCATTTAACTTCTTTTGCTTAAATTTCTTTATCTAAATGAGGTAGAGAATGAAATGACAAACCAATGTCTTTGGTAACTCCACTCTCCTTGCAAAGAGATCCTCAAATAGGGTCACTAGGAGTCACAGAGGATGGAACCAGCGTTAGGACATCAAATGCTTATATTGAGCCTTTACTATGCAGTAAGCACTATGATCACAGCTAAGAATAAAAAGAGAAAACTGAGACCCTCCCAACTCTCCAGGAACTCGTATTCTAATTGAGGGAGACAGTACGTGCATATAGCAGTGCTGAATGGCAAGTAGAAATGCTTGGTACCCATTTTCTTTCTGGATGGATCAGAATTCATGAATATATGTTCTTTAAATCAATATGACCAGGCAGGTACATACTATAGAGAGTGAGAAAGATCCTTGGCCCACAACCATTGCTAATGGGGTGCAAGTTTAAGGGTCAGAATTAAATGGGCACTCTGGGGTACACAGGAAGGAAAAAGGGTTTAAATGGAAAAGATCATGAGAAAGAGGAAGGTTGGGAAGGAGAGATTCTACTCTGATGTTTGCATGAGATTGGAGGTTGGGGCTACAAAAGCTTTGCTTATTTTGTACATTTTAAGAATGCTCTACGAGACTAAACAAAGCAGCCTTGCTATGGACAAGTTGTTTCAAATCTGTGAACCTAATTTTGTTCATCCATATTCGTTTTAGAGGAAACTGAGGTTTAATAACTGGTTCAGGATCATATAGTGGACTGAAAATCATTTTTTCTGACTCCAAACCCATAATTTCTCCACCTTATCATGATGTTATTGAGCAGCTTCACAGAGCCAAAAAATATATAAATAAATAAATAAATAAAGAGGAAGCTAGCAAAGATTAAAATTTGAGAAGCTAAAAACAATATTATCGTGTCCATGCACAAAAATTATTTTATTTACATGAAATCACCCTTCCTCACAAAGAATCTATTTTCTTATTTTTTAAACCCAATTTTATCAAGCCTGAATTTTATTTTCAATTCATTAGTAGAAAGGGAACAAGCATTTAGAGAGTAATGGGTATTTCAATAGCAGTGAGAAAGACTATCTCAAAAACACTAGCAAGAGATGAGGCAAAAAGAAAAATTAAAATCTCCTAAGATGAGGTCAGCCTAAGTTATTTAATGTAGGATCAAACATCTCAATTGCTTATTATACATAATTTCACAATATAATTAATATTAATAATGATAATTGGTTTTAGAGCTAGAAGGCTATTAGATATTATTAAATTTAAGAATTTTATTGTTGAGGAAATGAAAGGCCAGAAGAATAAATTGACTTATATATAAGGTCACATAGAGAGATAAGTATTCATAACTATGTCCTCTATTTCCAGAGCAGTTGTACATTCTCTTGTATCATTTTGTTAATCAGTGCCTGAAACTGGATCATCATAAAAGGTGTACATGTATTGGCCAAGGAATAGCCAGAGAGAGGTAAAGGGATACTCAGGAGATTCAGGGAATTTTGGATGAGAAATAAGTCAAAAAGGGCAATAAAGAAGGATATATTCTAATTGTTTCCACCAAAGGTTTTACAGAGATGTTCTCTCGTCCATTCCATCATGAGCTCCTTAAAAGCAGAGAAGCTAATTTGAGCTTTTAACTTATATTTGTATCCCCAGCACTTAGCAGAGTGCCTGGCACATAGTAAGGATTAATTAATTAATAAGTGATTTTTTTGACTTGCTGAATCATCTTATGTAAATAAGCAATATAAATGGTTTGCACTAATTGGTTGCAATCTTCATATTTACAATGTACTTGGCACCAAAAATACAGTGAGGAAAATGGATAGGGAAGAAAGGTTACTAAAAAATGAATGGAGGTAAAGGAAATATTACATAAACCTATATGTACTTCAGGATGGAGTCAAATGACTTCTGCAAGAATGAATCAGGTTACATAGGTCTTTGTACAGGAATTAACCTGCTCCCTTCCAGGGCTTTTTTGCTAGCTTATACTATTATAAAATAAAATATTCCCAAATGACTACATGATGTAGTGTTCCAGCTGATCTGCCCTTCTAGGGACCCAAGTACAAAAGGACAACAGCACCATTTAAAATAAAATAGAGTAGATGAACAAAATATCTTCTCTATAAAACTTGCTTCCTTACCATAGAAGGTCAGTTGTTGTAGTGGAAAGAGGACTCTGTTTAGAATCAGAAAATCTGGGTTTGAAAATTATGTCTGTCACTTACTTCTGGTATCACTTTAGACAAATCATTTAACCTCTCTGGGGATATTTCCTCATTTTTAAAATGAGATGACTGAACTAGGTGATCTCAAGATTCCTTCCTGATCTAAATCAATAATTCTGATAGTTTTTTTTAAAGGGGAGGATCTGTTTTTAAATATATTTACTATTCTAAGGTGTCTACTAATAAGTGAAAGGAATGATCCTGAACAAACCTATACCAAATAATGGCAGTGAAAGTTTTAACCTGGATTACTTGCCCATGTTTCAGGGTACAGAGCACTAGAACACAGCATAGCTCTTGTTCTGTAGTAAGTGATTAATTCTTCCTCTCTTTCGTTATTTTCCTCTGTCTCTGTCTCTCTGTGGCAGTATTTCTGATCTCCATTTCTGTCTCTCTCTGCTTCCTGTTTTTGTCTTATAAAGCCAAACTCAACAGCAAATGAAACACAAAAAAGCAAATAATGTATCAAGAGGCCTTTTTTACTCCTTATCCCCCCCAAAACAAAACAAAAGCAAACAACAACTGAAAACAACTTTATTTCCATTTTTTTATTTTGAAATAGTAGTGGTAAATTTAAAAAAAATTGTCAAAACTAATACTTTTTCAGTTTCTTTAAGCAAAGACATTTTACACTTAATACCATTTTATTAAAAATCAGGGAGGAAAAAGAAGTAATTCTATCTTCCTATTCAATTGTGCCTTTTCAATAGGATGGTCCATATGGTGATTTGTCTTCCTGATCATTAATCTTTAGGAAGGCCATGAAGAATATAAGGAGATGGTGACTATATATAGGTGTGTTTTACAAGTTTATCGTACAGACAGTATAGGGTAATTTAATTAGACTCTTCAAGCAAGAAAGACTGGTGGTTTTTCATGTCGATAGCATGCAGAGCACATTAAAAGGAAGAATAGTAACTTTCCTACAGTGAGTATTCTTTGTACAGGCCTCCAGCTGTTGTAAGAGCTTATGCCAGGAAAGTTAGATTGCTTGATCAGTGGATTGTCATAATGTAATAAAGGCCCTTGGAAATGTAGTAAAGGTAAAAGTATTTTTATTTTAATTCAATATATCACTTCAGAATGTTTGAATAAGATACTGCCTTCATCTATCAAAAAAAAAAGATAATGAGATTTTTGATTGTAATACTAAACACTGAAGATAAGCTACTTCATTTGTTTTGTTTGCCCCTCCCCATTTTGATTTCTAGGTCACAAACTGTTTTAAATAATCACTTGCTTATGTTTCAATTTTGACAGGATTAGTCAATTTTATTCAAACATAAATTATGAACATTGTTATTTTCCAAAGTGCATTACTATTCTGCCCCACATTGGTATGTGGAATTGTATTACCTGTACTATTTAGCTTCAATGTCTCCTTATCAACTACCTTAAAACAATAATTCCAAATATTCAACAATCCTTAAGCTCTCCCAATGTAATATTCTTAGGAGATACATTCTGCTCCTCTTAAAATATTATTGAGAAGGTACACATGTGTTAGGTTATGTTGGTCCAGTAGTTAAACTGGCTGAAGCTCACAGAAGTGGACTGAGGTTTTCCTGGGCAAGAATTAGGTCACAGTTAAGAAATTCTCCTGATGTTTATGATGTGTCAATCTGAAAAATAATCAAAACTGTCAAAGTAGTTTTAAGAACAAGTCTTTAATCAGGACAAGGGAGACAATGATCATAATCAACACAGAGAGGGAGCTTTCCACTGTCTCAGGAAAGACACACAGTGGGATCTAATTACTGGGAATTTCCAATGAAATGCAGAACTTAGGGTCATACATGTATCCTGTATGTATATGTATGTATACATATGTACATGCATATATACTCTACTGCCCTATGCATAATCTATAATGGGTCTCAGCAGAAAGGAGGAACAGAAGGTTAGCAAAAGAGCTTTAGGAAAGAACTGATGAAGAGCAACAAGGAAGATAAACTCTGCAGAACAGAAGATAAGCTAGCAAATGTAGGGGGTTGAGTACATCCTCAAGAGAGAGGTGCACAATAGTTGGAAGCTCAGATGGTGCTAAGGATCTTATGTCTACAGTAAGTGCTTTTCCCCAGAAGATTGCCCCAATGTGAAGACTCTATTGAATTATACCTTCACTAGTCTGGTTATCTACAAGAAGGGTTAAAGCTACAACCATAGATGGCGGTTTGAAATAGTTTAAAATATGTTTACATCTTATAGAAAAAGAGGAGTGGGGAGTTTGAAACTATTTTTGACAACTACAGCCAAATGACTAATAGTCATCCTTCCTTACCTGGAGAAGAGGATGATAAGCAAATCCTGATGTTTGTAAGAGAATTACTAAATCAACCTTAAATTTCATATTCAGAGGGGAGGCAGAGATGAGAAACAACTACAAAATCAACATTATTATTAGCAAAAATAAAGGAATGACCAAAGCATGTACTGGATGACAAATAGACTTTTTTTTTCTTCCTGTGATTTTGAATTTTGTGCTTCTTCTTTTTCTTGGGGATAAAAGAAGACAAAGCAAAAACAAATCGACAACAGCAAAGAAATAAACCCTGTGGAGATGAAAAAAGATTTCCACTGCCATAGAAGGAAGTGATAGAGCCTGAATGAAGATTGAAGCATAACATTCTTTACTTTATTTCTTCTATGAATTTTTTTGTAGTGTAAGCAATATGAGTCTTCTTTCATTACATGATGAACATGTATATATATACTGTATAATAACCCATGTATAATCCATATCACATTGACTGCCATCTTGGGGAAAGGGAAATGGGTGGTATAAAAATGAAAAATGATAAAGGCTTCCATAAATATATATATTAGTATTTTAATTAAAGCCATGCTGATAGATAAAATCATTAGACCACGCACTTGTAAGCATTCAAACCTGCCGCCTCCAGAAGTGCCTACTCGCCAAAAAAAAGAGACCACTCTCTCCTAACCCAGGAGATTTAAGCTCTCCCCTGCGTCAAGACGTCGGAAACGGAAATCAGTTGGACCATGTTGGATCACGGGAAATGTAGTTTTGATACATTTCCCTTGTCCATAGAAATATATATAATTTTAGAATGGCATTCCCCAAATTTCACTTTTACAGTGGAAGGGAGGGAGAGAATGTGGAATTGCAAAATGTCAGAAAAAGATTATTGAAAATAGTATCAACATATAATCTTGGGAAAATTAAAATATGTGCCATATTCCTAACATATATTTTAGGGATATGTTCCTATTCAAGGGCTTGTAATACAAATAGAAAAAAATAAAACTGTCTCTCCTTCAAAGAACTCATTTTCAAGAGGATAGTTTTGGTAGTATTTCACCTTTCTTCCTGTGCCTATCACTTTTGCCTTCAAGCACCCAATCAACTATGTTTTCTCTACCCTTCAAATTTAACACTCTATCTAGTTTTGTTCTTTCTCTTATCCCTGGTTTTCTATGCTCCAAAATTATCTCTCATACCTGTTTTCCAATATTTATTATCTTTTACCTCATCAATTTTTGACCAATGGAAGGAAAGGAATGAGAAAAATAGCACCTCGACTCCCTTCTCCATCTCATCCCTCTTTGCACATGCCCACTATTTCATTATTTGCAGGAGATCACAGAACTTTAGAATATACATATGACTGTCACAGAATCCTAGTTAAAGTAAAGTAAGAAAATAATGAGAAACTATGTATTTCCTATGTAAATAATTAAAAGTAATTCTGGAACATGATCAGCTAGGTGATAGAGTTACATAGATTAATGCACTTAGAGATAGGAAGAACTATATTAAAATCCTATATCGGATATAATTTACTAGCTATACCATTGCAGAAAAGGAAAGTCATATAATGTCTCTCAACCAGGGTATTATTGTTTCCTCTATAAAATGGGAAAATAATAACATCATAAGCCCCATGGTTTTGCCATAAGGATCAAATGAAATGATATATGTACAATGGGAAACAATGAACAATGCATTATGAATCTAAAAGAACTATTTAAATGTTAGCTAGTGCTTATTATTATTTGACATTATTCTAAATATATTGGACTGGATCTGTGATTGCATTGCAAGGATCTTCTAACAGACATTCTCTTTAATGACACATATCAGCATCTATTCAAAAACTAATTTATAACTTATAATAGTGATTCTTAATCTAGAACAACCTGTTCCCCTCAAGGAATCCAGGGAGAGATTAATATGTTACATAAACTTTGATGGGAAGTAATTACATGCACACACATGCACATGTTCTAACAAAGATTTATACACATACATACACGTACATTTGTGCATGTGTGCAAGTATATATGTATGTATTCACTCACTGTCTTAAATTTAGTATTTTATTAAAATCTTTAAAAACTTTTCTGAGAAGGCATCTATAGATTTTTATGCCAAAGGGGTCCAGAACACACACATACATACTCATAAATATGATTAAGAATCCATGCTAGAATATTGAATATTAGAAATTCCCAATGTATCTGGGACACTGAAAGGTAACATGATTTGTCCAAGGTTAGACAGATAGTATATATCAGAAGTGATCCTTGAACCCAGACCTTCTAGTCCTAGAAGCTAGGTTTAGAATTTGAACTTGGGACTTGGCACATTGTAGGAATTTAATGAATGCTTATTGATGCATTTATTGATTGTTTCATCATATTACCTCTCTTTTATTTTTATTGTGGAAGTTTATACATTTATACTTCATGAAGACACCCTTACTGAGCTCTTGATAACCCTTATATAGTATATTCTTCCTCAAAAAAAAAAACCACCAACTTTGATTTAATCTCTCCTTTACAAACCTTTGCCCATTAAGTTGCCTTAAAACATCAAGTTTGGGGTTTAACCCCTTCAGTTAATATGACAAAAAAATCTTAATAGTGGAGCCATATTTCTTTTGCACCTGAGGTTTCTAAAAGCAATTCAAGTTTGGTGTGGCTGGTGAGATTATGTTTAATTTAGTGGTATTTCACTCACCTGACATTCCTTTTCATAGTTATAAAGAATAATTTTGTGCAAAACCCTATCAATCACTGATGATTTTTTGAAAGCACAAAATTAATGGTTCAGAAAATTTGGGGTCCAACAGGAACAGAAGCAGCATCTGCTTTCTGAGTTTTTGTTATTGTTGTTTTTTCTAGGTATAATAGAGGCAACCTTAATTGACTACAATTAAGTATTCCAGACTGGTCCTATTAAAATCCATGATTCAGACTAATAATCATATTTAAAATGGAAACAAGTGCATCTTCAATTAGACTGTTAATAATCCTAGAACCGCTTTGATAATTCCATGATAGAGATCTAAAGGTAACATCCCATAACCTTACCTAAACAAACTCCTGCTGTATAATTTTAAAGGAAACTATTTTGAGTGGAAGCAGTCAGCATTTCCTCTTCTGATATATTCCTATTTCTCTTGTGATCTTCTATCTGGACATTCTGTAGCAACAGGATAAGAAAGCCTGAATTTCTGAATTTCTTCTTTCTTAAAACAAAAGGTCTGTGTGTAGCTTGTGCAGACTGTGGGTGGTATGGGTAGGAGAAGAGGAATGAAAACCTTGCTAGGGTTCAAATAGTAAACTGAGGGGGGAAAAAGACCCCCTTCATCTCCATTTAAACTTCCTGCCTGCTGTGAGGCAGAAGCAAGTACATAAGAACAGAAAGCAATGATCCTTTCCCACAAGAGTCACTCCAGGAAACATGAAACTAGCATCTGGGTTAAGGTATCATCCAGGGAATAAGTAAAGTCAATGAGAAGCTTTATGGTCTTTGAATGTTAACGGGAATATAAATAATTACAGTGCCTTGGCACTGGGAAACACAATGGAACTGCAAAAAGGAAGGATGGAGGATAAGTATGAATCGATGACTATATAAAGAAATTGGCTCTGATTTCCCATAGAATTTGGAAAAGGTCATATGAAAGTGAGAGAGATCTATTTAATCATTTCAGGTTATGTCCAAGTAATCAAAAATCATACTGCTGGCTGCTTGCCTAAGCTCTATCAATAAAACATGATATGAGTACAAATTTGTTTGCAAATATTGTATTGTAACTAATTATTCCTAGTTGTTTAGACTGATAGGAGCCACAGCTCAGATTGTACCTGACTTTCTCCAGGTCCCTTTTAGAGAAAAAAAGATGTGGTGGGGAAAGGAAGGCTTGTCTGACAACCCTTGAGCCTAGGAGCCAAGAAACAGTCCTTTTTATAACAAGGTCAAATAGTTACCACATAACATTTGGAGGCTAACAGGAGCAAAATTTTGTAGAATATTTATGCTAAAGGTTATATGTCCTTGGATTAAGCGAAATCATAGAGAACCACCCCACATACACAATTACGTTTTTATTGTTCAGAATAAACATTCCCAGCTCCTTTAACTGTGCCTTCTATTACATGTTTTAAATTTTCCTTACTATTTGGTTATCCGTCCTCAATTTTCAATGTCCATCCAAATCTATGGCATCCAGCACTGATTATAATACATTAAATATCCTCTGGCCCAGAAAAACTAAGAAAGGACTATCTATATTTATCTGGTGACTAATTTTTGTTATGGTTGCCTAACTCTGTATTAGGTTATATGGTTGCTATATCAGACTGCTGACACGTAGGAAATCTTAACAAAACAATAAATAATAAGTCCTTTTTTCACAAAATGTTTTCTAGGCACAACTCCCCTATTTTGTCCTTGTAAAATGAATTGATTTTTTTCTATGCAAAATGCAAGATATTCACATTTCTCCCTATAAAATTTGACTTTATATTCAATTCATTATTTTAGCCTGTTAGCCTGTTTTATACCAGCATTATTAACTAAAGTTTAGTCAACCCTCCTATATTTTTCTCATGAAAACAAGAATAATATGTTTGTTGTTAATTTATTTTTAATAAGATTTTTTGATTGATTATGAACTGGCAAAAAATAACAGATTTCAAATATGAAAGATTAGATAAATGAAGTTAAAACCAACAGATATAGAAAAGTGCAGTGTTGTCCCTATACACTTGCTATTTGTCCTTAGTATTTAAAAATTACTTTCCCATTTACATGTATCAGAAACATTCAATTTCTGATAATTATTTTTGACACTCTTCTATCCATGTTCTTTTCCTCTTTCTCTCGCTTCTTCCCCAGCAGAGCAAGTAATATGATTTATTTTATGCATGTGCAATCACGCCATCCATATTTTCATGTTCACCATATTGTGAAAGAAGACACATATCACTTATATAAGAAAAAAATGCATCAAGGAAAGAAAGTGAAAAATGATTTGCTTCAATCTGCATTGACTCCATCAGTTCCTTCTATGGTAATGAATAGCCTTTTTTTGTCATGATTCTCTTTGGCATGCTTGGATCCTAGCACTGCTGATAATAGTTAAATAATTCAAAGTTGATCATTGTACATTATTCCTGTTACTGTGTAAAAGGTTTTTCTGATTCTGCTCACTTCATCACATCATATTACAAAAGAAAAAGAACTTGGCCAAACTGAGCAAAACTGGCTTTATTATTATAGTTACAATTTACAAAATCCAGAGTCTGCAGTTACACCCAGTTTGGACTGAGATCGTGAGTTCTTAGGTCCTACAGGTTCTTTAAACATAGGCGATGATTCAACAGGCGTTGTGAATAGGGCAAGGGGGCAAGGTGTTCAGAGCAGGTGCTCTAAATAGGAGTTCTGAAGAGGGGGATGAACAGGATACTCCCCCTCTTTTCCCTTCCTTTCTTATGACGGTGACCTGGTCCATGAAACTTCAGGGCTCGAGACACGCTTTCCAGAGTGTGTGGCAAGGTAAGGGAAAGTGTACAGGCACTTTCATCATTGCAGAGGCTTTTAATGATAATAATTTAATGATAATATGTAATACTAATTTATAATAATTCTTACTGACATCACATAGTTACAACTTATCAAACTATAATAGAAGCATCCTTATTAGTGATTAAAAGCTACTTAAATTTCTTCTCATAATCCACCTTTAATGCCAAAGTTGGACATGTTAAATGATGGGTCAGTACTACAGGCATTAGGGGGGTGCTCCTCTATGGGCAATAAATGGTCCAGAGGGGGAATCCTCCAACTGAGTTGCACAGATAACAATCAAAGGGGAAGAGAAGGGAAAGTGCAAACTTATAACTGTCAAGTGTAAAACAAACATTAACAAGCAGGAATTTGCAAGATATTCATGGAAAAAGAAATTTTAAAATAAGGAAGAAACTCAGATGACTTTTAAAAAATCTTAAGGATACTAGAAGAGCATAATTCAAAATATTTCTAAACGTTGGAGAATGATTTACCTCTATTGTAAAAACTCTTGGAAGATGTCGGTTTACATGGTAGGATCACAACTATCAGAAAGATATATTTGATTACAAATTTACACATACAATAATTTGCCACTGATAAAGCTGTTTTCTAGGGAATTAGGAGGTCTGTATAATCTGATACTTCCTATGAATACACAGCAGCTATTATGAGATGCCAATGGCAACTGGAGCTGAATTTAAAAAATCAGAGGGTAGAGCTAGTGGTGGTGGTGGTCTGGAGTAGTAGGAATGGCCAAGAGAGAAAATTCATCTGCACCTTTCTCCATGTATACTTGCTGTACACGATGATCATTCATTGTGTGTCTTGGAGTCACAAGAAATTAAATGGAGAAGTCTAGCAACAGTCCTATATAGTACAGGAGAAATGGTTATCTTTATAGAACTGTTCCCTCACTTCTGTAGTCAGATGTGAGAAGTTTGGCCTTTCCAGGGCTTCAGAGACTCTGGACACCAGACTCTCCTGCTTATGCCCCTCTTAGATGGGGCATCTTGCAGCCATCTAGGAGGCCAAATACAGGGAGCAAAGTTCTCTTCTGAAAATATCCAAGACTGATAGAGCTGAGTCCTTTATGATAGGAAAGGTAGTAAGAGAAGAAGACATGAGTTAAATCCCATTACTAAGTGAAGAACTTGCTCACTAGTAGTAGGAAAAATTTCAAAATCAAGAAAAAATATCAGCTTTCAACTTTACAGTCTTTCAGGTAAGGTGACATCAGATATAAATAAGAGTGTATTAAAAAAGGACTTTAAAAGCTGGAGTTTATTTAATAGTGACTTTAACAGTTGACTGAGAGATTAGGGAAGGTGGTAAATTTCTGAAAAAAAGTTTAAGTTATGGGCAAGAAAGCAGAGAGGAGAACATCACTTAGCAGATCTAACTAAGCTCTCAATTGAGAATTTAAAAATTTAAAAATTTAAAAGGTCACTGAGGACATGATAGACATGGAGGCACCAACATCATTTATCTTAAGGGAGACAGCAAGCTTGAATAAGGAAAATAGGTATGGCTGCTCAGGGATGGCTCTTTCTGTTAGGAGTCATAAAAGAAGGAAGAAGAATAAGAAAGAATTAGCGGCAAGACAAAAACAGTAGAAAATTCCAAAAGATTCAGATTAAAGAAGATTTTTTTAAAAAGTTATTGTAGAAAGGAAAACAATAAAGAAAATCTAAAAGTCACAACAATTTTAAGATCATCACACAGATTTCCCCCTTGTGAGGAGAAGAGACTAGAAGGATCTGTTCCTTACACAGAGATAGGAGGCAATGAAACAAGGTAGAAAAAAGGTAAGAGACATAAGATAGGAGATTGTGTGAATCTTAGTGAATGAGAGTGAGTTATTAAAAAAAAATGTGGTGTGTTACTAAAGGTAAAATGGAACATTAATGTGGCCTAACAAAAAGAAAAAAATGAGTTTGCTCTATAACAGTGGTTCCCATACTTTTTTGTCCTACCGCCCCCTTTTCAGAAAAAAATATTACTTAGCCCCCTGGAAATTAATTTTTTTTAAATTTTAATAGCAATTAATAGGAAAGATAAATGCACCTGTGGCCATCACCACCCTCCTGGATCACTGCAGCACCCAACAGGGGGCGGTAGCGCCCACTTTGGGAATCACTGCTCTATAAGAAGGAAAAGGGAGAGACAAATAAGTTGTTTACTCTTAAGAAGAGATTAGAAAGAGACCAAGGAATGACAAAGTAGAACAGTCTGACTCTGACTCAGATTGTTTTTTAGATGGTCTTGTATGAGAAACTGAGTGAGGTGACTTATCTTAGTATTTCAAAAATGTCACACTTCAGTTGTTACCCAGAGACAGGCAAATAGTGATCGAAGACATCTTGTTTGGAGGTAATTCATCCTTTTGGGTGGTTTGGCAGCCTCAGAAGAGATTTGATATTCATGCCTGAAAAAAAGACCTTAGAAGTATTTCAAAATAAGTCCTCAGCACTCGGTCTCAAATAACAAAGTCTTTTTGGTAAATGTAGTTTTTCTGAACACCAACAATAATGTAGGTAGACAGAAAGATTTCATTCTATTTTTATGTGTGTTAGAAATCAGATTAAGTGTACTCTAAATTCTAGTTAAACAAGTGTAAGTAAAAAGGGAAGTAGTTGAGGTAAGAGAGCCAGGAATTAAAAGAAGTGGAAGGTTTGAAACATAGTAGTAGTAGTAGTAGTAGTAGTAGTAGTAGTAGTAGTAGTAGTAGTAGTAGTAGTAGTAGTAGTAGTAGTAGCTGCCAGAGGAGAGGACAAAAATAAAATAAAGCAGGTGTTGGCAACCTTTTTGGCTGTGAGAGCCATAAACACCACATTTTTTAAAATGTAATTTCGTGACAGCCGTACAGTGCTCACAGTGCGCTCCTGTAACAGCGCCTGAAAAAAAATGGATTTTATGGCTCCTGCAGAAAGAGCCACATCTGGCCCTCAAAAGAGCCAGATATGGCTTGAGAGCCATACGTTGTAGACCCCTGAAATAATGAGAATTTAATAAAAAAGATGAGCTGTAGTGTTCGAAAAGACAATCTAAAACTTTAGTAAAGCATTATACTCTGGGTGGGAAGTATACCAGTTCCTCAAAATGAATCACTTAAGAATTTAATTTTGTAAAAACGATCTTGAAAGAGGTTCCATCCAGTTGTTTGAGTATGTCCCAAAGAGACTCAGAAAGAGAAGATTAAGTAAATAATTACTATTTTCTTATGTAAGGAAAAAGGAAACCTGAGTTTTTTACTTTAAAGGTGGTAGTTTTACGTAGATTTATGGTGTCAATCAAATTTCTGAACAGCAGCCTGTTTGTTTTACTAATCAGGATTCAAATTAGAGATCACTTTAAAAAGTAAGGAAATATACAGGTCAAGTCTCATTTAATTTTACCAGGATGAAAAATATTCCTGATAACAATAAAAAACTATTTAAATGTCTACATCATGTTAACATAGATTTTATCTTTCAATTAACTTTATCACCATTCTTTTTTAAACCTTCAAAAATACAGACTTGATCTTTTCTTTATCCTCTTTTCCCATTCATAGTAGTTATAGCACATGAAGAAACTGAATTAAGATTTAAATTCAGTTTCTTCATATGATCATATTCATATACAATTTCTTCATATTTTCCTTCATAAGAGTAGTAAAGTTTGCTTTTAAAATAAAATAATAAACATAAACATAATGGAGCTATGGTCAGGGTTTTAGAAAAAAATATTTTTAGAGTGATTTAGGTGACTTCATGACATTGTAGTATACAATATAATTCATAAGGAGTCCCTCAAGTTCTAAGATAATTACCAGAAAACTTTAGGTCTAAGTTACAAAAGAACAGAAATTTTAATATTGTGATGATCCCAAAAAGTTGATCAAAGATCTGAAATTCAACCAAAGAATAATCACATTTAGGGACTAGAAAACTTTTTGTTTGTTTGTTTTGGTATTAATAAAGGAAATTAGAGGCAAATAAAAGGCTATGTGGAGAATAATTGATAAAAGATTTATAAGATTATGATACTAACTAATTTTTGAGGAGGAAAAAATCCAAATTCCACAGTAGAAACTTTCTACATGTGGTATTTTAATCTCAAATCACAAAACCTGCTGTTATTGGGAAAGCTTGAGTTGCTCAAACTGCAAGACCTCACGCATTTCACAACCTTGTAAGTAGAAGCAGGTAAAGTCTTATAATTGAGCATTTTAAGGAAGTTCTAAGGAGCTTCACAGACAATAATAAGTTTACTTTTATTATTTTCTTAATTCATAGATAAAAAGAGTATCATGAAAAATTTTCAGAGCAAAATTTCTTGAAAGAGATTTGGCTTTTAGAGAGGAGCTTAAAACAGGAGGGCTGTTTCAGTCTAAACTTTGAAATGTATATATTTTTTAAAGTTTATTCTGACAAGATTTTAAGAGGGGATTATTTTGGACATTTTTTGAAAAAATCAAACCTTAATTCAATTTTTCCAAGATTCAAATCACTAATAAGATTTTTAACAATATAAAAAGTCATTATGTACTGCAGTAAGTACTATGTTGATAAATTTTACATTTTAATTAACCTTTCATCATTTATAACTCTTTATGATTTGCTTGAACATTCAAAATTAATAAAGAAATGACATATCACAATAATATTATTTTAGTTGAGTAGAATAGAGAATAATGTACTTGTTTACTCTTGAGGTCAGTATCAAGTTATGTGGGACCAAATGACATCTAATTAATTTAAGTTAATAAGTTAAGGTCAAGGTGATAGGGAAATACTTCAATAATTTAGGAGAATTTCTCATGACTACAATAGAATTTAGAAGTAGATCTCTCTAAGTAAAAGAATAATTTTAAAATAATAATTATATTCTTAATATTTGCCAAATCTAAGATTCTTAATGAACATGAGATTATTGAAACTTATGTAATTAATGACAACACACAAGGGCAACTTTAATCCTTTAAAATTTGTGAGAGAGACATTTATTAATAATGAATTATGATTTTCATTCTCAGAAGTTGAAAGTTTTCTAAGTTTAGCGTATTCAGAATTAAGATTTGTTACTTTCAAAAGCAACATATAAACTCTTCTTTTGAAATAAACCTAACATAGAAAATCCAGTTGAGAAATTAAAGTATTTCTCTTTGCCACATGATTAGTTTCTCATTAATTTAATGTCTGTCTCTGGTCCTTTTCAATGTGGCCAGCATTGAAAAAGATAAAAAGAGGACATAATAGGTATTATTATCATTATTATTATTATTATTATTATTAAAATTTTAAAAGACTTTTTTGTTATTTTTTCCCTCTTAGTTAATCAGCAACTCAAGGGAGAAAGGCATTAGCTAGGACATAGATAAATAAGACAACCTAGTACAAAGCACAAATAATGGATTATATTAGAGCAGTAATGGTGAATCTTTTAGAGAATGAGTGCCCAAACTACAACCCTCACATCACATGTGAGCCTCCCTTCTTATCCCTGACGGGGTAAGAGTGAGGAAGTACTCCCACTGGGCTGCTCAGTAGTGGGACAAATGATGTGAGAAATTTTCTCAGGTGCTTACGGAGAGGAGGAGAGGAGCAGCCCCCTTTGGGCATGTGCCATAGGTTTGCCAATGCAGGATTAGAGTGACTCCATTTCCTTTCAGTTTTAAAGCTCCATTCAGTCACTAGAAGTAGCAGATTTTGACAGAAGCTCAAAAAAAGTTTTGGATGTAAACACTGAGTTTAGGGAAGCTCTTCAATTTTTTCTCCAGTATCTTTTCTTTCATTCCCTTAATTATCACTATCATTTTCATATTCTTCTGTTATCACTGTTTTCCCTGGATTTTCCTTGTGCTTCTTAATGGGCAATCAGTGCCCAAGAACATGAAACTTCCCTTGGTTTAAAGAGACACTGTTCTTTTCTCTTCGATTAGTTTTTTCCCTTAAAATATCTTTGTTCTATATGTCCTTTAAAAATCAAGAAAGTGAAAAATTAGCGACTTATTTTTTTTTCCTTTCTGCAATAAGGACTATTTAGAGGATTATGTTTCTTTGTCTTGATTTACAAAATGGCTCTTATTTTATTATGGATTCTGTCCCTTGGCATATAAAAAGGGTTGAATAAGAGTGGAGCCACTGGGCTTGTGAAGTGGAAGGTGTTTCAGATAATTCTGCCCAGAAGCTTAGCTCTTCTTCCTGAAGCAGGTGCTTTATTGAAGGTTTGGGCAAGATAGTTTTTTTCTCCCATGATGTAATTGCAAGCCCCTCAGTTGAGTCTGTTCTATGAGATGGCTATTTATAGGTTTATATACAATGTATCTACAAAAGTACTGAATCAGAAGGCTGACCTATCCTTTTAAAATTTTTGGTGGCCTAATAATATATAGCCTATTTTTACCATTTTTGAACTCTAAATCCTGTAGTATGAAAAACCCAAGTACCTAACTCTTACTTTTTCTCAAAGTAATGCTAATCTTTTTTGAAAATATTAACAGTGAGCAAGTGCAAAACTCTTAAATGTGGTCCCTATTTTGCTATTGTTTGGCTATACTCAATTCTCAGACTATTCCTATATTGCTCCCTCTTAGTTTTAAACAAGTCCCAGTTGGGCAAGTTTGGCACAATTCCTTCATTTAAGACAGAAAAAAGGAGCAATTTTGACAATTCTTATTCTAATACAATAATACTTTCCTCTAATGCCTTGCTTATATGATGATCCTTTCCTGGCTGAAAATTCGGCGACAAAGGTCTTTTTAAAAGTGTCTTTTCCTTGAAGAAATCAGAGATAAGGACCTTACAATCTATTATGAGAAAATAATTTACTTATCTCACATTATCAAGAGCAAATTTACTATGCATGTGTCTAACCACTAAAACCAAAACTAAATAATTCCAACCTATCCAAATCCCTTAACTAAAGTAAATCCCTAACTAACTAAATTCCTACTTAAATATTTCTAATAAAACTTTAACTTGAGGTACTCATGAAGCAGAGGAAAGACAAAAAAAAAACACTTGTACACAGAACAAATTCAAAATTAAATTTCATCTTACATTCATATGTCTTTCCATTTTTAAGGTTGTTTTTTCTTTTTTTGGCGATCACCCCATTCTTTATTTCTTGTGGAACAGTAGTATTCCATATAATCAAATCATATACCACATCTTATTCAGCTATTCCCCAACTGATGGTCAACCCTTCAATTTCCAGTTCTTTGACACCACAAAAAGAACTGCTATAAATATTTTTTTTTTTGTCAAATAGCCTTTCCCTTTATCTTTGATTTCTTTGTGCGATAGACCCAATATTGGTATTGGGGGGTCAAAAGGCACACAGCATTTTATAGTATTTTGTCCATGTTTCCAAATTGTTCTCCAGAATGGTTGTATCAGTTCATAGCTCAACCAGCAATGTATTAGTGTCCCAATTTTCCCATATCTACTTCAACATTTGTAATTTTCCTTTCTTTTCATCTTAGCCAGTGTTTAAGTGTTACTGGTAAAAAAAATATTGAATAGAACAGAGCTAAAGAGAAGACCATTTTACATACTCTCTATGATGACATAAATTAAATAATTAACACTTCTTGGGCCAAGTACTCCTTATACCTCCTATTGTTTTATTACCTAATCGATTTTGAAAATGATATAGACATTCTTTGAAAGATCTGCCCTGAAAGTTGAAAAATACTTCAGTGTCATTACTTAAAGCAATAAAATTCCAAATTTATTTTCTTACTTTTTAAATTTAGGAAATTATTTTTTTAGGCAGCTGAATGATAGTTTCTCTCTTGTTTTTACTCTATCTTGTTCTCCTTTGTCTTTTTCAGTTTCTTTATAGTGACCAGAGTTACTTTTTTATTTATTAAACATTCATAAATTTCACTTCTTGGATCAAAAATTCCCATGGTTTCCTATTGCCAACAGTATAAACTGCAATTCCTTTTTCTCTTACTTTGCATTTCCTCTTTTCACCTATTCTGTCCCCATCCAAATTACAATCATGCCACTTGGAGAATACCATGCAATTTCCAAACTGCATGTGGACACTTCATTCACTCTTTGGAATTCTTTTTCCTTTTAATTTCTTTTTCTTTCAAAAACTACCTAATTTTAAAAAGTTAATTCAAATGCTTGCCTCAATTATTACTTCTTGTATGGCCTCTTCTCCCCAACCATTAGCAATTTTTCTGCCTTCCATAACCCTTGATTACTTCATTTGTATTTCTTCTATAGTACTCATCCTATCTTGACTTAAATAAAGTAATTAATGTTCATGTGACTTTTTCTATTAGGTAAAGATACAGAGACATCCTTTCATTCATTTTTATTGTCCCTACATCACAATACCTGGTTTAGAACTTACTATATAATGGGTACTGAGGTAGTATAGCCAAGCAGATGGAAAACCAGCTTTAGTCTTAGTCTCTGTCACTAGTAATAGATTTATTTCTCTCTTATGTCTGAACATCTTATTGTCTTACTCCTGTTTGGATTGAATGTTGAGAACAGAAGTCTATAAGTCTATTTCAGTTGTATTCATTGTTCCTGGACTACAACAACCAGGTGCATTATATATATATATATATATATATATATAATATACATATATATGTATATATATATACAAAGTAGGACCTTCTTATTGAGGTCTTATACTGATAATCATTGATTATCTCCCTTTAACAATGTGTTCCTTTTAAATGTGCCTTAAAATGTTCAAAAGTATAAAATGGGCATTAACCCTTTGAAAAACAGCTTTAGAGTAGGATGCAATCTAAAGATTCAGTTAATGAGTAATGTTTAGTGTTTTAAACAAAGTAAACATAATATCTACTTTAGTTTTAAAAGATAAAAAAAGGGAAAGAAGATTATTACAGAGTCAACATTCCTTAATTGGAACATGAACATGGTGTATATGTCTCTGCAACCTCTCTTTTAACAACTTATGAAAAGTGACAGAGGGGAAGGTAAAGATGCAGATTTTTTAAAGAGATGCAAAGAAAGGAATTGAAAGAGAAGCACTTTTTAAAAGTGTTAATTAGAATTACAAAAGATACACTTAAACTTAACGTTTTTTTTGTTGTCCCAATATAGTAAATAGGCTGTGATAAAGATGACCTTCAAATGACAGGCTTTTATTACTGCTAAGCTTCTCTGGGATAATATAAATAAAAAGATCATGGAACCATTTCTCCTATAAGACAAAAATAATCATATATTATGATGCAACAATCCCATTATTGGTAATATACTCTATAAACATTATCAAAAAGAAAAGAAAAAGAGCTGTCTATTTAACTATATTTCTAGTAGCATTATTTATAATTGAATAAAACCAACTAGAAATAGCTTAAATAACCAGCAAATGGGAAATGACTAAATTAACAAGAAGACAACAATATAATGGGATTCTATAAAATAATTGAGTGTCAAATATGAGGAGCTTAAAATGTAAGAAATGTATGAAATAATAAACTGAGAAAAAAGGAGAAGTGAACATCACCACATGCATACATAATTATAAAATGGAAAACATAACCAGAAACATAGTTATGAAAAGTCACAAACAATTAAAGGGAACATAGAAAGGAGGAACAATTGCTAAATTGTTATACATGCAACTATATTGAAGGTTTTTTTTTTAAGTTTCATATGGGAAGCAGTGAACAGTAAGGCAGATAGCAGGTTTATTTACAACAGATCATGTCAAACTTGGCTTTACACTTTTTTATATTAGTAGGAAAGGGGTATATTCATGGCCAAAATATAACCTTGATGCTGATAAAGCATTTGACAGACTCTCATGTTATTGTGGGCAAGATAAAGATGTATTATTAGGTAAATACTGAAGCCAAAGGTTGGAAAGGAAATCTCTAAGTTTATGCCCCAGGGATATGTCCTTAGTCCAAGTCTATTAAATAATTTTATTCAATAATTTAGATAATAATATAGATGGCACATTGAACCTAAATTTCCAAGGAAATAAAATTGGATGAGTTAGCTAATATGAAAACCTTCTGGATTAGTAGAAATAGTATTGGACACAAAGTTGGAAATGCCTAGGTTTGAATTCTGCCTCAGAAATTGCCAATTTTTTATCATGATAATTGTCTGAGGTTCTCTTTGCTTATGTTTTCCTCCATTTGGATATATTTGCCTATTCTAGTCCTAGCTATAATTTTATAATCCTGAAGAGATATAAAGAAAATGAAAGGATAAGACCAAACTCTTAGTCACAGAGGTTTTAAGGTCACACATAGAAAAGTGAAATTATGTTCCTTGCTGAGTTTGTGAGTATGAACTGCATGACATAAACAATGATGAGAAATAATAAAAGTGACCTGACAACGATCAGACTTTTATAGAAAAAGGAAAAAAAAACAGAACTGATAGAAATGTTATCTAGAGGAAAGAATGCTGGATTTAGAGAAAGAAAATCAGGATTCAAATGCCATTTTTTCTTATTTATTACCTGTGGATCTCTGAGGAAGTAACAAAGTTTTTTAGCCTCAGTTTCGATCTATAAAATTAGGAGATTGGACAAAATGCACTATAGCATCCTCTCCAGTTTTATACTTAGGACTTTTTATTTCATTAATCAAGTTGAGATTCTTATCTTATAGAGAGAAATTATACCCCATCTCTGGTGTTTCTGAGTACTTCATTTAAATATTTTACCTATTGTATGTCATAGTTGAAGATCAGTAGGCAATAAAAAGTTGTATTTCCTATAAGTCCTTTGTCCACTCAGAGCAAGGGAAAATGTGGGTGTATCAAACAAACTGAATTCCACATTATATGAACTTTTTGGGTTGAAAATAGACTGTATTGTTTAACATGTGACCTAGGCTTAAGAGAGACTTTCTTCTATGATTTATTCCTGTATTGAGACTTAAAAAGAACAATATAAAGAATACATTATCCAAATAAGTTAAGCAGTTTATTTATTGGATGAACTCATTAATTCAAGATCATTGGAAACAGGACCAGTCCAGGACGCAGTTGAGGTTTTCTATTGGGAACCATAATTTCATAATAGCATGTATTTCTACCAATGTAAATGATAAATCTTATAAAATTTAGCATATAGTCTTTGAAAGTAACTAGAACATAAATGTTATCACCTTGTCACTACTCTGACCTCAGATAGGATGGAACTTGAGTAATAGCACTGTGCCTGGTGCATAATTGGTGCATAAATGTTTATTGAATGATTGACTAATAGATATACAGTCTCTACTTACGTTCTCAATTCATCTTGTTGTACTACCACTTGGAGTATATGACACCATTTTATCACTAGTCTTTGTTATATGCTTTATTGGAATTAATTTTTTAACAAAAACACCTAAATATAATGATTGCCTATTGAGAATAATCTTATCAAAAAGTAAAAAAAGAGTTTGGAATATCTACTTATTTTAAATAAATCAATGGACCCTGATGGTGATCACTTGTTGGGAATAAGAATAGAAGTGGACCTGTAATTTAATTGATATAGGGAATTCCTGAGGGATAAAATACCCTCTAGCAAAGTAAGTTAATGATTTATCTGCAACTTGTACTCTTAGAAAGATGGTCTAAGAAAGTGAGATGTTAAATTACTTGCCCAACATAAAAAAGATAGTCTATACAACAAAGGCAGAATTTAAACACAGATCCTTATTAAAGTCTAGCTGCCTATCATCACACTTTTGTATCCACCTCTTTGAACTCTCATATTGTATCTAACTCCACAAAGGTATCCCTCATAACTATTCCTTTTAAAATTTTCCCAGTAAGAGTTAAATGCAGTAATTTTAAATTCAAAAAACCTTTTTTCTTCTTTTTAAAATGATTATTTTTGTCACTCTTTTGACATTTTTTCATTTTAGTCTATTTTTCTATTGTCTGTGATCTCTTTCTCTCTCTCTCTCTCTGTCTCTCTTTACCTGTACATTAAAAAAAAACATTGTAAGGTGCTCATCAATAATATCAAGAATTTCTTTCAATAGATTGTATTTCATTTGGACCTGGTGACTTGAACTCATTCATGTGATCTAAGAACTATTTATCAATGCCTTATGATCAATTCTCTTGTTTCAATATTATTCTCCATTGTAGAAAAAGGAAGTAAATCAGACTCTAGTAACCCTGCCTTCTTAATTAGAAGAAAAGAAAAATCCATATTTTATCGTATTGTTTCCACCATAATTAAAATATAAACATCTTTATCTTTAGCACCTAGTAATACTCTGTTTTTCCCCCTTTGATCTTTAGATTTCCTTTTTATTTTTACAAGACAGCACTACTCTTTTGTATGCATCTTCAATTTCCTGGTATTGTTTTTATTTCCATACATTGCCATAACTCACCATTATATGACTGAGACAGGTACTACGAATTGACAAGCAACAAAAATGACAACCATAAATCAATTTTCCAAAGTCATGTCAGTTAGGAGTGAGAGGGAGAGAACTTGGGAAGCAATCGTTAACCTTGGAAGAGACAAAGGGGCAGGCCATTTGTTCCTTATTAAGGGATCCCCTAAGACACTACAAGGTAAGGAAACTTCCCCTGAAAGAAGAAGCAAGATAAGGCTTTCCTGGGAAGAAACTTATCTAGATTGCAACGGAGGAATGGGATGGAAACTTACCATTCTTCTGAGTCATGACATTAGAAGAGAGAGCAACAAAGTTTCTACTTTGTATTTTGCAAGAAAAGAATAATTTGTAAATTTTCCTGGAATAAAACAAAATTTTCCTATTTTTTGATGAAATTACATGGATGTGTATATAGATTTGACAATAGAAGTAGAAAATAAATTAACTTAGCCATCTTATTTCAAGGAGAAGCATTGTCTTCTAAGATGGCCCCATGTCTGTGCACAAAATACTTATTTTTCAAAGAATCATCTCTACAGATTTAAAGTAAAAGTCTTTGCACTATCAGCCATTTGTAAACAAGTTCCATTTTAAGAACTAAATTATGAAAATGATTTTAATAGTAAAATGTTCAATGCAGAGCCATTTAACAAGTATCATTTAAGTACCCATTATGTATAAGGTGTTATTCAAGATTTTCAGGATACAAAGAAAAAGTGAAACTGTAGATTATTAGCTCATCTGTTACTTTTGAAGAAACACATATAATAAGAACATAGTTTTTATTGCTAATGGAAATCAATGAAGATGGTTGAATACCCTAAATTCTGATGTCTTTGGTTTTATTAAAAGCATGCTCTTTTTGAAATATTATTTTGTTGTTTGCTTTGGTTTGATGTCAACAACAGAAAACACAAAACTTTACCAAGTTGTAGGCATCTTTTCATATAAAAACATAGAAAAGCTTATTGATCCCTCATATATCTTTTAAGCATGGCCCAAATGAACAGTAGAACCAAACATTATCTTTCCAAGGGAAGATATTATGTTAGTACTTTTACAAAGTCTTATCCAAACATGCCCACTTTACAAACACTATTCATATACTAATGAATCTTTTTTTAAAACCTGATGATTATATATTCTTTTATTTTGGGGATAAATATCACCTTGTATGAAAGGCATGTCAATATGAACATACAAATCAGTTACATGATTTAGACGAGTGAATGACTGAATGGAGTAACAACTGAGAAATGCTTTGTGAGCACACAAACCCTAATTATATTTGAAAAATCTCCATGTGAGTTTGTTTTTATTAAGCCAAAAGTAATATTTCTGTCAGAACTAGGATTATTTGTTTTTGGTTCTGTATATAAAGTGGCCTTTGGGCAATCCCACTGATTTGAAATTCATCAGACATGTGAATCACAAGGTCCAATTACTTTCCTCACTGCACAGCACCTCAGCATTGGGCATGATTTATAATTATGATCACTATCTGTAGGAGTACACACACTGTCCTCTGATTGACATACTCTGTTCTTGGGAATGTCGGTTTTGGAGGCAGAGATGCTTTACAAATATGATAATTTTAGAAATTCTGTCTGCATTGAATATGTTTATGTTATCTTAAATGAGAGTTCAGATGATAACCAAGGGACATCACTTTAGGAATAAACAACCTTGTTAAGGCAACTACACATTTCTCTGTTCCCCTTATCAAAAGTAAACCTTGTGAAGCAATAATATATTTTGGTTGTTTACTGAAATAATGCTTTATTAAGTAAAACAAAACTAAGTACATATGGGAAAGTTTTTTGGAGCTCCTCAAATCTACATTCATCTTCAGAATCAATTTAAATGAGAAAGGGACCAGTTTAGAAAACCTACCAGACCATTTCTGCCATGGCATCAAATCTCACCAGTTTTGCTTACTCTTCAGTTTCTATGAATGAAAATTCTAAATTTGATTGTTCTTACTTTTATGGAGCTACCATAGTATATATCTAGGATTCCCAATTCCTATATAATGGGAGAAGATAGTGAATCATTGTGTATACATCATGTAGAGGACCAAAATTGAAGCTTTCCATGGATTTATGAATGTGCAATGGTTCCTCAGCATCTCTCACACAAGTTCACAACTCCTGGGTTACATTGTCACTCCCATTAATGGCATTTGAGAGTGAGATTATAGAAGAACCAGACAGGGGAAGTACATATCATCATATACACATCTGTAATTGCTGAAAGCCAGTATTTCATTGAAATCTACTTTATCTTAAAGATAAATTTATTTTGTCATGGATGTAATTTGGAGGAATATCACAATCTTGAAAAGTTCTGAAAGTAACATTATTTATTTAATCAATTCTAATTGAATTCTATTCTATATTTTAACTTTAGTTCTTCATCATGCTTTGCTTTATATAAAAAGAGTACTTGGAATATAGGGGCATCTATATGATGTAAGAATCTCATTTAGTCAAAAATATTTTAGACGAGTATTTTAGTATGGCTGTGCACTAGTTACTAAAGCACACTTAACCTTTATATCCCTTCGCATTGTTTTCCATGTTCAGCCAATCAAAAATATGTCTTTAACTTATGCTATGTACAAAGCATTTTGTTAATAGAATTCTAGAATTGGAAATAAGCTAAAATGCCATCTAGTCTAACCCATACCCAAATATGAATGCTTATTACAACTTGCAAGACAAATGGTCAATTAGCCTCCGTTTGGAGAGTACACTGAAGGTAATCTGAATCTCTAGAGACACTGTTTTCCTCTTTTGGATAGATCTAATTGTTAGGATTCCTCCCTCCCCTTACTTTAACCCTAAATATTCTCCTTTGGAACCTTTTAAAAAATGCATTTCATCCAAATTGTCAATTTGTTAATTGGAAAGTCTTTACTATTCTTTTAAGAAGTTAACCTACCGGCACTTTAATTTTTATTAAATATTATTTATAATTATAAAAATAATTATATATTAAATTTATATATTTTATATGGGCTATATTTGCCCATAGCAAAAATACAAACATTTACTGTTTGAATCAGATTATTGCACTATTTTCTTTCCTTGTCATTCCTTCCAGGAGTAAGGTTTTTAGTTCTTTGCTATTATTATATTATTTCCCCACAAAACTTGTGTGACAAACTACTTGAAGGGAGGAGCAAAATTTCAAGTTTAAGGTTGGAACAGTTCTCACCTCCTTAAAAAATATTACCTTATTATCACTGTCAAACTGAAAAAAATGACTACTAATGTAGTTATAATAAGAGGCCTTTGATCAGAGAAGACAGATCACATCTGGGAAGCTGCAGAGAGCCATAGCACTGGGAATTCCACGTAACTAAAAAAAAGAGGGTGCTCAAATAGATTTTAAGAAAAAGGGGGCAGCAACATCCAGGTTATATTAAATTTACAGAAGCTTGGGGAAGGCACAAGAGGCAGTTACAGAAGCTTAAGGAAAGATGTAATAATCATAGGCTAGGATAATTGGTGATGGGTCCAGTTCCTGACATTTGATTGTTCTCCTCAACTTCAGTAAATAAGCAAAGAAAATTAAGACCTGGAAAGAGGCAAGAGAATTTCTTGGTAAAAATTACTTGCCTTTTTGTGGTTTTTTTTTGTTTGTTTTAACACTCTAGGAAAGTCGGTCTTGAGATTCTCTCAAATTGACATTATCAGCACCTTAACTGCCATAGTCAGTTTGCTTGACAAAACTCCTGTTTTGTCTTTCTTCATTGTCTTTCCCTTCTAGAAGAGGTCAGGTCCGTTCAATCAGGGAGTCTCTGAAAAAGTGATAGCTCCAGAGGTATAAGTTATGGATCAGATAATTTTACCTTTTCTTTACTAGGAAGTAGCTTTGTCTCTGGACTTTCCTGGTAGGACAGCTCATGGTCCTTTTGCTAGCAAACAGGGACATGTAGTGAGCTAGGTGTCCAGACATGTGATTATGTGTCTTTTCTCTCTCCAGTCTGTTATTTTATTTCACTAATTAATAATTATAAATCAATATACAGTCTTTAGAGAATCACATTCTTCTTTTTATAAGACTTCTGTCCCTCTTTTTCTTTGGACCTGGCAACTCTCTTAAGTCATGTCAGATGATGGGTAACTACAATATTGTTGCACCTGACCTCCGTACTTGTAGGATATAAGCTACTTCCCTTAGACCTTGAATATGTATCAGTGACTTGTTCTAATTTATATGTTTTTCCCCCTTATTTTTGGGAAAGGTGATTCATATATTATTTGGGTGAGTTATTTAATGCATTTTAAATTAGAAGCCTAATCATACATCCTTTACAAAGTCTATTTTTGTTGTAAAAAATATTCACCATGTTGGAACATTATTTTGTGTTACCATCAGATTATATATGTGCTTACATGTAAGATTAAGTCCTTGGTAGAATATAATTCTCCTGAGGAAATTTATCCTAATTCTCCTAATGTGAAGTTATCCTAAAGGTCCATAAAGTAATAAGTTTTTTAAAGTAATTTTAGGAAAATATATCACTACTAACCTGGACCAGGAAAGCAGAAAGCTTCTCTTAGAGAAGATGCTGTGAATCATAATTCTAGATTGTCTAAAAGATGTCAGCAATAGAGGATATCCTCAGAAATCAAGCACTATAATATGACATTCTGAGTGCACCTTTTGGTATAATGAACTGAGTTGTGAACTAAATCTATATGTAGTTAGACCATTCATTAAATATACATCTTTGGGCCCTTATGCACCCTGGTAGGGAAATCCTGAAATGTATCCAATTATTTCCAGAAAATAGCCCAGAACCCCATTTAACCCTAAAAATAGGAACACAAGTAGCAGAAGAGATTTCATCAGACAACATGGCTGCAGTCAAAAAGATATCAGAAGAAGAAATGATTCAAGAAGAAGACTAGCTTAGAAAAAAAGAGCAAGATCGAGCAAAGGAGAAAACAACATAGAAAAAAGAGAGAAGATGACAGCTGAAAGGATGATTGAACTGTAACAAAGAAATTGCACAAAAAAATCATCACAAAGAAGAGGAACACAGACTGATTATGGATATGAACTATAAGATGTTTGCCCTGTTCTAACATTACACACTTTCACTAGAATTGCAAACATAGTAACAATATGGAGACAGAAGATAGTAGCAGCAGAGGTGACTTTAAAGATTTAGTAAGTATTCACTACAAAATAATATACACATATAGAACACATTTCTTATAAACTCTATAACAACATAACCAGGTGATAAGTATTTAGGGAAATAAATTAATATAGATAAATCACCCTGGTAAAATAATAAATATACACATTAAATTAATAAGATTTTATCTCACAGGAACACTTTATATCAGTGATTCCCAAAGTGGGCACTACAGCCCACTGGTGGGTGCTGCAGTGATCCAGGGGAGCAGTGATAGCCACACTTTTTTGTATTATATTCTATTCTGAGTTCAATAAATAATTTCCAGGGGGCACTAAGTAATATTTTTTTGTAAAGGGGGTGGTAGGCCAAAAAAGTTTTGGAACCACTGCTTTATATGTTCCTACAAAAATAATATCAAGAAAACATATATATAATTCAAAAGAAAATATTTAAGGTTTTTTAAACTATCTAAAGGGAGGAAGTTTATTATCCTCCTGCAACATGTAAATAGTTTGTACATAACATATACACAGGTTTAGAAATTGTATATATCTGTATACTTCTATTGATTTAATTAATAGTTAGTATTTTTTCACATAAAAAGACGTAAGAATTGCCACAAACAGGGACTAATATTTACATTCAGATATGGAAACCTGTCCTACACTATAGAAAAGTAAGAAGGGAAAGAGGAATAAAAAAATAAGGGACAGAAAAAAGGGAGGATGAAGTCAGAAAGGTAGCAGTCAGAAGCAAAGAATATCTGTGAACAAAGAAAGTCTAAAAGAATGAAGAAATGTATAAACGAAGGGAAAAAAGATGGGAGAAAGACAGTAATAACTGTTAATGTGATTATGATGAACTTATGAAAGAAGATAACAGAGTGGTTTAAAAATCAGAATCCCACAATATACTTTAAATAAGAAATATATTTAAAGCAGAATGACACACAAAGAGTAATAGTAAAAGTCTTGAACACAATCTATTATGCTTAAGCTAAAGTTGAAAAAGCAGGAGTACAATTATTATCTCAGAAAAAGCAAAAGTAAAAATTGATCTAGTTAAAAGGGATAATGGTGGAAATTACATATTCATAAAAGGAAAAATAGACAATAAAGTAGTCAACTCTAAACATATATGCAGCCAATGATATATTATCCAAATTCCAAAGGAGAATTTATATGAGTTACAAGAGAAAATAAACAATAAAACTTTTAGTACAAGATATTAAGTGTTGCTTCTAAGAATTAGATGTCAATTTCCAAAACAAAAAAGAAATAAAATAAACAAGAAAGAAGCTAAAGAGGTGAATAGAATTTGACAAAAGTTAGATTTGATAGAGCACTAAAGAAAATTGAATGGAAATAGAAAGAGATATACCTTTACTTCAGTAGTACATAGCACCTTCACAAAAACTGATCACAAAAGGACATTAAAAACCTCACAACCAAATGCAGAAAACCTGATATATTAAATGTATCATGTTCAGACAATGTTGTTATATAAATTGCATTCACAAAAGGTTGCAGGAAAGACTAATAATTAATTGGATATTAGGTAACTTTATAAAGAATGAGTGAATAAAAAGAAATCATAGAAATGATTAACAACTTCATTAAAGAGAATAACAATAACATAGCATACCAAATTTTTGGGAAGCAATCAAAATAGTGTTTGGGAAGAAATTTAGATGCCTAAGTCCTTACATCAATAAAATAGACAAAAAGCAGATCATTAAATTGGGCATGAAACTAAAGAAAAAAAACTAAAAAAAGAATAAATTAAAAATCCCTAATTAAACACCAAATTAGAAATCCAGAAAATGAAAGGAAGATTAAAATAGTTGAATGTAAGAAAACTATTGAAATAAGTAGTAAGAAAAGGAATTATTTTATGAAAAATAAAATGATAGACCATTAATTCATTTGATTTTAAAAAGGAAATAAGAAAGCCAAATTACCAGTAATAAAAATGAAAAGAGTGAATTTAAAAATGATGAAGAGGAAATTAAAACAAGTATTAAATATTTTGCCCAAATCACCTGTCAATGTAACCGATAATCTAAATAATGAATCATCTGCATGACTTAGATTATTGGTTACATTGATATGTGATAGATAATGGATACAAGAATGTGTGTATATGTATACACACACAAGCATCTTATTACTTAGATTATCTCTATTCTAGATAAGCAGAAGAGGAAAAAGAGTTAATGTCACTTCAGAAAAAAATTATTTGGATAAGGCATTAATTAATCCCGTAAGAAAAATAAAACAACCTAGGACCAGATGGATTAAAAAAATTAATGCTACCAAACATTTAGCAAAAGATTAACTCTAATACCACATAAATTACAGGTATCCCTTCCATCTTCCTGGTTTAAGGGATGTGGTAGCCTTCTGATCTGGAAAATCAGAGCAAAAATTTTGGTCCTCCCTTTGTACCAGAAAAAAAGTATGATTTTTCCCTTTTTTCTTTTATGTGGTATTTATAATACTAAAATACTATACTATATACTAATACTATAATAAATATATACTATACTAAATATATACTATAATAAATAACTACACTTTGAGGAATATATCTATATTTTAGCCTTTTTCTGTCAACTTCTTATTTTCTCCTTTTTACAAACTTCAACATTTTACTTATTTTAACTTTTAAAAAGAAATTGTGTATATTTATTTGAGATTTTATTAAAGGTATTAAAAAATAAAATATATTCTGAATATACATATATTTCATGCTTTCTGAGTTCCTAAATTTTTCTGTCATAAATTTCTCCAAATTTCACATTTAAATCTTTATGCTGACTCACAATATATCAAAAATAATGTGGAAGAGCTACCTGTATTTGAAAAAAAAATGAGGAAAGAACTCTATTAAGTTTCTTTTATGATGCAAATATGGTGCTGATACTTAAACCAGGAATAAAAACAGAAAAACCATATACCAATATTCCTAAAGAATAGTGATACAACAATTTTAAAGAAAATATTAGCTAGAAAATTATCCTTAGATTTCACAAAGATAATACACTTTGTTGGTTTTTATACCAAGAATTCAGGGATGGTCCAATATTAGGAAAACTATCAGCATATCTGATAATATCAATTTTGAAACAAATAGAAATTATATGATTATCTGGAGAGATGGAGAGAAATCTTTTGGCAAAGTATAATATTCATTGTTATTAAAAACAGTCAAGAACATTTTAACAAGTAGAACATTTCTCAAAATTATAAATAGTACTGTCTGTCTCAAACCATTAGAAAACATTAACTATAATAGAAATAAGCTACAAGCCATCTCAATAAGATCAGGAGTGAAGCAAGAATGTCCATCATCATCATTAATATTCAATATTTTTCCTAGAAATGCAAGGAGAGAAGAAGAAATTGAAGGAATTAGAATAGTCAACAAGGAAATAAAATTATCATTCTTCAGTGATTATATGATACTATATTTGTAGATTCCTACAGAATTCATCAAAAAACTTATTCAAGCAATTCACAACTTTAGCAAAGTTGCGGGTTATAAAATAAACCCACACAAATCACCAGCATTTCTCTATACTACTAAAAACCTAATAGCAAGAATTAGATAAATTCCAGTAAAATTTACTACAATCACTAGCAAATATATAAGAATTTATTTGTGAATAGAAATCTAGGAACTATATGATCATAACAAAATGCTTTTCAGAAAAATAAAATCAGCTCTAAATAATTGAAAAAATCAGTTGCTTTTTGATAAGCTGGGGAAATATAAGAAAAATGGCAATTTCTGCCTTAAATAATATGCTTAATAAGTGCAAATTGAGTGTGTTTTTTCCTAGAGCTAGAAAAATAATTCACTGGAAGAACAAAAGACCAAAAATATGAAAAGAACTAAAGAAAAAAATGAAGGAAGATAGCTTAGCTGTATAGGATCTCAAATTGTATTGTAAAGTAGCAACCATCAAAACAATCTGGGACTGGGTAAGAAATAGAATAGTATATCAGTGAAATAGATTACACACTTAACAGGTAGTATTAAATGGGACTATTATAACCTAATGTTTGACAAATCCTGATTTCCAAAGTTTTTGAAGAAGAACTCATTATTTAACAAATACTCATGGAAAAACAGGAAAATAATATGGCAGAAACTAGACAATACCTAATGACATATAACATAATAAAATCAAAATGGATACATGATTTAGGAATAAGGAGTTATATCATAAACAAATTAGGGGAGTTGGCTATAGAATTCTTTTGAGTTGTATGGATAGTGAAGACTTTATGTCCAAACAAGACATATGGAACATCATAACATGTAAAACAGGTAACTTTCTCTATATTAATGAATGATGTAAGACTTTATTTTGCTTGATTCTTGTAGTACACTTGTCATTGATTCTGTGTTGCATATGGACTTTTGTCTCTAAACCCAAACTCCCTATAGCACCCTTAGGCAAGTTCAGTTTAGAATCAGGATTACAGAAAGCAGGCTTAAAGAGCATACTCTCATTGAGAGCTTGTAAGTCATTGTCATTATTGCAGATTCCATGTTGGCTTTCATTAAGGGCTTCAGAAATGGAAGTTTGATTTGCTTTATCTTCCACTCTGCTCTTTAAAGAACTGTCAAGCCTCAAATCAGCAATCTTTCCTTCAGTAGTATCCGGGATTGTATGATAATTAGATTATGTTCCCTTCAACACTTCAGGTACAACTACTGTTTTTGTGACTGACATTAGGTGATTTTTGTTATCAATCATAGCAACAGTCTTGATGTTATGCTCAGCCACACTGGTTGCAGAAGAAGACAACTGTTCCCTATCTCTTCCCCAAAGTTTAAGATGAAATTCTGTAGCTAAGGGGTTGAGAAAGGTAGATTTTGACTTCCCTACACAGCTGCTATCATCTCTCTAATTAGTGGGTCGTTTCTTTAAAATCAAGTTCTTGCCAACATGTAGACTTTCTTGCTCTTTAACCTCTAACTGTGACATTGTGTCTAAAGCAATTGCATGGGAAAGAACTGTTGCATCTAATTCCCCCGAGGTTACTGAAAGTGTTCCTTTCTTGAAACTTTGTAAATCCTCGCCATAATGTTCTTTATCCAAGCTGTCCCTTTGCTTTATACTTGGAATAAAGAGAGGAATTTTAGTTTTTGATGATTCTAAACCCGTTTGCAAATTCTCTTGATGTGATTCATTGCAATGGTTTGATTCATGCTTCCCACCCAATGTGTATGATATGGAATGAGAAAGCTGATCCCTTATATAATCATCCTCCTTAATGCCAAAGACTTCTTTGCGCATTTGCATTATCTCTTCCCATTGCTCATTATCTACCACAGACCTATGTGTATCCTCTGTGTAGATTACTTTAGACACCTGTTCTGTTTTGCCCAGATTTCTCATTTTGCTTTCCTCATTTCTTTTAGACTCTGCCACACCCAAATTATATTTATTGATAGGTTTTAAATCAGGAATCTCAATTCATAATGATTTTTTCGGTTTCGTTCCCATTTGTATATATCTCTCCATGTCATCTAACAAAGGTGTTTGACTGTACTTTTTGCATGTGTGATTGCAGCAAGTACCCTCATGTTTCTCTTCATCACACCTTTTTGATTCATTATTCCTAGCCCATTTTGAATTATAAAATGTCTTTCTATTATCTTTTTGATTATTGGGTTTTGAAAAATCTATTTGTTGCTTAAATCTATAGCAAAATTCTTCACTTCTTCAATTTCTTTCTCACGTTTAGACTGCTTTAATTGACACTTCAGATTCGCTATGATCTCATCTTTATCATTGTCAGATTGCCTAGCCATTCTTACTTCTTTCTGTTTGGAATCATGTATATATGCTGCATGATTCCCAATATCCTCCAGTGGTAATGATTCCCACTGTGGACAACTGTGCCTGAAATAATTTTGTATCGGGATTGAGGTTCCCTTTACAAATTGCCTCCTTATATGATCAATTGTATCCTGGGCATGTGTGTTTCTAAGTCCTAATATTGTTTCTGCTGCTTCAATAACTCTGTCTAGGAAACTGCTCAGGTGTTCTTCTTCCCCTTGCCTTAATTTTTCAAATTTCTGCCAAGCATTTGGTCTTTTTGCAAATAATCTCATTGCTTCAATAAGATCAGCCCTGCATCTTAACAAGTACCTCATGTTAGCATGTTGAGTGAAATCCAGATCTTGATGCACAAATGGCCATGATTCTAAATTGGGGTTCATCCTAGTTTCATTGAGGAATTTTTCCTTTTCTGAGGGAGAGTAAAATTCCCCCAAAAGAAATTTGACATCATTTGAAACTAGGGTTGAAAAGAGTGAACACCCGCTTTAATTCTTTTAAACTTTTGTAAGGCTTTTCGTAGAACCTAGGAAAACGTCGTTTTAAAAACTCCATATCACTAGGAGTGAATACCTTATATGTTTTGACATGCACCACCCCCTCACCAGGTTGTACAATAGTCCTGTCCACTATTGGTAGTACAGAGACCACTGCATTCTGAATTGGTTGTTCTTTTTCAGTTTCCTTTTGCCCCCAAAACTTTGATTCTACAATTTCTAGTTGCAAGATTGTATGTTTATCAAGTTCCTTGCCTTCACGTATTTGCTTTAACACTTGGAACAGTAGTTTGATGTTTTCTACTAGTTCCTTGCTATCATTATCTTGTTTTGGATGAGATGCCTTGTAATAACTGAACAGATGAGTCAGGACTGCTTTTGAAATTGACAAAAAATGCCATAGAACAGAACAATTGCCATAGCTGTTGGTATGAAGCATATACATTCAGCTAAAGTGAATGCAAACCATTTATAATAGTCATAGATTTCAATTAATTGTATCAAGTTTAGTACTTTTATCAGCCAAAATGTATATAATCCCTGCATAAAAGACCAAATAAGCAGTGACAGACTGCTTAATACAAAAATCATTCTTGTGAATTCATTTTCTTTTGCTTCAGAAGATAGTAGATTTCGTTTGACTTGGCATCTGAAGATAATAAATCCTTTTGAGTTAAAAAAAAAAACTATCATGACCCCCTCTCTCTAAACTACATTCTGTATATCGTTGCACAAGTAATTTCTTTTTCAATGAAGAAAGAGGTGAATGACAGAATACATATTTTTAAGTGAAGTAAAATAGACGTTATATGCAGTAGATTCTCATATCGATTATTTTAAAAATTATCTCAATATTGAACTTTGCTTGATCTGATTGAGAATCTGACTGAGATTGCTGATTCCAGAATCACTTTTATATCACAAAACTCATGACTGAAATTTCCCATATGAAAGTAAAGAATTTATTCATATCAAGCATCAAAAGCACTACCTCTAGAACCTTGGAGAAGCCTTTTACTCCATTTGTATTTGCATATTTTTATAGTTTTGATTTCCAGAAAAGTTAAGAGAGATTGTCATACCAGTAAAGAATATCAATTCAGGAATGAGAAAAATGGAAAAGGAAGAAACTATAATATTAATGATGTGGTGAAAATAGCATGAAAGATCCAGAATGATAGGGCTTTTAAAATATAATTTCTGGGGTTTGGAAGGAGATGTTGAGTTTAAAATTCTTTGGATACTATATCTTAATTATTTATTAAATATATTAAAAGAGTGCATCAGGGAAATGAAAAGTTCCAGCCACATGTGGCCAATTGTTCCCCTAATGAACCTTCTTCCCCCTGTTCCTCAAGTTGCACAAGTTTCTCAGACAGACATCAGGCATGTTGGCACTCCTCTATTCAGTGCTCACACACTGGCATTTTCCTAGATGCTTCCTTGTCCTAGGTTTTGGGTAAAAGAGGTACCCTTCCTCTTCAAACTCAAAGATATCTCTCTAAGATGTCACTTTTCCTGAATCCCTCTGATTTGGAACACAGCCCCAGGCTCAGTCAGAGGCCAGTCCTCCAGATGACAGGAGTCATAAGGGATAAGAGGCAGATGTCTCCTAGGAGACAGCGAATCACAAATTTTCTGGTGTCCTACCACAGTGGGTTATATAGATAAGCCTTAGGCCTTGTTCTTAATCAAAAACATAGAGTTAAGTTGCAACCTCAAATTAATAAATATTGAGACTAGTATATTCTCAATGAGGGAATATTGCTGAAAGTGGAAAAGCCAAAAGTGGAGAGGAATACTCTGTGCAGGAGATTAGGGCCACTGCATACTATTATTATGGCTAAAATCCTCATTGTATTATTGAAAGGATATCACAAATACTTAGAAGACATTATGACCTGGACACATCAATTAGTTGTGAGACTTTGGGTAAGTCATTGTCTCTTTGAGTATCTGTTCATCTGTGAAAGGAGAGAATATTTATATTCTATATTTCACAGGGTTGCTATTAGGATATAATAAAATACTTTTTGAGGCTATAAATTGCTATATAAATATGAGCTTTTTTCAATTGTAATTGAAGCTGAATCTGTTTTTACATTATTCCAAAGATATGGAAATTTTCTTTCATAAACATATGGGGGGAAATGTACTTAATTTAGTGCATTAGAGTACACTTTGATGAAATACAACCCTAACAACAACAAGCTTCAGGCTAAAGCACATTTATCTGAGATCTGAAAAACAAATCTACAGGATGGGTCATTATACCGGAGTCAACAATTCAGAAGCTTTTATCTTCCTCGTTTGAGGGTAATAGTCTTAAATTCAGTGAAATCCTAATTGAAGTCAATATGGTGTTGTACTCCCAGAAGGCCTCTTTTGGTTTCTTTACCAGATTTCCCTAATAAAATAATAGAACTGATGAAGATATGTTTTCTTTGTGACATAGGACAAATAACTAACTATTATTAATACCAGGGGTGCTTAAGTGTTCATGAACTGATGTCTAAGAATTATACTTTGAACATATCTAAAAGAGTTGTGGTGAAGAATTATGATCAAATTACTCATGATTGATAGGAATTTGAAATATTCATTTTGCTTGTTTGGAGACATGATTAAGAATTTATTTAACCCTAAGGCAACTTTCCACTTAGTTCTGCAAAGGATGTCTCTGTAATATTATATGTAGTCCCACTTCTTCTGAATATTCCAAATAGTACGTTTCCAACAATCCATAAGCTCCTGCCTGAAAAGAAGAATAAAAAAGAATTACTGGGGAGCAGTTCATCCATTCTTAAGTTGGCTGCCTCAAGAGTACAATCATCCTCTAATTGAATCAGTGAGAGAAAAGCTACCTTTCCAATCTTCCTATGTTTCATTTCCCTCCTCATATTCTTTGACCCAGTAGCATCAGTCTCTTTGCTCTTCCTCACACCAGAAACTCCATCTCTTAGCTCTATGAATTTTCACTGGCTATTTCCCATGCCTGGAATTACTTCCCTCCGTATTCCACATTCTGTCTTTCCTGACTAGTGTCAGCTAAAATCTCACATTCTACATGAAGCCCTTTGTGGTGCCACTTAATGAGAAGTCTTATTCCTTCAGACTATGTGTCATATCTATATCTATATCTTGTTTGTTTGTATTTTTTTGTATATTATATCTTCCATTAGATTGAAAGTTACCGCCTTGACATTAACACCAGCTCTATTTTCTGGATGCTTTAATTATAAACCTGTAAGTATGTGCTTTCATATTTGAATCAGAATCTCCTGATCTCATTCTGGTTTGGGTGATTTTTTTTTCACCCTGAGATACACTGAACTGGCTTTGAGCTAAAAGGTCCCTCCTAATAACAAAACTACATTTTATTGCTATCTCCAGACCTACTCCTACTCATCTATCTGCTTCAGATATGGCATTTGAATTACAAATCATAACCTGTACATCCTAGTTTTAATTGGTTTTCTTCCTGTATCTTTTTAATTTTCAATTAATTTAATATTTTAGTCTGTATCCCCAATGGTTAATAGTGTATTTGGCATGGAGTGGGCACTTCATAAATCTTTGTTCCTGTGTCTTCATTTTAAAGAGAATATAAGATAAGACATTTTTCTTGTCAAATGTCTGCCTTTCAGAAAAGAGAATGGGACACTTGAACCATGACCAAAGAGAGAAGTAGATTTTAGATTTGAGTAAATATTTTTAATGAAGAGCAGAGAAATTATTTACCTAGTTTCTCTTTTCTGTGTAAATGGATTAGTCAATAAAATTTATTAAGTGCCTTCTATGTACCAGGCACTATATTAAGACCTGGGAATCAAAAAAAAAAAAAAAAAAAAAAAAAGCAAGTAATAGACCTTGCCCTCCAAGAGCTTACAATATAATAACAGGTAAAATATATTTGTATTCACCCAGAAATCATTTACAGAATAGACATATTTAGACTCTTGGATATGAAGTATTATATTGATCCTTAGAGAATATCAATTAACTATGGTGATAACACATACACAACCCTTCTGAGTATGATGAATTATTTCACTAGTTCTTCTCTATGACAAATATAACAACATAAGATCATAGGCTTTAAGATAGAAATGCCTTTAGAACCCATTAATTCCAAATTTCTACATTTAGACATGAGGAAACTGAGGCCAGTAGAGTTTCAGTAACTTGCCCATGTTAACATAACTTGTTTATATCTCAGACAAGAGTAAAACCTACACTTTCCAGCTTCAAAACCCACTCACTATCCACTAGCAATTATTATTATCTCCAAATATCACTGCTATAATGAAGTCCTATAGAGTGCTATCACTGGGATATAATACTAATAAAGGTTTAAAATGCTGTGTCATCATAAGATTTAATGTTTTATGTAGATTTGTTTTATAGAACCTATTTAAATTCACGGCATATTAACACATGTCATAATTTAAAATGTTCAGGTATATCTTAATGTAGGTGAATATCACTAAAATGTATTATATAAAATTGCTATTTATATTCTTTGCCATCAAGAGCTTCATGAGTCTCTATATTTCAGCTAGATGGTACGACAACCACAATGCTAGAATTGTAACCTGAAAGAAATGAGTTCAAAATTGACCTGAGACATTTACTAGCTGTGAATCAGGACAAGGCTCAGTTTGCCTTGATTTCTTTTTTCTTTCTTTTTTTAAAAATATTTTACTTTTTACATCAATTACATGGAAAAAAAGAAATTTTAATCTTCTGTTTTAAAAATTTGAATCAAATTCTCACATTACTTCATTCTCTCCTTTACACCAAGATGGCAAGAAATCCAATATAGCTTTTACATGCATAAGAGAATAAAACATTTTTCCTTTTGTGAAAGAGAACTTGAACAAACAAAATAAAAGTGAAGAAATAAAGACAAATATAGTATATCTCAGTCTGCATTAAGATTCCTTTAATCCTTTTTTTGGAGGTAGATGGAGTTGTTTTTTTTTTTATCATGAGTCCTGTATTATTAGGAATAGCTAAGTAATTCATAAATGTTCATTATATAATATTGGTGTTACTTTGTACAATGCTCTGATTCTTCTCACTTTACTTTGCATTAATTCATGTAGGTCTTTATCTGAAAGTATTATTTCTAATTTCTTAAAGCATAGTAAAATTCCATTACAATAATAATTGAGATAATTTGCTTTTGGGTATTTTGTAGCTAATCTCTTCCTCTGATTTACAACTGTTTCTTATCTAGTACCAGCTTGTTTTGATGATTAAAGTTTTATTATAAAATTTGAGATCTAGTACTTCTAGGTCACCCACTTTTACAAGTGTGCCATTGATTCCCTAGATATTCTTCACCTTTTGTTCTTCAGTATGAATTTTGTTATAATTTTTTTCTACTTCTAGAAGATAATTTTGGACAATTCTATTAATATGGTGTTTAATTGAGTTTCTTTCCTTTTTCTAGTTTTTTAGTTGCATGCCTAGTTCATTAAACTTTGCTTCCTATATTTTATCTATGTAAGTGACTAGAGAGATCAATTTTCCTTCAAGCACTGACTTAGCTAGATCCCATAAATTTTAGTGTGTTGTCATATCATTGTCATTCTCCTTTATAAAATTGTTTCTATTATTTGTAGACTCACTTATTCTTTTGAATTAGATCATTGAATTTCCAATTAATTTTAATCTCTTTGTCCATGAACCTTTATAAATGTCATTTTTATTTTATTTTGATCTAAAAGAGAATGCATTAATATTTCATCCCATTCGTGTTTATAGTTGTTATAATTTGATAATTAACTCTGTAGTTCTGTCCATTCCAATCCCCCTTCATTTATTCTACTCTCTCCTTTTCATTTTGTCCTTCTTCATAAGTGTTTTACTTCTAACCACATCTCTCCCAATTTCCTTACCTGAATTCAATGAGATCTTCCTTTTTCATTTTCCCCATTTCCTTTGACTTCTTATAGGCTAACATATATACACACACAGAAATATATATTTTTATCTGAGTATACACTATTTCCTCTTTGAACCAAATCTGATAAGAGTGAGGTTCAAGTGTTGCCCAGTCATCCTCATCTTCCACTCTAATGTGATAGTTCTTTTGAGCCTCTTTTATGTGAAATAATTCATCCCATTTTATCTTTTCTGTACCTTTCCCCCAGGGAAGTATCCTTTTTCCTTTTTTTTAAAAAATATATCTTCCCATTTCAGAAAATTTACACTCATATCTTCTATCTATGGATATCCTTCTTAATTGCTCTAATGTAAAGTTCATATGTAACTATGATCTTCTCCTATAAGAAGATATAGTTTAACAATTTAACCTTATTGAATCTTTATGCTTTCTCTTTCCTACTTTCCTTCTCTTCAGTCTTGTTTGTATGCCAAATTTTCTATGAAGCTCTGGTCTTTTCATTATGAATTTTGAAGGTTCTCAATTTCATAAAACATCCTTTTTTCCCCTTGAAATATTATATTGAGTTTTGCTGGGTAGTTGGTTTTAGGTTGTAATTCTAATTCCTTTGGCTTCCAGAATATCACATTGAAAGCCCTGTGATCCATTAAGTAGGAGTTGCTAAATTCTGTGTAATCCTGATTGTGGCTCCAAGATATTTGAATTATTTCTTTCTGGCTGCTTGAAGAATCCTTTCTTTGGTCCAGGAGCTCTGGAATTTGATTATAATATTTCTGGGATTTTTGCCATTGGGATTTCTTTCAGGAGGTAATTGGTGAATCATTTTAATTTATCCTTTACCCTCTGATTCTAGGATTTCAAGGTAGATTCCTTGGTCTGTTCAATGAGAAATTTCATATTTTTCCCATTGTTTTTTCTTTTGTTTTTGTTTGATTGCTTTTGAAGCCTCATGATGTCATTGTTTTCCACTTGTCTAATTTTTAAGGAATTATTACCTTTAGTGAGCTAATATAGCTACTTTCCTATTTGGCTACTTCTATTTTTTAAAGACATGTTTTCTTCAGTGATTTCTGCAACTCCTTTTCTGTTTTACCAATTCTACTTTTTAAGAAGCTCTTTTCCTTGATAAATTTTTGAGAATATTTTCCTATTTTTGTTTCCTTTACCAAGCTGTTGATTCTTTTTTCATGGTTTGCCTGCATTACTCTCATTTTGGTCTTTTAATTCTCTTATTCAATTTATAAAGTCTTTATCAAGGGCTTCCATTAGATTTTTTGGGCTTGAGACAATTTATACTTTTCTCTGATGTTTCACATGTAGTTGGTTTTTCAGTGCTGTCCTTTTCTATGTATCTCAAACTTCTGTGTCACCATAGTAATGAGTCAAATTCTTTTTGTTGTATTTTTTGTTCATTTTTATTACTTTTTTTTACTATACAGTAAATTCAATTCTGGTTCTGGATTGAAGGAGCTTTTGTCACAGGTTTCTAGTGGTTAGTATTGGGTTATGACTCTGGTTTGCACCAGACCTTTGGATCTAACTGCTGGTTTCTACTAGAATATGAGCTCCCTCCTGGCTTCCACTACTGCAAAGCCTTAGTGTTACCTATGATGTGAGAGACCTCACTGCTGGCTTATATTGAGGATAGAGCTTCACTGCTGGATGACTCCAGAAAGAGAGATTGCTGGACATTTCTGAGAGCAGAACCTTCTCAGATGCTAGCCTACTTTAAGAGAAGAGCTTTGTTTAAGAACTCACTGCTGACGGGGTGGGACTTCTTCTGGCCTATTGAAATATTGTCTGCTCATGCTGCTGCCTGCTCAGACTACTTTTTTCTCCTCTCAGTGAAAGATACCTCTTTCCTGTCCTCCAGGCTGTTCTATTCTGGTAAGCTGATTCTCACATTCAAAATTTGGTGTTAGACTTTGTTTAGGATTGTTTGGAGAAGTATTTGGGAAGATTGAGGAGGGTAGCTTCATTATTCTACCATCTTGGTACCAGATATATTTGCTTCTTAAATCATAATTTGATAATGAAACAAGTGACTATCAAGAGTCTAAAATATACCGAATATTGTTTTTAGGTACTGGAGATGAAAAGATAATTTTTAAAAATTCTATATTCAAAATTTACATTTAAGTAGTTGAATTTTTTTCTTTGAAATTTTATTTTTTAGAAGATTTTTCAATGGTTACATGATTCATGTTCTTTCTAACCCTCCACACACACCCAAACTCCCTCCCACACCTATAGTCAATGTGCATTTCCACTGGTTTTTACATGTGTCATTGATCAAGACCTACTTCCATATTATTGATGGTTGCACTGGTTTGGTTGTTTAGAGTCTACATCTCAAATCATGTCTACATTAACCCATATGTTCAAGCAGTTGTTTTTCTTGTGTTTCCACTCCTGTAGTTCTTCCTCTGAATGTGGGTAGCGTTCTTTGCCAGAAATCCCTCAGAATTGTCCCGGATCATTGCATTGCTGCTGGTATAGAAGTCCATTACATTCGATTTTACCACAGTGTATCAGTCTCTGTGTACAATGTTCTTCTGGTTCTGCTCCCTTCACCCTGCATTAATTCCTGGAGGTCTTTCCAGTTCACATGGAATTCCTCCAGTTTGTTATTCCTTTTAGCATAATAGTATTCCATCACCAACAGATACCACACTTTCTTCAGTCATTCCCCAATTGAAGGGAAAAACCCTTGTTTTCCAGGTTTTCGCCACCACAAAGAGTGTGACTATAAATATTTTTGTACAAGTCTGTTTATCTATGATCTCTTTGGAGTACAAACCCAGCAATAGTATGGCTAGATCAAAGGGCAGGCATTCTTTTAGCGTTCTTTGAGCATAGTTCCAAATTGCCATCCAGAGTGTTTGGATCAGTTCACAACTCCACCAGCAATGCATTAATGTCCCAATTTGGCCACATCCCCTCCAACATTCATTACTCTCACCTGCTATCATTTTAGTCAATCTGCTAGGTAATACCTCAGAGTTGTTTTAATTTACATTTCTCTAACTATTAGAGATTTAGAACACTTTCTTATGTGCTCATTGATAGTTTTGATTTCTTTATCTGAGAATTGCCTATTCATGTCCCTTGCCCATTTATCAATTGGGGAATGACTTGATTTTTTATACAATTGATTTAGCTCCTTGTATATTTGAGTAATTAGACCTTTATCAGAGTTTTTTGTTATAAATATTTTTCCCAGTTTGTTGTTTCCCTTATGATTTTGGTTGCATTGTTTTTGTTTGTACAAAAAACTTTTTAATTTAATGTAATCAAAATTATTTATTTTAAATTTTCTAATTTTTTCTAACTCTTTCTTGGTTTTAAAATCTTTCCTTTCCCAGAGATATGGCAAGTATACTGTTTTGTGTTCTCCTAATTTACTTATAGTTTCCTTCTTTATATTCAGAAGGTCATTCACCCATTCTGAATTTATCTTGGGTAGGGTGTGAGATGTTGATCAAACCTAATCTCTCCTATATTGTTTTCCAATTTTCCCAGCAGTTTTTGTCAAATAGTGGATTTTTGTCAGTGGTTGAAATTCTTAAAAAATGTTGGAAATCAGTCATAAGAGATGTACCTAAGAGTAAATTCAAAATGGTTTCATATACTACTTCCTTCTGAGAATTAGGAATCATTATTATTAAATGTTGGTTTTGTTGCTATTTAGTTTTTTTAATCATCTCTGACTCTTCATAAACTATTTTTGAGTTTATGAAACCATTTACAGATGAAAAAACCGAGGCATATGGTTAAGTGACTTGCTCTAGGTCACACAACTACATAATGTCTTAGGTTGAATTTGAATTTTGATCTTTTTTGATTCAATGTCTAGCACTTTATCCACTCCAAAGCCTAGCTACCCATTATTATCAGATAAATTAGGCAAGTATTTCTTTGAAAGTCATTTTAATAATTCTGAAGTCCAACTTATTCACTTTACAAATGAAGACAATCAAGACTCAGGATAATTAAATGACTTGTCTAAGGTCAGACACCTGCTTCCTGCCAGACCTATATCTTGAACACAAGACTCTTGACTCCTAGCCTAGTCCTTAAACTATTGTATCATATCCCCAATGCAAAGTATGCATTTCATAACACAGTGCAATATTTTCGGCTATTGTAAAATATTTATAGTGTGGTAAGTGATACACATATTATTTCTTGTTTATTCAAAGGAGATAATTTAGGCTCAACTTTGAATTCATGTGAGATATGAACAGTCATAATACTAATTTAGGGATAATGTTGAATGAATGAAGTTAAATGACAGTTCATTTCTCTCTTTTTAGAAAGTTTTCTTTAGGAAGAAAAAAATATTATTTTTTTAGGATATAAGAACTGAACCTATGATTTAATTGGTATAAGAAACTATATAAATAAGGAAATCACATCTACCAATGCAGGTAGTCATCTTTTTTACAACTGTAAATCTTAAATGGCTATATGTAGGATTAAGAGATTAAATAATTTGCTTGAGGCCACATGGGCAATATATGTCTGAGACTGTACCAAACTAATTTCTTTCTGATTCTAAGGGTGATTATCTAAGATGTCATACCATTAGACATTTAGAGTTGTGAAAAATGCAAAAAAATAAAAACAAACAATGTATGGCAAAATGATCCACTAAAATACAAAGTGTTATGAAAATCTGACTTTGCTCTATATTAAATACAGGGAAGACTTCTGAACTCTGATATAACTGATGAATACAATACAGCAGAGTTTGAGTATTAAATGTAAGTTTTTGTGAATAAAAGATATATATTCAAGCTTGTTTCCTTCACTGTCAGTTGAAAGAGTAAAGCAATAGGAAAAGTAACAGTGTGTATCATCTTCTAGGTCTGTCCAAAAATGAACAATTTTAGATTGGGCTTCACTGTAGCTTAGGTTCTCAAATGTTCAGTTTCACTGGGTCAAGGTGGTAAGCAGACAGACTGAATTGCCTGTTTCACAGATGGCTGACGGAAAACTCCAGTATGATGGACAATGTGTACAACAATGGACTTAAATGAAACTTCAAAAAAACTTGGGATCATGGAAGAAGGAAATTAGTCTTTTTTCATGAATATATATGCAACAAAATCATATAATCCATAACTGGCCTTTCCCTCTCCTCCTGAAGTCTGACTTTATTAATGCTAAATAATGAACAAAACCTTATTGTTTAGCTTACTGCAGTTCAGAGTCTTTAATCTCAAGAGATCTGCTAATTTCAACTTCCCTAGTAGTTGAGATTTTATGTTTGTGCGGCAATGTCTGGTTCAGGTTCACTCTTAAACATTTCAAAGTTTCTAGTGGGAAAGTCCCATGAAATGTGTACACTTTCTTATCTATAAAAATATTAAAGAACATTCTCCCTTGTGGTTGTTCTAACCCTTGTCATCTCTTTTCATGTTCCAAAATTCTACTATCCCCACCACAATGACATTTTTACCTGATCATATAAACTCCTTTTAACAAAGAAGAATAACAGTGAGCGTAGTCATTTTATTCTTCCCTCAAATCTCAAATAAGTTACCCTTATACTCAGATCATTGTCATTTCTTCTGTTCTTCAATAACCTAGTCTCACTAATAATTTCTGACACTAATATAGTGCTTTATGGTTTATATATTTCTTTCCTCAAAATAACCAGATGGATCAAGTAACATATTGTTTATCCACATTGAATCCATGAGTAAATGGAGGTTCAGATGGTGTAATTGGTTACCCTTGTGTGATACAACCTTTAAATTTGGTAGTTTAGCTTCTAATTTATATCTCTCTCTCTTGATCCCAAGTCCAACCCTCTCCTTTTAATGTATCCTCTCCTATTATATATTTCAATTTTCTTTTTAAATTTCTTTTTAAAAATTATTACTCCAGATATTCAAAAATTCAAAACAAACAAGCATTTCCATATGTAAAGAAAAATATTACACAAATGAAATCATAGATCTCTTGTTTGTTTAACTTATTTTTCTTCATATCTACATATCTAACATATCCTGTCCACTTGTGTCCTAACTGGTCTCTCCCTCCCCTCACCGCTATAACACAGAGGATATTATCATGGAGGCTGACATCTTCATCTGAATTAAGTTTTCTAAGTTTTTTTTTCTTTCTGTTCACTTTCTGGATGTAGAATTCTCAGGTTATTCTTCTAATATTTCTGTGGCCGAGTATAATGTTCTTCTCATTCTACTCATTTCAGTGTTCATTCTCTCATATAGTCCTTTCTAGTTTTTTTTTTAATGTTTGGTTATTATTATGCTGTTGTAGCATTCCATCACAATCATGTACCACAATTTGTTTAGCCATTTCCCAATTGATGGACAGATCCTCATTTTCCAATTCTTTGCCACCATGTAGAAAGCTACTATAAAGATTGTAGTGAATATATATTCTTTTCCTTGTTCACTAATATTCTTGGGAAACAGACCCAGCAATGCTGTCTAAAGCTATACACAGTTTTAGAATCCTGACTGTAATGCCAAATTACTCTCCAAAATGATTACATCAGTTTATAGCTCTCCCAACAATGCAATTGTATACCTCTTTTCCCACATACTCTTCAACATTTGCCACGTTTTCCTTTTGTCATTTTAGATTGTCTTGTGGATGTGAAGTGATATCTTACTTGATCTTGTTTATATTTCCCTAATCGGTATTGATCCAGATAATTTCTTCATATACCTATAAATTTCTTTGATTTCTTCATATTGTCTGCCCATTTTTCAGTTGGGGGATGGCACTTATCCTTATATATGTGACAAAATTCATTATATATTTTGGATACAAAACTCCTTTCTAAGGGGCTGGCAATAAAATTTTCCCCCAAATTTTCTGCTTTCCTTCTAATCTTGAAGGCATTCATTTCTTTTACTTGTACGAAACCTTTTCAATGTACTATATTCTATTGTCCAATATTCTTCATCTCTTGTAGATTCATAAATTTCTCTCCTACCCATAAATCTCTTTTATGGGCAAGTTCATTGTGTTCATATTCAGTGATGATTAGAGCAACCATGTGTTCCTTTACATCTTTCTCCCCCTTTTGAGCCTGCTTTTTCTCTTTCACTCTGTCCCTCCTCATAGAGTTTGCTTTTAATCACCCCTCCACTTCCTCTTTCTCTCCACCTCTGAGAAAGAACTGTAATATGAGGGCAGATTGAAGCATACTCTCTTTCTTCCTTCCTTCCTTCCCTCTTTCCCTCCTACCTTCCTTCTTTCTTTTTTTCTTTTGTTTCTTCTTCCACAACATCAGAAACACAGATATATGTTTTGCAATATTTCACATATATAATTCATAATAAATTGGTTACTGTCCCAGAGAGGAAGGGAAAAAAGAAGGGAGATAATTTGAAACTCAGATTTTTAGAAAAATAATTTAAAAAATTGTTTTTACATCTGATTGGCAAATAAAGAAATACTGAAAAATAAAAAGAGAAAATTGTTTCACCTAACATTTTGTTGGTTCTCTTGCTCCAAAATTTGATTTGATGATAATTTTAGAGTTGTTTGGAGGAGATTTTAGGAGAAATTCCCCAAGTACTTTTTTACTCCATAATCTTTATTCAGTCCCTCATAATTTCTTATAGCACAATAATATTCCATCAACATCATCTACCACAGTTTTTTCAGCTCTTCACCAAATAATGAGAATCATCTTGATTTCTAGTTGTTTGCCACCACAAAAAGAGCTACTATAAATATTCTTATATATATATATATATTTCTTTTCCTTTTTCTTTGCTCTCTTTGTGACATAAACATAAAAGCAGAGATGATTGAAATGCAGAGTTTTCCTAACTGGACCAATTAAAATTCTGCCAAAAGTGTATTAATGTCCAAAGTTTTCCACATCTACTCCATCATTTGATATTTTCCTTTGATATAATGTTAGCCAATTTGATATTTGTAAGGTGATACCTCTGATATTTTAAATTTATATTTCTCTAATCAATAGACTATTTATATTTCTCTAATCAAATGACTATTATTAACTTTTATTTCTTCTGAAACTGTTTAGTTCATATTATTTGAATATTTATCAATTGGGAAATGACTCTTTTTGATACAAATTTCAATCAATTTCCTATGCATTTGAAAAATGATTCCTTTATCAAATAGAATTGTTGTAAATGGGTTTTTTAAAACTTTGTTATTCTTGCTACATTTTAACAAAATAAAGTTTTCATGATTATCTCTTTTAATTAGGACCACATTATTCAGAGGGTATTAAAAGCCAGGAGCCAAATTAGTCAGTTGGAAAATTTTCCTGTTCAATGTAAATGTTACTATGGAAAAACTGAGTCTAGATGTAGTGATGGGCAAACTATGGCCTGCAGGGCAGATGTGGCCCCCTGAAATGTTCTATCCAGCTGCAGGACATTATTCCTAATCTGACAAATAAAACAAGTAGGATACAATACAATGACACTTCTAAAGAGTTGCCTTAGAAACAGACTGACAGATGAGCATTTCCTTTCCTTTGGCCCCCTCTTTAAAAAGTTTGCCTATCACTGGATGCTACCTTTGCTTATGCAAGGTTTTTCTTCAACTTTCCTAGATGATGCTAAATCTTTAAACAAATTTGTAAATCTCTCCACTCTTACTATGAGTGAGTCTTGTCTATTAAACTTCAGTATTTTCAAATTTTATATCACAGTGTCAAAAAGGTTGGTAAGATCTTGCTCAAGTAGAACTTCTCCAGGAACCTCACAGATAAGATAATCTAAAGGGTCTATGCTACTTTTCTCCCAACAGTAAGTTACTATTTTATTCACTTTAAAGCAATTTTACCTTTTTAAATATTTATGTTTTCAAACATTTTACCATGTTCTTTTAACTTCTCAATTCAAAATCTAATAGCTTTTATATTAATTTTTCTAATAGCATCTCACATAAAATGATTTCCTAAATTTCAGGAAAATAAGAAAAAGTTAGATATACAATACTAACTTACTTATCATGTTTTTAAAAGAAGCAAAATTTATTGCCAGTAGGTGACATCCATTCAATCAACTTCATGTCCAAATTTTATTTATTTTTTCATATTTTTATTTCTACATGAATTGCATTCAATAGTAATCTAGAATACATATATTAATTTGTATTTTTATAATGAATGTCATGTATCAGTGACTGTGTTAAGCCATTTACAATGATTTTAACCTAACAGTAGTCCTGAGAGGGAGGTGACATTATTGTCCAATTTACAAATTAGGAAAATGAAGCAAAAGAGATGAAGTAAGTTACTTAATTTCACACAGCTAATAAATTTCTCAGATTTGATATTAATTGATGTTATAATTTTATATTCATTTTCCAACATATTGCTTTAATGCCAAATAGCAAATGCATCAGATTAAGTTATGATTTAACACAATTATCCTAATAGGAGAATATATCTTAGTCTAAATGAGGCATGTTATGATTTATTGTTGGGACAAATTTTGACAAAATGAGGTGTGGATTTCTAACCATTAATGCTTAGAACTTGATTTTTCTATGCATCATTAGTTATCAATGCCTCAGATTTAAGAACCTACTATTTTAAATGAGTTCATGTTAAAATAAATTTTTAAAAATGTTCATATTCTTACCTTCCCATAACTTTTTTGGTAATTTGTTGTTTGTTCATTTTTTCTTGACTTCAAACTTTATATTATTTTATATTAATACTGGGCTCTGCTCATATGAGGATGGGGAGGCAATTTTCCAAGCTTCCTACCCATCAAAACTGACTACATACTTCCGGGGGAAAATATGGGCATTCAACAAGATAGAAAATTTCCAAGTATTTGCACAGAAAAGACCAGGACTAAATGGAAAGTTCAATATCCAACCACAAAAACCAAGAGAAACATGAAAAGGTAAATAAGAAAAAAGAGGGGAAAGAAAGAAAACTCTTAATTTTAAATTTGCTTCTTTAAGGGCCTCAGTAAGATCCAATTATTTGTATTCCTATATGGAGAAATGTTATGTGTAATTCTCTGTAGGTGAACTCTATTCACCCTTATATTATTTACTATTAGGGTAATTATAAGAATTATTCATATAGAGAGGTTGGAGTACTAAGTGTACTTAGATGATATGGGAGTGGATGGGAAAGAGGGGGGTGAATAGTAGATGGCACCAAGAGAAACTTGAATGAATAAGAAAAATAGGATATTCTATACCACAAAAAGAGGGCACGGGAAGGGGAGGGGATGAATACTATTAAAAGAAGGAGAGGAAGAGAACATTAAGAGGTAATATTTAAACCTTACTCTCAGTGTAATTAACCCTGAGAGGGAAGAGTAGTTATATTCATTGAGATATAGAACTCAACTCTATCTAACCCTACTGAGAAAGTCAGAAGGGATAAACCAAGGGGAGCAGAGGAGTGAGGAGGTCAAAAAAGGGAGGGGAGGAGAAGGGAGAGGGAATTCATTAGGCCTTAACAATAAAAAGAGGGGAATAACAAGGGAGGGAGTAGAAAGGGTAGTAAATCAAGGGAGGGGACAAGGGTTACTGGTTTAAAACAAATCATTGGTTTAAAAGGAAATAGCCTAAGAAGAAGGGGTAGAACTAAGAGAGGATACCAAAATGTTGGGGAATACACAACTGATAATTATAACTCTGAATGTGAATGGGATGATTGATTATACTAAATTAAAAAGTTTTTCTACAAAGAAAAACAATGTAGCCAAAATCAGAAGGGAAACAACAAATTGGGAAAAAATCTTTATAATAAAAAACTCTCACATGGGTCTAATTACTCAAATATACAAGGAGTTAAATCAATTGTATTAAAAAAAATCAAGCCATTCCGCAATCGATAAATGGGCAAGCAACATGAATGTGCTATTTTCAAATAAAGAAATAAAAACTATCAATAAGCACATGAGAAAGTGCTCGAAATCTCCAATAATTAGAGAAATGCAAATCAAAACAACTCTGAGGTATCACCTCACACCTAGAAGATTGGCTAAAATGAGAGAAGGGGAGAGTAATGAATGTTGGAGGGGATGTGGCCAAATTGAGACATTAATGCATTGCTTGTGGAGATGTGAACTGATCCAACCATTCTGAATGGCAATTTGGAACTATGATCAAAGGGCTATAAATGATAGCCTGCCCTTTGATCTAGCCATACCATTGTTGGGTCTGTACCCCAAAGAGATCGTAGATAAACAGAGTTGTACAAAAATATTTGTAGCCAAGATTTTTGTGGTGGCAAAAAACTGGAAAACAAGGTTATGTCCTTCAATTGGAGAATGGATGAATAAACTGTGGAATATGCTGGTGATGGAATACTACTGTGCTCAAAGGAATAATAAACTGGAGGAATTCCATGTGAACTGGAAAGACCTCCAGGAAATGATGCAAAGCGAAAGGAGCAGAGCCAGAAGAACATATAACACAGAGACTAATACACTGTGGTAAAATAGAATGTAATGGATGTCTGTACTAGCTGCAATGCAATAATCCAGGACAATTCTGAGGGATTTATGAAAAAGAATTTTACCCACATTCAGAGGAAGAACTACAAGAGTGGAAACATAGAAGAAAAACAACTGCTTGAACACATGGGTCTAGGTGGACATAATTGGGTATGTAGACTAGATACCACCACACAAATGCAACTATCAAAAATTTGGAAATAGGTATTGATCTATGACACATGTTAAAACCAGTGGAAATGTGTGTTGGCTTTGGGGGGAGAGGAAGTCAGGGTGGTGAAGGGGAAAGTAAGAACATGAATAATGTAACCATGATAACTTTTCTAAGAAATAAAAATTATTAAAATAAAAAAGAAAAGCATGTTGGTTATATGTTGACAGGTGGAGCAAGTAGTACACATTTTAGAGAGGTAATTCCCAAACTGGGTGCCACCACCCCCTGGTGGGTGCTGCAGAAATCCAGGGGAGTGGTGATGGCACATGTGCATTTGGGGACAGTGAATAACTGTAAGGAGGCAGTGATAGTATGTGATTTGGGGCACTAAGTAATATTTTTTCTGGAAAGGGGGTGGTAGGCCAAAAATTTTTGGGAACCACTGCTTTAGAGGCTATGTCAGTTATACCAGGGGCAATCCATACTCTTTTAGCAGAGTCTACGATGTCGTGGTTCCAAAATGACCATTTTTATGAATGGATTGACATATTTGGTTATCAAAACTTCTAAGGAATAGGGGTTTTCCTTCAGATGACACCTATACTCCATTAATTTGTTTTGCTTTAAATTTTTGTTTCCATTTTTTCATTCCTTTTCATTATAAGAAAGGGATAAATCTGATTTGTTACTAGTTGCCAAAAGTTAGAATTACTTCAGGCCCTTGTAAGGCAGTGATTTTTGCAGCAGTATCTGCCTGGTGGTTCCCTCTAGAGACAGTGTCAGTTCCACTTGTATGGGCAGAGCAATGTACAGCAGCCAGGCCAGGGCTTCAGGTAGTTGGAGAGCAGGAAGAACTTCATTAATGATTTTTGCATTTGCAATACTTTTACCAAATGGAGTTAAAAAGCCACTTTGAAGTCTAAGCATACTACTGCATGATATGTTCTAAATGCATATCTGGAATCCATGAAATTGTTGCTTTCATATCTTTTGCAATTATACAGACATGTCTTAAGCTATGATTTCTGCACCTTGAACACTTATATTTGAGGGTAGTGAAACTGATCACAGAGGGGCAAATTCTGTGACAACAGTAGCTCCAGTGTAGCATAGGCTGATGAAAGAAGAACCATCAGTGAATAATACTATATCTGAGTTGTCTAAAGGAGTGTCCAGGAGATTATCTCGAGTTTTTTTAGCCATGGATACTAAAGATTCACAATTGTATAATGGTTCTCATGTAACTGGTAAATCTGGAAGCAAGGTGGGAAGGTTAAGTTTTGTGCAGCTTTTTAAGGTCATATTTTCACCTTACAAGTTTACTTCGTATCTTGTGAGTCTTTGGTCAGAAGATGCCTGTGTTCTATGCATTAGCAACAATGCTTCAATTTCATGTGGACACATTATTGTTAGTGGGCATCCCAATACTAAATCAGCACGTTTAGTTACTAGCAAAGCTATTGTAGCTACACCTTTAAGACATGATGGTGCTCCTGAAGCTATTGGGTCAAACTGAGCTGAGTAATAGGCAACTGGACATTGAACAGGTCCTAAAGTTTGAATTAAAATACATGAAGCTACCCCTCTCCATTCACGTACATATGAAGTAAATGGCTTTTTGTAATCTGGGATGCTTAGAGCAGGGGCAGACAGATTAGTGTGTTTCAATTTAGAAAAAGGTGACAGGTGTTCTGCCTCTAACCTAAGAGGTTCAGTGACTGAATTTTTTGTCAGTGCTATAAGGGGTTTAGTGAACTCTCTATAGGAATGAACCCACAGTCTACAAAACGCTGTTTCTCCTAGAATTGCTCTCAATTGTTTCTTAGGGGAGAGAGTGCTTATTTTTTAAATATCTTTGATGCACTGAGAAGAAATGAAGTGGACACCAGCAGTTAAAATAAACCCTAAATACTCCAATTTAGGAAGATTTACATATCTCACCATTTCATATGCTTTTTGGATATCTGCCTATAAAAGCTAAGCCTTTTCCCCCTGCATACACATCATTGGTAGGGTGAGATACTTCTATTGCTTCCTTTATATGGGATTTACAAATAAAATTAGGAGAACTTCAAGAATCTGGATCTGTGGTACAAGTAGGACCTATAGACTTTTCCTTTAATAATCTTAACCCAAGAGACAAAGTATATATAAATAACTTCCAGCACACAGGGGCAACTCAGCTGGCCTGGGAAGGTCTGTTTTGAATACTGTTAACCATTCCAACAGCTATAAAAATTGAAGAAAAGACCTCTTGGATACATTGCTTCTATGTAAAATGAGTACCTTCTATCAAAACTGATTGACTGTATCCAGTCACATTCTTTAAAGATCAGAACTCCAGAATTTTTAGGATATTTGATTTTTCTTTGTACTTGAAGCACATGATATCACTATTAATAATTTTTTTGATTTTGCAATAGAATGAGTTTAGACATTAGTTAGCCAATGGGTAAGTGTATAATTTATATTATATAATAGGATTTGTATTTTTTAAAATAATTGCACTGACATGTATTCTGTTTAGAAATGGTTATTATTATACTTTTATAGGACTATAGCAAAAGTTAAAATAAGTAAATAAATGTTACAGAGTATTAGGATTGGTTAACACCTGCCTCAGGGGAAATTGATTGTATATTTTTTATGTGGTCTCTGTTAGATTTAAATTGATATCTCTAGGTTCTTATTTTCCATAGAGAATAATTTTCATAAATTCTAAGATTTAGGATTGTATTATTTGTAATTTGTAATTATTTGTAATTGGGAATTGTATTTTGTAAAATCCAAGATTTGAAATCTTTTGAGAGTGATTTTAGGATTTATTAACTCCCTGAATCAAGAAAAGTGAACCATCTTAAAAAGACGTGGTAAAGAAACATATACTACATCAGAAGATAAAAAGTGAACTGTGGGAAGCATTGATTGAACTGAAGGGTGTTGAATGCATTTCATGAATGTAAATTTCTTATGCCAAAGGAGATTGCCCCTTGATTGGCGTTTTGTTAATGCACCTACCTACTATTGATTTTGCTTTCTTTCTCTTTTATTTCTTTTTTCCTTATTTTTATTTTAGTTTTTCTATTAGTGTAATATCATAGGCAATTCTAACTAGATGATTTTTGGAAAAATAAGTATGTTAGATATGTTTAACTGATGCACTGGGGAGATTAGCCTCCCAAAGGATCACAGGGGGGATTATAAAAGGGAATTCTTTAATTTAATGGGGGACCTGGATATCCTCTTACTATAGAGATGTGTAGGGATTAACCAGCCCACAATGACAGGAAGTAGGAATCTTTGAGCCCCCTGCTGAGCCAGCATCAGTTGCAGGCTGTTCAGTAATTGACAGGAGAGTCAGTTGCTGACAGTTAGTGAGTCAGTTTCTGAGAGTTAAGGTTGGTGATTGTGGGTCATTGTGGGTTGGTTGCTGGTAGTGCAGGTTGGTGTTTACTTCCTAGAACATAAAGGTGGGACTGAGCTTACTGAGAGGGCTTTTGGCTTTAGCCTTTAAAGGGCTTTTTGTTTCTGGGATCCCTAGAGAGCAGGAGGTCTGTCTCATAGGCAAGGATCTGCTGTCAATTGGCTACTGACAGTTTGGACTGCTATAGAAAAACTGACTGAAGGAGTGAGTGAGTGGTGGCTATCCATTATTTTACAGACTTATGAAGTTAGTGAATAATTTATAGATAGAGTAGGTTATATTAGGCCTGGGTTGTGCCAGGCAAGAAGAAGCTATCCTCAGAAGACAGTTAGAGGTAGTTATTAGGAATTTTAATATTGACATTAGGAAATTTTCTTTCTCTACCTCTTTCCTATATTTACTACATTATTTTACTATCTCTATTTTAAATAAATTAAATTGTTAATTGTTAAAAGCTGCTAGAAGTTTTCCTGTCTCTGGCTTAAAAGGATAGTATTAATTTACAACTCTATTATGTTCTCATTAAAACAAATTTTTAAAAAACTGCTCTCTTAATTTGTCAAAATTCCTATTTTAACCCTTATAGTAACTATAAAGAAAACTGAGACCCAAGTCTCCACAAACAGAACACATCAATCTAAGATATGAATCAGATGTTCACTCTATTTCTTCTTTTGAGTAAACTTGTAAGGTTCCTAAAGTACATGGCCAGTGTATGGCAGCTGGAGGTACAGTTTCAGATTCAGGTGGTTGGGATTCTTATTAAGACATACTTTAAGATGTACTCTTGGAGGCTGAGGTGATGTAAACAGTTATTTTTAATAACCAAAATCTATATTTAAACAAATGTGCCAAGCTTAAAAGTATCTATCATTTATAACTTCATACTACATAGAGTTAAAATTAAACAAATTGTAAGCCATGTGATTTTCATGCTAAGCATTAAATCTAGTATATGGGTCATCATTTGGATATTCATACTCATTAAATGAATTATCATTTTCATATTCATACTTTTGTGACCTTCTGACTATCATAATGGTCACAGATAAGTTTGGAATAGCATTAGAATAAGTTTTGGTGTAACATCTAAAACATGTTTGAATGTTTAGCAGACTAAAGATAATGTCAATCAATATAGCACAAACCAGTCTTAGTATGGTAGCAAAAATGTCATTTCCTCTAAACCAGGAAGAGAGCTAAGAAAACTATGATGATGGATCCCACCGGGAAGTTGCTTCAGAACCATGAGTCTCATTAGCAGTACATTGAATCTTAGCCATAATTTTCTGAATGATATGAATATTGGTGATAGTTTCTCCTGGTGATTAATGTAAAGATAGCAAGTCTGGTTAATAATGGCACAAGTTCCTTCCTGATTAGCTGTCAGGAAACAAGCACGCGGTGATGCTGTAATACCATTCATGCAAGTGAGTTAATTTCAATTTGTAACCAAGATATAACACTAGTTTTCTATGACATAGCCTTAGAAGTCTATTGTGCTCGTTTTTCAACTTCAACTGAAATATTCCTAATTGACTTTATGGCCACTGCAACACTGAACTAGGAAACAAACAGGGTTCAGAAAAACACAAACATAACCTTTCAACATAGCTAGAGTCAACAACTCTATTGTCAGGCAACTTGTTTTTATGGTTTTGTTCCCAAAATATTGCTAAATCTCTGATAATGTCCTTTCCTGAAATTATACAATGATTAAACACTGACAAGGTATACAGGCAGTAAAGTTTAATTGGACTATTCTCTCATTGTTAAACAGTTATAGTAACATCTTTATAGTTGAAATACAAGTTCCTAACCATCCTGGAGGAAAAGAAGAATAAGTTTTCCCTGGACAAAAGAAAAAATTTGTCAGATGTCACAAGTCCCCAAGATGTCTTCAAATTTTAGGGAGTTCCAGAATCAGTTTAATTATTATAAGTAGGTATGGCATACACATAGTTTTGAGTTGTAATCCATTGCATTTTTTATACAAATAAAGCTCTCAGCTCTGCCAATATCTGAGATAGAAACAATGGAATTGTATTGAAGATAAAATTTCTTAAAAATAAGTTGATCATAACTGCTCTTTTTCTATTGATACAAAATATAAAAGATGGAAGAGACTCTTATAAATGGCTTAGAGGCATTCTGGTTTTGTAAGTGGAAGAATTCCACTTGGCATCCAACATGGTAAGAATATGAGGATACTCGAGTGGTTGAAATATGATGTTTGCTGGTGTGGAATAATTAGATATGTTAAAATATGTACTACTAATTTTGAAATGAGCAAAAACAAAATGAGCAGTAAATTTTAATGTGACTATTCTCTCATCATTAAACAGCTATAGTAACTTATTTAACAGTTTTAAGACATGGATATCCATAGTTCAGGACCACTATGATGGATGCAAAAGAACACACAAAATCCATGTTTTCATATAATTTTAGCATCCTTTAAATGACTACCCACTTTCCTTTGGATCTTATGAAGGGAATCATTTGCTATCCAATTTTAGAAAAACTTGTATATAGTAATAAAATAAATATTGATAAGCAAATATGCCTTTTTTTGTTAGAAAAAATAAAGGAAGAAAATCCAACGAGAAGCAGATTCTTTTTTGGCTTCATTTGCTCACTGTATTGGGCTTTATATTAGTGGTAATGCTCTGGGAAGAGGATTTTATACTAATTGTTCTTTGCTAGAACAATTGTGATTGGTCCTTGTTACTTGTATTTTACCAGAAAAATCCCATTCTTCCATTAACCTGTGGCATGAATTAAAAATTCTTTATTTTTAAAATTACATATATATATGTATGTATGCATATGTGTTTATATATATACATATATATTCAGATAGGAGGAGAGTAAATCATCAATTGTGAGTAAGGGGAGTTTTTAGATAAGAATAATTTAGATAAAGAAAAGTGCTATTACCAGGGATATACAGAATGGTCAAGCATATTGCCAGAGATTTGTCTTAACACCTGAACTTTTAAATAGGACAAAAGAAAGAAGAGCTAGGGCAATAAAAGACCTATGTACAGGGCCAGACACCATATTTTTTATTTTACAGATGGAAAACCCTGTGATTATAATACCAAATGTAAAAGCACAGCTAGCATCATCCATTCACCAATAGATGTTAAGCATCCTGTTTTAGATAATTTAACATGACTACAAAAAAAAGTAGAGAATTGGGGCAATAATAAAAGGATAATATCAAATATGACAGTGATTTTAAAAATATTATTGCCTTCTTAAATCCTTTGTTGTCAGCACATATTTTGTATGAGCTGTGAATATATGAGTTCTTTCTGTCTATTTTGATTTCTATTTGGATTGTTAGAAGTACCTGGAATGCTCCTTTCTAAGTTAACTGAGGTTTTCCAGTCTGTTGTTTTTCAGTGTAGCTTTTGTTACCAGGTTGAAAGTTTTGCATTGATAAATCCAAAAGTCCAGTTTGTATTGCTACTTCTGCTTCATGGAAATTTTTCATTTTTTTAAAACCCTTACCTTGTATCTTAGATTCGATGTTGTATATTGGTTCCAAATAAGAAGAGCAGTGAGGGTTAGGCAATGGGGGTTAAGTGACCTGTCCAAGGTCACACAGTTAGGAAGTGTCTAAGACTAGATTTGAACCCAGGACATCCCACTTATGGCCTTGATCACAATCCATTGAGCCATATATCTGTCCCCACTTTCATTTTCTTTTGCAGTGCTTCTATGTATGAGGAAACAGTGGGTATCTCCTCCTAGTAATTGGAGAGAAAAATTTACCTTTTAGAGGTTTCATTATGTGAAATGTGTAACTCTACCCATGATCTGCCACACAGATAGACTAAAGGGAAGATATCAGACCATTTAAGGTGAGTTTCTGTACAGCATTTCCCACTCGTAGTTTTAAGTTCTCTATTCATTCATTCAGCTTGACTAGAACTCTGAGGGGGATAGATAGAGGGCATGAAATTTTGGAGTTACTCCAAGATAAAAGTAAAGTTGTGACAAGATTCAGTCAGTGAAATGGAAACCTCTATCAGAGCCAATTGGAATAGATAGGCCAAAACAAAGCATTTCATTTTTTTAATAGAAGCCTCTAAAGTTCTTGAGTTAGGGAAAACTTTAATCAATTAAATTAGTTTGACACATTTGAGCACATTAATAAGGTCAATTTGTAGATATTCAAAAGGAATGCAAGCTAAAGGAAAAAGACCCAACAGTTGCTTCAAATCCATGTTGATTATTGGTTTGACAAATCTGGTAAGAGTAGATTTTGTTGCTGTAGAGGTGAAACCTGGAGGCCATCCAAAGCTTCTTATTTATATCTACAATTCTATGTACCAAAATAGCAACTCTTATAAATAAAAATCCATACCTGTTGATTGAAACTGCTGGGGTATGTGGTTTACCATCTGTAATCACTCAGATACCAGAAACTTGCTTTGCTTTGATTTTTTTTTCTTCTGAATTTCAACTTCTGCATCACTGTAGACTGGAGGACAGTTATCTTGGAGAAGTGGTAGAGAAGACTTTCTGACTCTTCTTTGACATTGTCAGTTGATGTGTTGGGGATTAGGGGGAAATATGAAATGGGCTAGTGCTAACAGACACAATATTTTCAAAGCATTCAAGGAAGTCAAATATTCTGGGTACAATTATAAAGTTTCTGGAACAGTTTTTTTGTTAGAGTAGTTAAAGGCTCATTGATCTCAGCAAATGATGGAATTCAATGGCAGCAATACCACACTGCTCACAAGATGGCATGGAGTTGTTTCTTACTCCTTAGGGCTAATAGTTCTTGGAGGACTCACACTCTCTTTGGAGAGACATTATGGGTGTTTTTTCAATGAGGAAAAAGAAGTTTTCAAATTGAGGGAAACACTATAGGAAGAGATAAAGACCAGGTTGATAAATGCTAGGAGGATGTAGGGAATAGACTTCAGAAAATCATTTTTTCTCTTCTTGGTAGTCTTTTTCCTCTTCACACTTTTGTGCTAGATTCTAGAATTATTTTATTTTAAAGGATCTGTCTCGAGCCAGGTTAAGATGGCAGCAGAGTAAAAAGCAGCACTTAACCTCTCCTAACTGAAATATACAGGACACCTCAAGGGGACATAAAAACAAATCCAGACGAACGGAGGGAACCCACAACAGGGAGCAGTGTGGAATGTACGTGGAATTGGGGCATTTCCATGCTATAAAGGGGTGAAATAGCTCTCACTAAATCGCAGGGTGAGGAACCCCCCACACACACACTCACCACCTACAACACCAAAGCCAGCTCAAAAGAAATAGAGCAAGTTTGGGGCACCCATTGAGTCATTGGCAACTCCAGGGCCTGTTCATGAGAGCAGCAAGACTTAGGACCCCAAAAGGCTAAAGAACACACATGGACTGTGAGTGCAGACACAGAGAGCAGGAGCGGGCAGGGGAAGACACAGGCATGAGAGAAGGCTCTGAAACCCTGAGTGGGGAACCAGGGCAGACAGGTATACTACTGTGGAAGCAGTGCCCTGAGACCTGTAAAGGAACCTCCAGCAGAGGATCAAGCAAGGGGGTCCACCAGGGGGCTTGACCTTGAAAACAAACAAATTTGAGACCTCAGGAGCCAAAAGAGCACAGACAGACCCTGAGCGTAGACAGACCCTGAGTGTGAGGCTAAAGCTGAGAACGGGCTGGGCTAACAATGGCAACCCAGAATCAGGAAGGCCAAAAGAGAAAGATTAACAACAAGAATAAGAAATCTTTAACACTCAACAACTTTTACACAGAGAAAATCCAGACAACTGAGCAAACAGAAGAGGAGATAAAACAAGCAATCACATCCGGATCCTCCCAAAATAATGAAAACTGGTCACAAGCTCTTGAAGAGTTCAAATCTGAGATGACAAGAAAGTTGGAAAAGATTTGGCTAGAGAAATGGGAAATAGCTCAAAAGGAAATCAGGAAAGAAAAATAACAGTTTAAAAGGCAGAATTTCACAATTGGAAAGTGAGGCAAGTCAACTGAAGACCAGAAATGACCAGATTGAAAAGGAAAATCAGTCCCTAAAGGCTGGAATTGAGCAATTAGAAGCTAATGATCTCTCAAGACAGCAAGAACAAATAAAACAAAGTCAAAAGACTGAAAAAATAGAAGGAAACATGAAATATCTCAATGAGAAAGTGACAGACCAAGAAAACAGGTCTAGAAGAGACAACTTGAATATCATTGGTCTCCCTGAAAAAGCAGAAATTAATAGAAATTTGGACTCCATACTAAAAGAAATTATTCAGCAAAATTGCCCAACTTTTGGAACATGAATCCACTATTTGACAAAAACTGCTGGGAAATTTGGAAAACAATATGGGAGAGATTAGGTTTAGATCAACATCTCACACTCTACACCAAGATAAATTCAGAATGGGTGAATGACTTGAATATAAAGAGGGAAACTATAAATAAGTTAAGTGAATACAGAATAGTATACTTGTCAGATCTGTTGGAAAGGAAAGATTTTAAAACCAAGCAAGAGTTAGAGAAAATTACAAAATATAAATTAAATGGTTTTGAATATATTAAGCTAAAGCTTTTGTACAAACAAATACAATGTAGTCAGCATCAGAAGGGAAACAACAAATTGGGAAAAGATCTTTATAACAAAAAACTCTGACAGGGGTCTAATTACTCAAATATACAAGGAGTTAAATCAATTGTATAAAAAATCAAACCATTTCCCAATTGATAAATGGGCAAGAGGCATAAATAGGCAATTTTCAGATAAAGAAATCAAAAATATCAATAAGCACATGAGAAAGTGTTCTAAATCTCTAATAATTAGAGAAATGCAAATCAAAACAACTCTGAGGTATCACCTCACACCTAGAAGATTGGCTAAAATGAAAGCAGGGGAGAATAATGAATGCTGGAGGGGATGTGGCAAAATTGGGACATTAATGCATTGCTGGTATAGTTGTGAACTGATCCAACCATTCTGGATGGCAATTTGGAACTATGCTCAAAGGGCTATAAAAATGCCTACTCTTTGATCCAGCCATACCATTGTTAGGTTTGTACCCCAAAGAGATCATTAATAAACAGATTTGTACGAAAATATTTATAGCTGTGCTTTTTGTGGTGGCAAAAAACTGGAAAAGGAGGGTATGCCCTTAAATTGGGGAATGGCTGAACAAATTGTGGTACATGCTGGTGATGGAATACTATTGTGCTCAAAGGAATAATAAACTGGAGGAGTTCCAGGTGAACTGGAAAGACCTTCAGGAATTGATGCAGAGTGAGAGGAGCAGAGCCAGAAGAACACTGTACACAGAGACTGACATACTATGGTAAAATTGAATGTAATGGACTTCTATACCAGCAGCAATGCAATGACACAGGACAGTTCTGAGGGATTTATGGTAAAGAATGCTACCCACATTCAGAGGAAGGACTGCAGGAGAGGAAACATATAAGAAAAACAACTGCTTGAACACATGGGTTTGGGTGGACATGATTGAGGATACAGACTGGAAACCACCACACCAAAGCAGCTATCAACAATTTGGAAATAGGTCTTGATCAATGGCACATGATAAAACCAGTGGAAATGGGCGTCAGCATGGGTGGGACGGTGCTGGGGGTGAAGGGGAAAGTAGGAGCATGAATCATGTAACAATGTTAAAAACGAATATTAATAAATGTTTAAAAAAATAAAGGATCTGTCTCATATGCAATTTACCCTGCTTTTGAGGGGGGTCTGTCTGTGAAAGTTCCATTATCTTCTTCTACATTGCCTCACCATGGCCAGCTTTACCAGAATACAAATTGTCTAAATTTCCATAGTCTCTCTGTGTCTATACTTGTAAGGTGTGGAAGGTGGACCAATGATAAAAAGTTTTCTCCTCCTATTTAGGTTTATTCTTTCCCCATTCTTTTTCTGCTTTTATTAATATACAAAGCAATTCTCTTCAGCTAGCTAATATTTTTCTCATTCCATCTAGAATATGTATTTAAAAATAATCACAAAGTGGAGCTGAAGATTAACTGACAAAGGCTATTTCAAGAATCTTTGCATTTCTAGGATAAATGAATCTAGTCCTACATGTCTATCCTCTTATACATCTGATCATAAAAATGACTTGGTGTCTCTCCTTCTTCTGTCAAATCTCTTGAAATTTACTAAAGTCATTAAGTCTCATTGTACATGCTTCCATTTCCCTAATGAGTCCTCTTTCCTGTAGAAATCTAGTATGGTCAGCAAAAAGATTGGGATCCCAGTAGGAATTTTGTGTTAGCCAGATAGTTTGAGCTCCTTGTGTGATTCTGGAGTGATTCTACTATTAATAATCGGTTTTTTGTTTCAGTGACAACAGTCCCACCTCTATAGAGGAGAGAAGGATATCTAGTAAATTAATCATACCTACAAGTTGAATTGTAAACTGTAAAGATAGGTTTGAACTCATTAATAATGACTATGTGGAGTTCTTATCAGACTCCGGGGTCTCTTTTCTAAAAGAGGCAAGGCCAGAGGGGCTAAAAGTGTGATTCATGGTAATTGTTACAGATCTTCTACCTGCTTCATTTTTAAATATATTTTCTCTTAAAGAGAAAATTCTAGCAGAAAGTCCTTCATGTTTAGATACAGAATAAATATGATTAATAGGAATAAATAGGAAAGTGTGAAAAGGAAGATAGAGCTATAGAATTTTTCTGAATTGTGAGATTTTTTAAGGTATAGGACATGAAATATACAATAATACTACCAAAACACCCAATATTTCATTTGTCCAGTATATAATCCCCTAGTTGCCATACTTATTTATTTTATTTTGTATGCAATAGTTAAATCCTATGTTAAGGCAAAAATAATTTATCAAAAGAGTCCTAGCTGTTCTTACCCATATGTTGTTTAATTTGATGTCCTATCCCTTTGATATTCCTGGCTGAACTGGAAATTTTCATGAGTCCCATGCCTATAAAAATTGTCATAATAAGATTCCAATGGTAATAGTATTAGAGTTACCCATTATGAAATTAAGGAATCCAACTTCTTTCGCTATTAAAGCCTGATGATCAATTCCCTTCAAATTTCAGTTTCTCCCCCTATTAATAGAAATAGATATCCTGTTTGTAGAAAAGATTCTCCTATATTCTTGGTATATCTGTGTTAAGGTATTAAATACCCTATCTTCAGATATTTTCATTCATAATGGAACCACACTGAACATAAATGAAAACTTAACAAGACATTACATCAGGCCTAAATTTCTTTTAACTTTTCTCTAGCATTGAGAAACAAAGGTCTTACCTGTCTTCTCAACTAACTTTACAGTCTTTTATTTTAAAAGCAGTTTCTCATACCAATAGGAGAAATTCTTCATCCTGTGACTGAGGTTCTGTTCTTAGTCTAAGATTAATTCTCCTGTTTACTATTTAAGACAGTCTACTTAAAATCTTATCAGTAAGAAGGTGTAATTTGTTAACAATGCCAACTTTCTCTAGTCTAATTTGCCAATCAGGAGTGCTCATTTAAAATGAACTTGTAATTTAAGAGTTATTCGACATACCATAACAGATACAATTGAGTAAAGTCTTCCTCCCTGTCACACTTAGGATTGAGGGGCAGGTCTCTGTTATTGAAGAATTTCTCCAAACTCTTTACTAAAGAACACAGCAAATTAACTGGTGGTATCACTGTCTTTTTAAAATGCCTTTTAGGGACTTCTCAGGGCTTTGTTTTATTGCCTTTATGGCCTTCCCTTTGTATACAAGACTAAGGCTGTTTTTCTTAACATTATTGTAGTATTCCCTTACCTAGAAGGGAAAATGAAGAAAAAGAAATATATATATATATATATATACATATATATATATATAATAGAAGATCCTTTTCATCTTATAATTTAGACTACAACTTTACTCCTAAGAGGTCTGCTAATATTATTTTTAACCTAAACAATTTCTGCAGAGTAAAAATAATAATAGTAATTTGGTCATTTTTTCCCCAAAAACTTAGCTTGGAAGAAGTATGATTCAGACCAAGAAAAGTCCAGGTCTCCAAGGCAATGTTCCTATGGCAAGTCCTTTGGTGTGAAATCTTTACAAGGCATGCATATGGAAGTTCCTAGGAGGTAGCTGGACACTTATGGAAATCTAGTCAATGTCAGGTCCTATACATGATTGCTAACTGATAATTTTTATAGAGAAAGGGAAAGTCTAAATCACAAAACTTCTGAGCACTGATTTTAAATACTGATTTAATAATAAAGTTTAGCATATTGCTACTTAAAACAGGTCTATTGACTCCTCAAGGGTGTGTCAGTGTTCATGGAGGACTAACACTTCTGGGGAAAGCTTGCCAAATCCCTTTCAGTGCAATTCATCCTCCTGGCACTCAAACTCTCACTTGTGGTTCTAAGAAACTAAAGTATGCACAGCATCCACACCACATTAAATCATCTTGGTTGATAGAATAAAACAGCTTGAGGATAATAAGTGAAACACCAACTCATTGGTGGGTGAGTTAGGGGTGTCTATACTCCAGGCAAAATTTCCTCCAATATAATAAGCAGATGAGAACAATTTATTCTAATATCTAAGGTGGTAGCAGAAGCAGGCACTGTGGAGTTTTTCAGGTTTGGTAATATATCAAAGATGCCAAAGACATCCACTGCATTCCAGGCCTTCATAGTCATCCTGACTTTTGTCTTATCACTGAATTTTGATGACTCTGGAAGGCAGAATGAGGCTGATGACTGTGCAATTTTGTCTCGCTTAAATCCAATTCATGCACAGGTCAAGATATCATCCCACGATGTCATCAGTCCTTTTCCAAAAGGAAGGACCAACAACAACTGACTCCTCAGTAATCAGACACAAATGAGTGATTTATAGAGCTTAATTTTATAGTGAAAAAGAGGCACTGAAATTTATGGAAAATTACAAAATTTTAAAGAAAGCTGTCTTTAACAAAATTCCTTAGACAAGAAATGTCACTTTACCAGGGTGTTTCACAAGGCTTTTTCTATATTGCCAAGTTTTAGGGTGTGGGAATGTTAGGGACATAACAGGTAATTTCCAGGATGGCACAATAACTAGATTTAATAGAACATATTTTTCAATCTGTGAATTTTTTGGAGAGTACCTTTCAGTGGTCTTTGAGAGACTGACATTATAGGCCTATGGGGCTTATCAAAGAGATGAACTTTATGACTAAAGAGGCTGGACTGGAGGAACTGCTGGATAAAGGAAGTTGTCCTTCAGCTACATAAATCTATTATGTATTTTTATTCCTATAAAGATATAATTTTTACTTTTAACATATCACTATTAAAGGGTTAGAACTTGTCAATCTATTTGCTTCCTAAATTTATAGGTAACTTAGTCTTGAAGAAATGTGTCAAATTAATTAAGCTTAGCTATTAGTACTGACTAATAACCATGACTAGCTCTTACTAAAGAAGAGAAATTAATCCTATAGTTAATTATAAAAAAATTTCAGATTTTCCTTTTCAAAAGTGTAGTCACTGCTCTCCAGGTCTGTGCTCTGGTCTTTACCAAGTAAGGACCCTTCCTCCCCTGTAATTGCAAAAGTGAGTGTCCTTCTTAGCCTTAGAACTGTGGTTCCCTGCTTTCTTCTGACTAAATACAAGCACTCCTCTATGCTGGAGCTGTGACCTAAAACTATGTATGGGTGATAGAATTGCAAACTACAACTTATGCCCAGTGTCATCTCAGGAACCTTCATAATTCCTTTTGGACCAATTGGCCAACTGTCTCTAGACTGAGAGCTTTCAAAGATGTGGATGCTGTTGATTTTGCCACAGATATCTACAGGGCACATAGCTGTGTGCTCTGTGATGGCCCCAATCCCTGGTGTCATTGATCTCTCCCTTAGATACCCTAAGTTGACTTGGAAAGGAAAAATGTTTTAGTCAGAAATTTTTGTTGACTATTGTATAAATGGAGATTTTGAACCTTGGACTTCATCCCCAATAAGTCCCTTAGTTTTCTCAAAATTCCCTTTAATCTCTCCTGTGCCTCCACATTTGCCTGTCCATGTTATTGTTTTATATTTGGGTGTAACTCCTCCCACTTACTCTTTTGTTCTTGGGAGGAGCAGGCCAGTTAGTAACCATTTAGTTAGGTCTCTGTTAGTTTATTATTAATAATTAATAAGATTCATAAATATAATATTTAGTATTTTGCATATTAAGTTTAATTACCACATTTTTGGCTAACCACAAAGGGATATAATTCTCAAATTTTTTTAAAATAGATTTTCAGTATAGTTAGTAAGTTTGCCCAAAAGCTGAGAGCTGGGGCTTTCTGCTTTCACCCCATCTCAGCTACTGCAGCCTCCAGCCCACCATACCTTCCCCTTGGCTGCTTCCTAGGAAAAAGAGTATGTCCCAATCACATCCCGAGCGGCTTATATCTCTACGTAATCACACTTCCTGCCCACCTGTATTATGAAAGAGGAATTATGGGAAATGTAGTTTTGAAAGAGTCCTAAATGTTCACAGGAAGTTTATACCAGGGATCTCAAAATCAGTTCAAAAAACCTCAAGGAACCCCAAATTTCCAATATCACACTATATTGCTTTAGAATTCATTTTGAGAGTTTTTTTTAATTGTTAGGGTAAAAAGTTATAAGTACAACTGAGTTGTTATTTCTATTCCACTGGCATCTCAGCTCCACTACTAATAATTTCTAATTTTTTGACTTGCATTTATTCTAATTTAATTCTTCAAATGGCAGAGAAAGCAATGAGAAAGATGTCTATTTTGACCCACATCTTCTGACCAACAAGAAGGAATTTCTTGCTGAAATAGAATCAATGGTATAAGTATAGAAAAATGGATGAACCATATTACAGTTTGTAGTAATTAAATAGATGAAAACTAGGCATAGGCAGATCGAGTACATATACTAGATTTTGGAAAAGTAAATTTCATTAGGGTCAGTAGAAAGTTAGGTAGAAGTTCTAATATTCATCAGGGAGATTTTGTTCTTTATGGTTTTCATAATAAAAATTCCAGCAAAATAAATAAAAAAGAGATTTTGATAAAAAGAAGGAAATATTTAAAGATAACTATGTACATATAACAAGAACTTATTGAGCAACCTATGAACTTGTGAGTATAAGGGTATGTAACTCTTTGTATGTATTTGAGGGTTTATGTATGTCTATTTATTTGTTTATAGAAGGCATAATCATGCAAGAGCAAGTAAGTGAGAATGAGTATAAAAGTGTTCTAATTCTTCCAAGAGTGCCAAAGATGAGAATGAACTAAGTTTGGAAATGAATACCAAAGATTAGAAAACTGGCTTTATATTTATTTATTTTGGAAACACTAGAAAAGTAAAAAGAAGAGATGGATAGGTCTACTGCTTAAAGCAGATAACTCCCAGAGAGAAGAAAGAACTACTCATTTTTTTTTCTATACCAATAAGAACATTCACATACAAAAGAATTGGTAAAAAGAAGCAATAAGTTAAAACAAAAAACTAATGAAAAGATAATAAGACAGTACTAAGTGCTCTTAAATAATCTAAATTCATTTGGTATTTAGATTAATATCTATTCCTTAATCTCTATCATACTAGATCTGTATCCTAAGACATGAAAAGCATTAACAAACTTAATTACTGAGTCACTTGTCAATGGTCTTTCAAAAATCTTGAAGAATGAGCAAAGTTCCATAAGACTAAAGCCTAGAAAATATTGCTACATTTTAAAGAAATTAACAAAGACAAAATTTACATATTGTTTGATGCATAGTACTAAAAATATAGAAGATGATATTATTTTGCCTTGGTCACACAACCCTATTATCTAGTCCTTACTGCTCTTCTGGGGTAACTAAAATATAGTATTGATTCTAATGTGGAAGGTAAGGATTTGAAAAATAATTATAATTGGATTTAAATGTTACTTTTAAAATATTGCTCTCCTGGATTTCCTCCAAATGCTAGTGCCCATACCTCAAAAATTACCTTTCATTTATTTTGTATTTATTTCATGTCTATATATGTATGTATAATGTAGTTTCTAAGGTGTGCAAGAAGATCTAGAACCAAACTCTTTTCAGGGCTGGACTGATCTTTCATCTTTGCTATCTCCCTGTTTCCTAACTCTTATCAATTGCTCCAAAAAGGCTGTAACATGTGTAGCAACTACACCTTGGTATAAAATACATTTTTGTAGATGTGCTAAACAGGTGGAGGGAATATTAAGAGAAATGGGAGAAAAGACAAAAATGGAGTAAATTTATATTTCATAGAGAAGCACATGGTGGGATAAGGGGAGAAGACCAATACACTGGAGGAATAAAGAAGTTGGAGACAGGGAATAATTAATTCTTACTTGCATTGAAATTGACTCAAAAGGGAAGAATGATCAGATCCATTGTGTCAGAGAATAGATTCATTCTTTATTGAAAAGTAGAAGGGTAACAAATAGACAAGTTGGGAGGGAAGCAATACTAGAGAGGGAGAGTGTGGAGAGTAGCTTAAAAAGACTCTGAAGAAAAATAAGAGGGGAATAAGAATGGAGGGAGGATAAAGGGAAGTAAAATAAGGGAGGGGATTAGGGGGACTGATTAAAAACAAAGGACTGGTGTAGAAGGAAATAGTGAAAGAAGAAAGAGCAGGAGAAGGAAAGGGAATCAAAATGTTGGGGAATACACAGGTGATAATCATAATTCTGAATGTGAATGGGATGAATTCACCCATAAAATGGAAGCAAATAGAAAAATGGATTAGAAACCAAAATCCTACCATATGTTGTCCACAAGAAATACAAATGAGACAGGCAGACACGCATAGGGTCAAGGTAAAAAGCTGAAGCAAAATTTATTGGACATCAACTGAGAAAAAGAAGGCAGGAATAGCAATCATGATATCTGCAAAGCCAAAATAAAAAAGATCTAGTTAAAAGAGATAGGGAAGGTAATTACATCCTGATAAAAGGCAATATAGACAATGAGGAAATATCGGTACTCAACATGTATGCACCAAATGATATAACATCCAAATTTCTAAAGAACAAATTGGTGGAGCTCAAGGAGGAAATAGATAATAAAACCATACTAGTGAGAGACCTGAACCTTCCTTTATCAGATGTAGAGAAATCAAACCAAAAAATTAATAAGGAGGTAAGAGACGTGAATGAAATCTTAGAAAAATTAGACTTAATAAACATGTGGAGAAAAATAAATAGGAACAAAAAGAAATACACCTTCTTTTCAGCAGCATATGGTACATTCACAAAGATTGACCATGTACTAGGGCATAAAAATATCAAACAAATGCAAAGAATAAAAATAATAAATGCAACCATTTCAGATCATAATGCAATAAAATAATAATTAGCAAGGATACCTGGAGAGGCAAACCAAAAATTAGTTGGAAGTTAAATAATATGATTCTCCAAAATTGGTTAAAGAACATATCATAGAAACAATTAATAATTTCATTGAAGATAATGACAACAATGAAAGATCATACCAAAATCTATTGGATGCAGCCAAAGCAGTACTCAGGGAGAAATTTATATCCTTGAGTGCATATATTAACAAATTAGGGAGGTCAGAGGTCAATGAATTAGATATACAAGTTAAAAAACTATAAAGAGAACACATTAAAAATATTCAGATGAAAACAAAATTAGAAATCCTAACAATAAAAGGAGAAATTAATAAAATTGAAAGTAAAAGAATTATTAAATTAATAAATAAGACAAGAAGCTGGTACTTTGGAAAAAACTAATGAAATAAATAATGTACTGAATAATCTAATTTAAAAAAGGAAAGAAGAAAACCAAATTATCAGTATCAAAGATGAAAAGGGAGACCTAACCTCTAATGAAGAGGAAATTAAGCCAATCAATAATAACTATTTTGCTTAATTATATGGCAATAAATATGATAATCTAGGTGATATGGATGAATATCTACAAAAATACAAATTGCCTAGATTAACAGAAGAAGAAATAGAATACTTAAATAATCCCATATCAGAAAAGAAATTGAACAAGCCATCAAAGAACACCCTAAGAAAAAATCCCCAGCGCCTGATGGATTCACAAATGAATTTTATCAAACATTGAAAGAACAACTAATCCCAAAACTATACAAAGTATTTGACAAAATGAGAAAAGAAGGAGTTCTACCAAATTCCTTTTATGACACAAATATGGTACTGATTCCAAAGTCAGGCAGATCAAAAACAGAGAAAGAAAACTACAGACCAATCTCCTTAATGAACATAAATGCAAAAATCTTAAATACAATACTTGCAAAAAGACTCCAGCAAGTGATCACTATGGTTATGCATTATGATCAGGTGTTATTTATACCAGGAATGCAAGGATGCTTCAATATTAGGAAAACCATTCACATAATTGACCATATCAACAAGCAAACCAATAGAAATCACATGATTATCATAATAGATGCTGAAAAAGCCTTTGACAAATTACAACACTCATTCCTATTGAAAACACTAGAAAGTATAGAAATAGAAGGGTCTTTCCTAAAAACAATAAATAGTATATACCTAAAACCATCAGCAAGTACCATTTGCAAAGCAGATAAATTAGAAGCCTTCCCAATAAGATCAGGAGTGAAACAAGGATGCCCATTATTACCTCTATTATTTAAAATTATACTAGAAATACTAGCAGTAGCAATTAGAGAAGAAAAAGAAATTGAAGGTATTAAAATAGGTAATGAGGAGACCAAGCTATCACTCTTTGCAGATGACATGATGGTCTACCTAAAGAATCTTAGAGAGTCAACTAAAAAAGCAGTCGGAAATAATCTACAACTTTAGCAAAATTACAGGATACAAAATAAATGGACATAGATCATCAGCATTTCTATATATGTCCAACACAGCTCAGCAGCAAGAGTTAGATAGAGAAATTCCATTTAAAAATCACCCTAGACAATACAAAATACTTAGGAATCTATCTGCCAAGACAAACACAGTAATGATATGAACACCACTACACCACTACAAAACACTTTCCACACAATTAAAACTAGATCTAAACAATTGGAAAAGCATTGATTGCTTATGGGTAGGATGAGCTAACATAATAAAAATGACAATCCTACCCAAATTAATTTACTTATTCAGTGCCATAACTATCAAACTACCAAGAAACCTTTTTTACTGAATTAGAAAAAAAAACTATGACAAAGTTCATTTGGAAAAACAAAAGATCAAGGATAACAAGGTAAATAAAGAAAACAAATGTGAAGGAAGGTGGCCTAGCAGTACCAGATCTTACACTGTATTGTAAAGCAGTAGTCTTGAAAACAATATGATACTGTTTAAGAGAAAGAATGGAGGATCAGTAGAATAGACTTGGGACAAGTGACCTCAGCAAGACAGTGTATGATAAACCCCCAAATCCCAGCTTTTGGAACAAAAATCCATGATTTGACAAAAACTACTGGGAAAATTGGGAAACAGTATGGGAGAGATTAGGTTTAGATCACCATCTCACACGCTACCCCAAGATGAACTCAGAATGGGTGAATGACTTGAATAAAAAGAAGAAAACTATAAGTAAATTAGTTGAACACAGAATACCATCCTTGAAGATCTTTGGGAAAGGAAAGATTTTAAGACCAAGCAAGAGTTAGAAAAAATTACAAAATATAAAATATTTTTGATTATATTAAATTAAAAATGTTTGTACAAACAAAACCAATGTGACCAAAATTAGAAGGGAAATAATAAATGGGGGAAAACATCTTTATAACAAAATCTCTAATAAAAGTCTATTTACTCAAATCTATAATGAGGTAAATCAATTTTTCAAAAAAAATCAAGCCATTCTCCATTTTATAAATGGGCAAGGGACATGAATAGGCAATTCTCAGATAAGGAAATCAAAACTATGAATAAGCACATGAAAAAGTGTTCTAAATCTCTTATAATTAGAGAAATGCAAAAAAAAAACTCTGAGGTATCACCTCACACCTAGCAGATTGGCTAACATGACAGCAAAAGAAAGTAATAAATGTTGGAGGGGATGTGGGAAAATTAGGACCTTAATGCATTGCTGGTGGAGTTGTGAATTGATCCAACCATTCTGGATGGCAATTTGGAACTATGCCCAAAGGGCTTTAAAAGACTATCTGCCTTTTGATCCAGCCATACCACTGCTGGGTTATACCCCAAAGAGATAATAAGGAAAAAAGATTTGTACAAAAATATTTATTCTCTCACTCTTTGTGTTGGCAAAAAATGGAAAATTAGGGGATGTCCTTCAATTGAGGAATGGCTTAACAAATTGTGGCATCTATTGGTGATGGAATACTATTGTGCTCAAAGGAATAATGAACTGGAGGAATTCCATGTGAACTGGAATGATCTCCAGGAACTGATGCAGAGTGAAAGGAGCAGAGCCAGAAGAACATTGTACACAGAGTACACACTGTGGTATAAACCAAGGTAATGGACTTCTCTACTATCAGCAATGCAATGATCCAGGAAAATTCTGAGGGACTTATGAGAAAGATGCTATTCACATCCAAAGAAGGAACTGTGAGAGTAGAAACAAAGAAGAAAAACAATTGCTTGAACACATGGGTTGATAGGGATATGATTGGGGATACTTACTCTCTAATTCAGTGATTCCCAAAGTGGGCATTAATGACCCCTTGTGGGTGCTGCAGAGATCCAGGTATCGGTGATGGCCACAGGTGCATTTATCTTTCCTATTAATTGCTATTAAAATTTAAAAAATAATAATTTTCAGGGGGCTAAGTAATATTTTTTTCTGGAAAGGGGGCGGTAGGTCAAAAAAGTTTAGGAACCACTGCTCTAATTGATCACCCTAGTGCAAATATCAATAATATGGAAATAGGTCTTGATTAATGACACATGTAAAACCCAGTGTAATTGCACATGGGCTACAGGAGGGGGATAGGGAGACAGGAGGGAAAGAACATGAATCTTGTAACCATGGAATAACATTCTAAATTAATCAATGAAATAAAATTTCCAAAAAAAATAATAAATTAGTTAAAATTAAAATAAATAAAAATAAAATTAAAAACTTCTAAAAATAAATAGGTGGAGGATAAGAGGTAGGCATCAAATCTGTAGGTGAGTTAGAGGGACATCTACCATAAGTATGCCTTGCTACTGGAGTCTGCTGCCTCTGGAAGAGACAGTGAGGCTGACAACTATATATGTAACTGCTTTATTTAAATCAAATTTAGATAAATCAAGACATCACCTATGATGATACTCATCCTTTTAAAAATGGAGGACAAACAACAATGATGTCTTGTACATACATCCTCACATATGTTCTATGTTTTTCCCTTTTTTAAAAACCAAAATACCTGAAAAATACATGTTTTACCTATATTTGTCTTCTCATCTAGTTCTTGACTCTCTACAGTTGGGATTACTAAACATCTTACCTGACTAAAAATAGTATCTCTTAAGTTACTAGTGGTCTCTTAATTGTAAAATTGGGTACATTTTTTTCTTACACTTAATTTTTTTCTTTTAAAACCCTTACTTTCCATCTTACAATCTATACTGTGCCTTGGTTCAAAGGCAGAAGATGGTAAAGTCTAGGCAATGAGAGCTAAGTGACCTATCTAGAGTTACACAGCCAGTAAGCCTCACTCCTAATTCTTCTTGAGATTTCGAATGAACCCATATTTCCTATCCTCTTCTCTGTACTTTGTGAATTCAATTACTTTAGTTACAGATGCCATTTCTTATTCCATACTTCCTATTTTCTTTATGTCTGAAATTGTCAAAGTCATCACATCATTGTCACAACTCTAGCCTACTATAAAAATAATCATCTTAGGGGGCAACTAGGTGGTTCAATAGATTGAGAGCCAAGTCTAAAGACTGAAGGTCTTGGGATGAAATATGACCTCAGACACTTCCTAGCTAGGTGATCCTGCATAAGTCACTTCACCCAAAATTGCCCAGCCCTTACCACTCTTCTATCTTAGCACCAATACACAGTATTGATTCAAAGACGGAAGATAATGGTTTTTAAATAAAAATAAATATCAGTTTAACAAAAGCACTATTTTGGAAGAGATCATTATTATAGTTACTTTTTTTGGGGGGATGGGGTTCCTCATGGGCAAAATATCACTTTAGTCAAAGAATTCCATATTATGTTTTGCTCTTTAATTTTCAGTCTTATAATTACTTCTTCCTTCTTTCCCAATCCAGCTCCAGGCAGTTTTCATTAACATCTATTAAAATACAGTAGAATATTGTGCCTTTGACTCTATCTACAAGCCATTCTTTATGGGTGGTGCCAAATGAAAGTATATTTATTTGTGTCCTCAAGGGGTTGTTCTATCCCATTTTTGAATAAGTTTTCTAAGAATTGTAGTAACTTTTATAAAAGATGTTTTCAATTACTTTAGGGGAAAAGTTCCTGATGACTTGTTTTTCCTGTTATAGTCTCCTTATCTAAACTTTCTGAAGTACAGGTATTTAAAATTAAATATGCAGACCTCTGGCTACTCAAATGAAGTTTTATTTGAGCCTATGTCAATTCCCAAGAATATCAACCTCGTTCACTTGACATTCTAGATAAGTTAACCTATGACTGCTATAAAGGAAATCATTAATATTATTTCTATAACTATATTTTTATGATTTCTAGAATTAGAATACTGAATTTCCTTTCTATCTATGAAAGATTCATTCAAATCAATCAACCTCCAAATAGATATGAGGCAATTTACTGACAATTAACATAGTCTCAAATTTTTGACATATTTTAACCTTAGATTTGCATCATGAAGTTAGCAGATTTTATGTACTCATCTTCTTTTGTTTTCTTCTTTTCTTTGTGTATTACCTTGGTCATTGCACTGCTTCCAGGGCTGATTTCCTGTAACACCATTTCTGTGTCTATAAAACATTAGCTGAGTTTTTAAGTTGCTAATATACCATCTCCAAAAGTGATTTTATATTCTCTTTATACACTGTTACTAGACTTCAAATAGATTACTTATGGACTCAAAAATTTCACATCTCCATCTTTTTAAAATTTTTTCCAGTATCTATATTTCATTTTCTTTATCTCATTGTGAGTAATCCTTTTAAGAGGTATTCAAAATAGTCTCATGAAAGTCTCATGTATACAGTGGATCAAATTTATTGTATGAATAAATTAATTTTTGTTGTTTTTTGATATTAAACTTTTAAATAGTGGATTCTGATGAGATACTTAACTATGATCTGCTTGGTTTCTCCCTGAAACTTTTTCATCTTTCCTCTGGTAGCCTGGCATTCTTACATTCCTCCACATTGGTGGTCTTGCCACATTTATTCCAGAAATGTAATTTCTCCGTTATTACAGTTGAGGATTCCCACGTTCAAGTAATTACTCTAGCTTCAGCCTATTCAATAGGCAATGATTATAAGTTTATGTCATGTGGCTGGCCAGATGCACTTAGACATATTCTACACATTGTTTTATGATCATAGTGCCTTATCTCTAGACTAAAATGGCCACCTGCTTACCAGGTATTTAATATGTCAGTATTAAAATACATGTAATCTGAAATATAAAATAGATAATTTTGAGGACATTAAATTTAAAAATACTTTTATAAAAGTAAAACTAATGAAGTCAATATTAGAAGACAGGCAGAAAATTGAAGGGTGAGATTATAGAAAGTTTCTTAGATAAAGGCCTCCTATCTAAAATTTATAAATTTTTAAGAATAAGAGCAATCTGCCAATTAATAAATGGTCAAAAGATATTAATGAACCATTTGGAGAATAATGAAATGAAAGTCATATGTAGATATATGAAAAATTCTCTAAATCATTTTGAATAAATAAATAAATGAAAATTAAATCAGTTCTGAGATATCATCTCACACATATCAGAATGGCTAAAATGATAAAAGGGTAAAATGACATATGTTGGAGGTGATGTGGAAAAATGGGGGCACTAATACATTGTTGGATGAATTGTGAACTATTGCTCCAACCATTTTGGAAGGCAATTTGTAATTATACCAAGAGAGTTATAAAACTCTGTCTAACCTTTGCCTCAGCAATATCATTGCTAGATCTGTTACTCAAGAAGATCAAGGGAAAATAAAATAAAAGAATATATATGCCTCAAAATATTTGTAACAGTTGTCTTTGTTGTGAAAAAAACTAGAAATTGAGGGAATGTCCATAATATTGGGAATGGCTGAACGAAACACATTGTGGCATATTATTGTGATAGAATACTACTGTGCCATAATAAATGATGAATAGGTTAATTAAAAAAATTTAAAACTTGGAAGAACCTACACAAACTAGTGAAGTGAAATTAATAAAACAATATAACATTATATTCAGCTGTTGAATTAATTGTTGAAGAACGACTTGTGAATTTCCACCTCTAAAGAAATAACTGATAAATAGAAACATGAAAGACATAATTTATATATACATATCTTTTTATTAGGTGGTGCCTCCTGTGGTGCAGAAAGGGGAGGAAGAAGTTGAGATACCTGGAAATAAATTCCATTAAATTAAAACAATTAACCATTAAAAAAGAACATATACTATTTCATTCTGTTTCAGTTGTTTTATGAGTCCAAAACAGCATGAATGTTGGCTATAAAAAAGTTATAGAAAAGGAAGTATTGCAAAACAATCCCTTTGGTTATTTAGAGGAATATTTTCTTTGAAATGGATCTTATCTAAAACATTTCTTGTATATGTGTTATTCTTTTTAAATCCTTACTAAAATAATTAGATTACACAGGCAAATTTCTATATCTTGAGTATAAAATCCTGGAGAATCTACTAGAGATCAGAACTTGAATATTCTAAGACGTGCAGAAGGTATACAATGTCCAGATATAATTGTGACTTGATATAAGGAACATTAAAGACAAATTACATTTGTGTGTTAAGAGATATAACAGCTAAAGCCTACTGAATACTGATATTTCTGTCTACAAAAACTGCAAGCTACAAGCACTTCATGGCCTTATTCTATTCTTCTCTGAATGATGTGAAATAGAGGCTAAGGCCACCTAGACCACTTTATCTTTCTTTTCCTGGAAGAATCTTATATTATATGATTTAAGTGCTGGATTCTAAGGGCTCAGATATTGGTAAAGTATAATACAGTTCAATTTCAATTTCATAAATATTTTTGGCCTTCAATTTACAGGACAGATCTTTCATACAACATTAACTTTTATGAGAAAACTTTGTTACTATTTTGTACCTTCATTTTATAGGGAAAACATATATCATCTGTATTTCTTTTCTTCAATGAGAAGAATTAGTCTATCATATTTTACTAGCAAACATGAAAATTCTAAGAATCTGAATGGTTCTGAAAGTTGAGGCATATTCTTGTTTTGTCCAATTCATTTAGACTTTTAAAAACACAGCATTTTCCATTCAACAAATGTTCAAGAATCATCATTTACATGAATGCAGCTTATTGTCCTTTCCAAAAATCTGAGATCCTCTATCACCATCTTCTCATTCAGTTTTTGGTTCTTTTGAAACTTTGTCATACTCTAGATTATTATTTTATCATCAATTACAAACCAAATCTTCCATTGTAATACTATTCCCTCACCACATTTTTTCCCTCCTCTTTGATTTATAAAACTTCACACCCACTGCCAGACCTTAGGGCACATTTACTCAATTTAAAAACATATTGACCAAACCATCAAATACAAAGAACTCTCCCAAGTTGCTCCCATAATTCACAGCCAAAAGCTCCTGCTCAGCTACTCCTTCAGGCAAAGGACTGAGTATTTGTGCATTTGATTATTCTGCCTTATGTGGACCACTTTTCATTTGTGCTCATTGAATTTTATTTTATTGATTTCCACCCTACTCTACAATTTTTCAACATTGCAAAGCATTTCACAAAATATTTGTGTTTCTTTTGTATCCTTTGAAACTTTGATTAACCTATCCTTATTCTAGTGTCTTCATATTTAACGAAAACCATGACAATTTATGTGTTGCAGCTTGAGAATATTACCCAACATAAAAATATACAAATGTATTGAATAGCTCTGTGGGAGGAAAGAAGGCAAAGAGATTATTCACAGTAACAAATAATTCTTCCAAAAATACTTTAAATAATGAGTTCTTCTATCTTTTAAATGTTTACTCAGAGAACATTAACTATTTAGCTAAGATACTGGAAAATAGATAAATTTAGTCTAGGAAGCCCCTTTCAATTAAAGATCAATTGGAATTGTAGATAAATCATGTCTGAAATTATAGGGGAAATCTCAATTCTAATACTAATTGGATGAGCTATGATACTCACTAAACCTCTCTAATCCTCAGTTTTAATATCTATAACATATAGTTAATAGTATGCATAGTAATTGTCTCATTTTGTTATGAGGCAAGTATTTTTTACATTTAAAATACTATCCGGATCCAGCCGGATACAACCGCGAGAGACCCGTGAGTCAGCCACCTGGAAGAACCATAGGGGGAGAGAAGGGAACCGAGGCGCAATAAAGACAAATCAGTCTTAATTGTGACAAGGCTCGTTTATTGTGTGCAGGGAGTGGGTTTATATGCTTCTAGGGCTGGGGTAAGGAATTTTCCAATGGTTTCAGGCCATTGGTCTCGCCACGCCTATCCCGGATGAAGCTGGATAAGTTTCTATTCCTAACATAAGTTTCGTTTCTTGGGAAACCCTTCACTAAGTTTTGTTTCTATGGTCTCTATGGTTTTTAGGTTTCGATCCTTGGTCTCTGACAATTCCCCCTTTCTTTTCTTTTAAAGAGGCGATATTGCCAGGACCGCAGCGACGGCCCCTGTCTTAGGCTACACAGGGGGAGTTACTTGGCCATCAAGGGTCAAGGACCTGTGCTAATCCCGTCATTGGGTTACCGCCCTGCTGGTGAAACGGAGACGGTCACTGTCAGGCAAGGTGTGTGGCCGTTCAGTGTCTGTTATTTCTATGCGATGGTATTGGACCATAGGGTACTTAGTGAGGGCTGAGTCAATTTTCATTTTAATAAATCCGGTCAGGCGTTGGAAAGCCCAAGGGCCAAAGGTAAGGACTAAAAGGAAGATAAAAAGGGGGGCTAAAATGGTGGGGATCAGGGTGGAAAGCCAAGGGGAACCTTTTAGGAGATTGTTAAACCATCCTTCCCGAGCCTCAGCCTCCCTTTTTCTTAGGGCAAGGCGTTCTCGTAATTTTGCCATAGATTCCCTTACAATGCCAGTGTGGTCTGCGTAAAAACAACATTCTTCTTTCAGGGCTGCGCATAGTCCGCCCTCTTTCAAAAAAAGGAGGTCGAGACCTCGCCTATTCTGCAGAACCACTTCTGACAGAGAAGTGAGGGACTGTTCCAAGGCCGTGACAGACTTCTCCAATGCTTCTAAGTCAGATGTCATAGCTACATGGAGAGCGGCCAGATGTTGGGCCTTTAGGAGGGCGGTGGTGCCAGTGCCAATGCCCGCGGCGAGACCACCGACTCCTAGGAGGATGGCTAGAGTAACAAAGGGCTCTCTACGCATTCTAGGGGACAGGGAGAGAAGTGACAGGGCAATGTCATCCGTGCGGTAAGAAATGCGGGGCCATAATTGAACAAGGATACAGAATTCAGAAGAGGTATCAAAAACCTGGAGGGCGATACATGGGGTGAGTCCAGTGTTGCAGGCCCAAAAGGTATTGTTTGGGGCCTCGAGAAAATGTACGGGGGATGGGAGAGGGAGGACAACACGGCAGAGGTGGGAATGGGAATGGGGGACAGCGCCAACGCAGAGGCCTTGGCCAGAGACTTCAGCGAGAATAAGGCGAGGGAAGGATACACTACAGCGGGGGGATGGCCAAAACAGGGGTTGGGGTTCAGCAATATAGCCAAGGCAAAAGGAGCTGTCAGGGCCATCTCCCGTGATTCCTGAAAGAAAGCAGAGAGAAGGTTCTCAGGGACAGGCCCTGGAGAGGAGGGGTTAAGGAGGAGGGCAAGGGGGAGGCGAAGAGCCGGGGGCGTCGATCGTCTTAATCATTCGAGAGGGGACCCAGCAGGCGTTGTTTTCAGTAGAATCAAAAACACAAGCGGAGCCTTTACCCCAAGTGAGGACGGGGTCAGGACCGTGCCAACGCCCAGTTAGGGGGTCACGCCAAAGGACTTTTGCCAGATTGGATGTGGTATGTGGATGCCAGTGGCGATCAGCAGCGGAACGTCCTTCCGCATCCAGTGTGAGGAAGTTAAGAACCAAAAGGGCATGTGAAAGAAGCAGAGTCTGATTGCCACACAATGGGTAAAGGATCTCTTGGGACTTGAGTTTAAAAAGGGTGTTCTTAAGGGTTTGATTTGCTCGTTCAACAATGCCTTGTCCTTGTGGGTTATAAGGGATGCCCGTAACATGTTTTATGCCTAACTGAGAACAGAATTGTTTGAAGGCCTGGCTGGTATAGCCGGGGCCATTTTCTGTTTTGAGGGAGAGGGGCTTTCCCATCATGGACATGGCAAGGAACATATGCTTGATAACATGCCTGGTGGCTTTGCCGGGCTGTGCAGATACAAAAAGAAAACCGCTAAACGTGTCAATGGAAACATGGATATACTTGAGTTTAGTGAAAGAAGGGACGTGGGTGACGTCCATTTGCCATAGGTGGCCGGGGAGAAGGCCACGGGGGTTAATCCCTAGATGGGGTTCAGGCAAAAGAGTAACACAAGAAAATTTAGTACAAGAGAAACTGATATTAAACCTTAACATTTGGGTATCTTTGCCAACATACTTCATCCCCAGAAATCATTCTTGGATAAGAATTGATCCTTCTAGGAAGTTTGATTCCTAAGTTGTTTGCAGAGTTGACAAGTGATGTTTCTGTTACAAAATATCCTTTTGCAAAGCTCACATTAATAGGACTTCAATAAATACTTGAATTATTATTTTACAAATAAATTTCTTTATCTCCCAGATTCTGGAGGATATCCAGAAAGTTTTGGGTTATATTTCCAAGCTCAAGATCTAATACTTCAATTGTGGTAAACTAAAGCTGCAAGCTACAAGTCATCTATCACTAACTTCATCTACTTCTCAAAGCATGTTCCCTAACAATTTGATAATTTCCAATTATCTACCTAATAGGTTGTTTGGGAAAATGGAAACTTTAATTGTATAATTTGCCTCATGTGCTGATTATGGGACTTGTCACAAAAAACAAACAGGGAAAACATTTCCTCATATCCCTACAAGACTGATCACTCAGTTATTCTTACATATTTTGGTAATAATTAACATCTCACACTTTAGTCACAAAACCTGAATTAAGGAATAGGAGTGTTGGATTAAGTAGCTCCATAGTAAATATAAAACAGGGCTGTATTATCTCCTGAAACAGATATTAGTTTGAACTCCATAACTTACAAATAACTTTAAATCCTTTAGCAATCTTTCAGTATATAAACAAAATGAATTTCAAAGCATTTACTCTTATTCCTTTCAAACTTCTCTTTAAAACAGAATATAATAGAATCTCCAGTTTAGTTTCCTTTTACTTCAAAACATTGCTACATAGCTGATCAAATACCATCAAGATTATTCTGATTCATCATTTTTTGTGTCTATTTTGCACTAGAATTCACACCTATTATTTATTTATCCATTAGAAACTCCATCTTTTGAAAATTACCAAATTCTTAGAACCTGTATTATTAAAACCCATGCATAGATTAACCACTTTAAATATTTCTTGTGTATCATGATTACGTGCTGCTAGTTCTGATAGCACATACATTAAAAGAACATCTCATTTGAAATATCCCAAGTTAAATTCTGGAATAAGTTCTCTAACATTACAACTTTTTTTTCTGTTACCACAATAAATAAATTACATTGTACCATATCAAAAATCATTAGCAATCCTCAACCCTTAAATCAATTCTTACATGAAAAATACTTCTAATTGTGGAGTAAAATCTCCCTTTTGTCTTAAGGCTTAATTTTAAGTTGTCACAGTATATGTTATTTGCTTTATAAATTTCCAAACCATATTTCCTTTGTATTAACTGTCTTTTATTCTCTATAATATCTGCAGTTTCCCTTTTTATTTTAAATTTATGCTCCAATTGTGGTGAATTAGGGAAACCTGAATTTTTGCACAATCATTATTGATGTTATAAAGTTGCTATTAGCTTCTTGTTCATTTTTTCACTTTACAGAGCTAAGCTGGCAAGTCACACTTGATTGGTCACTGTACCTCTCTGAGCCTGTTCACATGAAGCTATTCTACATGTTTATTCTTACCCATAATAATATTTTTTTCTTTAAACAAATTGCATGTTATTCCTTAGATCATGAATTTCTTCTAATACATTGCACATGCTTTTAAAATAATTTTATATCCTAATAAATTACAATGCTGTCCAAATTTTTTATATTCATAATATACTAGATTCCTAATGCAAAAATATTATTTTTGAATTACCAAAATTTGAAACCCTAATGTTAATTATATTTTTACCTATTACTTAATATGATGGTACAGGTCTTAGAGTAACAATTTTACATGTTCATATGTTTTCCCTAAATTCAGTTTGATAAGCATTTCTGGTAAGTCTGATCATTCCTACAGTGCAAATCCTAATAGATAGCTTTTCAATATAAGTTTTGTGCATTCTTAAATTTAACAGAAATTCCATTTTTAACTAGTAGTCAATGAATTTACACAATACCATCAGTACCTATTCAGTTCCTTAGCAAATATATACTCTAATGGGTAGAGAAAGGTCCATGAGTTTGGGGGAGAATGGGCGACGATTTTTAGCTTCTCATAGCTACTTCCTGCTGAACTGGGGCGGCGTGGATGATTCGCTCTCAACAAATAATTTTCTCATGGACCAGTCTCTGTCTAAAGGGATCTAATTTTGAAATGTAAGCCAATTGCATTGTTCTAATAATCTTTAAGTTAAATTTTTCACTAACATCAGTTTGATTAATGTTAGGTTGAACTCATGGTTGTTTAAAGAAGCTTTTTCACTCTTGGTTAAGCACTGAGCAAGACTGATGGTTTTTATTTATTTATTTTTTTGCTAGCTAGGAAAGTTAAGTTGCACTTCTATACTTCTGTACACAACTAAGAATCATTGCTTTCTCTCTCAATAAGTTTTTCTTAGATTGCATTTTAGAATCTTTTGTAATTTTCATTAGATATATGTCTCAGTACTTAACCTGTTGATAGAATTTGGTGATGGGATCAAATTTGTCCCTTTTTCTGTCTTTTGATTTCCATGTTCCCTTTCTCATGGCCAGTGAGAAATGGAAGGGGAAATGTTTGACAGATTAGTTTGTTTAACTCTTGCCTTAATAAGAGCAGAGAATAAGATTTCTTTTAACCAATTAAATTATCTTAGAGTTAAAGACATTCAGAAATTACAATGTTATTTTCTGAATTTCTCTAACACCTCCGTCTGTCTTCCCCATTCCTCCAGAATGAATGAAGAAGAGAGAGAGATTTATTTTTCCCAACCTGTAACCCTCCCATTGTGATCACAGACAAACAACATGTAACACACAGACAGATCATGGACACATTTCCCGGGCATATCACACACACTCTGACAAATATAAAACATAAATTATATAAGCTAGATTTTTCTTTTCATCCTGGCAAAAGATCAATTGTTACAATTCATATCTCCATGACTAAAGAAATCTGTGAAAAAGAATGAGTCAGAAAAGGGTTAATTCTTAAGAAGGAGCTGGCTGACATATGATGAATTTTGTTTCTTAATTACCTTTCTTCATGCTTCAATAAGTATCCTAAAATAAATACACTTTTGCTTCTTCACTTTTCTGTGAAGTGGGATTCTGATACCTGCCTGAATAATTCCAGGTATGCCACATTGCTGGAAAGATTGATATAGCTAAGTGAAAATTGCTAAAACTTTTTACATTGTCTGTGGCCATCACCAATTGGGCTCCTTCCAAGGGAGAAAGAAAAAAACTATGACAAAACTGGTTTTTCTAGCTGAAGCAAAGTAGCCAGCCGCTTCTAAAAAGGGGGGCAGAGAGGAAAATTTCTGGTCACTTTTAATTTTGCCGTTTAGTCCTAGAGAAAAATGCGCTTTTCCTGGTGTCCTTCTAAGAAGGGCCCAGTGCCCTAATGCTTAATTTTGAGTAGGGGTGGGAGCTTGCTCAGGGCTCCATCCCCTTTTCCCCGAAGTCCTCTCAAAAGGATCCGGTGGTCTTAAACAAATTTTTCTTTTTTACCCTAATGCTTCTCTCCCTGAGGCTATTTTTAAATTCCTTAACAAATAGGGCTTCCTTTGAGAGTGTTTTACCCATTTCTCTTGCACACGCTCGTACCAGTCACTTCCCCGAGTTTTCGCCAATCTCCTCGCGGAGGTATGGAAACGGATACTACCGGGTCAAGATTCAGAAACAGATCAAGGGAACGATTAGAGTACCGAATCCCTTGTCATACCAGTCACACACACACTCATTCTGGGGTATTCACTCCAAATTGCAGCCTGAATGCCTATGGGGGATGGGACGACTTACCCTGCCTCAAGGCTGTCTGTTCAGCCTCTACCCTGCTTAAGTCCGCGGCCTCGGGATGCCTCTCAGTCGTCCTGTAAGCTGCGTTCGTCGAGCCCCACGTTGGGCGCCAGATATCCGGATCCAGCCGGATACAACCGCGAGAGACCCGTGAGTCAGCCACCTGGAAGAACCATAGGGGGAGAGAAGGGAACCGAGGCGCAATAAAGACAAATCAGTCTTAATTGTGACAAGGCTCGTTTATTGTGTGCAGGGAGTGGGTTTATATGCTTCTAGGGCTGGGGTAAGGAATTTTCCAATGGTTTCAGGCCATTGGTCTCGCCACGCCTATCCCGGATGAAGCTGGATAAGTTTCTATTCCTAACATAAGTTTCGTTTCTTGGGAAACCCTTCACTAAGTTTTGTTTCTATGGTCTCTATGGTTTTTAGGTTTCGATCCTTGGTCTCTGACAAAATACTAATTAAATATGAGTTTTCAATCTGATTTTCACCCCATTTTTCAACAGATGTCAGATATACTTTCAATAGTTATGGAACAAAGTATAATAATATTATTATTCTTTTATGTTTACATTCTATCTTATATTTTTCTCCTTTAAAAACAATTTTAAGATATATAAGCTGATTTCTGAAGGTTCCCAGAAATCATCTTTGGAATAATTTCAATAACTGAGAGGAAAATAGATATAGCATGTGACCTAACCCTGCTCTCATATGATTCTGATTATTTCTAAGACTCTATATTTTGCAACCTTTTCATTCCATGTCACTTAGACATTATGAATATTTCCTATAGTGATATCTATAATTCTCATTGTCCTCATCATTATCATAATTTTAATTTTAAAATTAAAATTTTAAATTTGATTTATTATGACTCGAACATTTTTCATTGAGCAAATTATAATTTCTTTTTCTTGTTTTTTATATTCATAAATTTAAGACAAAAATACCTTATTTTTCTTTGGATATGATAGAGTAAGCAAATTATTTATTCATTTTTCTTTCTATGAAGTTATCAAGTGTAATTTACTTGCACTTCTTTATTGTATATGGACGTTAGAAATTCTTTTAAAACTAAATGGTATGTATATATAATTCTTTTTTAAAAAACACCCTGCTTCTTGGCTTAATGTATGTATTGATATTACTATTTACTATGTATCATTTCTAAGGCAAAAGTGTGGTAAGAGCTAGGCAATGGGAGTTAAGTGACTTGCCTATGGTCACATAGCTAGGAAGTGTCTGAGGCCAGATTTGAACCTAGGACTTCCCTTTTCCAGATTTGGTTCTCTATCTACTGAGCCACCTACCTACCCCCAATGTATATTTCTTAACAGTTTTTAATTGTGATTAAATTTTGAGATTAAATTTTGCCTATCTTTTCTTTTTTATTCTTCAGTGACTTGGTTCACATGCCAACCCTTCTTGTTAAAGTACTTTCTCTAGCTATTAAAGTATTCTCTCCCAAAATTACATCATATTTATTATATGTGTATTTATAATTATAAAGATATATGTATATATATATCATAATATCCAGATGTATGTTTATGTATATGTATACGTATTTATGTATATATTTATTTCCACATTTGAATATGTGGAAGAAACATTTCTTATTTTTCCTTTGTATTTCTGGTACTGAGCATAGTACTATATACATAGGAATGTAGGTTACCCTTGCTTCTAAATGGTTGACCCAAAAGAATGAACTCTTTGAAGTCCTACTGAGATGAAATGGTTTCAACTCTGTGGCCTATGACCAAAATGTATGTCTGTTTTCTGAGGATAAAGTAGGTAGGTTTGGAGAAACCAATATGGGTTTTATTACAAGGCAAATTTGTAAATATATGGTACTTTTTGAAGACCTTTGAATAAGTCATGGTTATGAGTTCTGATGAGAATGTATGTCAGTGGCAAAAAAGGACCCAATAAAAAACCACAAGTCCTAGAAATAAAAAAGAAGTCTATGGCAAATTTCAGCATCTAATCCACTTAGAGGCAGAAGGGGTCTCAGAGACCATCTAGTTCAACTTCCTCATTTTACAGATGACACCAAGAGAGTTTAGTTGGCTAGCCTTACGTCATATTATTAGCTTAAGACATATGATTTAAAACCCAGGTCCCATGACTGCAGAGCTGGTCCTATTTCCGCTGTAAAAAATACTCATTCAGTAGTTCGAATTTTCTTTAGCTCTGACCCTATTGCACTGCACACATTCAATATTTCTGGACTAATGGAACACAGCCACTTAATTGGACCAAATTCTCTTGGCTTTCCTCTTGTACATTCTCCCCTGGGGAAGAATAAAAAGAAGCTATATCTGATTAAATTTATTTTAGGTCAACTCCCTGGTTTTGCTTAGGTCCACTTAATGTTCAAATCTTTAAGGATCAAAAATATCATCCTTTGTATTTTTTTTTTTGCTGGAAGAAGAAGATAAGACTGAGAAATGTGCCCTTAGCCTGCCCGGGGGAAAGTAGAACTCATGGGTTTACAATACCTTTTGTTAATAATGATCTTCTGGTCCCCTTGCCTAACTTAATCAACATCAACACTGATACCAGAGCATGATTTCAACATCAACAATATTTCTAGCTAAGAGTGCCAAACAAAAATAAGATGTGGATAATGAGAATGAGGTTTTTAGATTTATATTTTTTAAACTCTATCCAAATATTATTGAGGTAATTTATCTTTTTCTTTAAGTCTGGTTTTATTTATTGTGGTTTCAATAGTACGAATATAGATTAATTCAACTAGTTACCATAGAAACATCAATAACTATTTATTTCATTTAAATTCTCTTTGTCTCCTGGTCATTTTAGAATTTTTCCTCTGACTCAAGAAATCCTTGTAGGCTATTCCTTGGCAGTATGGGAGAGTCTTTGGTGAAGTGTGCCACCCCTTCCAGAAAACTTATACCATCAATGAACTAAACCCTTAATTATTGAATGATGCCCAAAGTTGTTTAAAAGAAAGAATTCACTCACAGGGAGTATTTTGCATGCTGAGATAATGTAGCTCATTTAAGAGAACTACTCACAAAATGGAAATTTCATATTTTCTTTAAAAAGAGAATTACGGTGGCTCAAAAGTATAATGAATATGGTGTGATAGACAAAACGTTGGGCTTGGAATAAAGAATACCTGGGTTCAAATACTATCCCTGAAAAAATTCTAGCTCTTCTAGCCTGATTTAACCATTTAGAGTACTAGATAGTTGTTAAAGATTATAAATTAAGGATAAATGGTTGGTCTCCCTCATGGGAAGGTTTTTCAGTACTTCAGTCCACAAAACAAAAAATAATACCAAATAAATTTATTTTTTTTTAATTTCATGGAATCTTGAGTATTTTCTTATTTACACCCTGGTTTCCAAGTAATGCATTGCAAAGCTTATAATGAATTGGAAATTATAAATTGACAGTTTTAAAGATGTAAGGGAAAGCCAATGCCATCTATTCCAATCTGCTCATTTAACAAATTAGGTACTTAAGACCCAGAGATATTAAGTGATTTGTTTCACTAAATAAGTAGTATAAATCAGAGATAGTAACACAAGTCATCTGACTTCAGAGATAGAACACTTTACTAATACAATAGTAATAATAGCAAGAATAATTATTATTTGCATCTCACTTGAATGTTTCCAAAAAATTTTACAAATATTTCATTTTATCTCCACAATCCCACTGAGGGGTAGGGGCTATTATTATCCATATTTAACAGATGAGAGAACTTAGGCAAATTCAGATTAAGTGTTCTGCCAAAGTCATTTTGATCCAAACCTTCCAGACTCCAGCTTAAGCCTTTTATCCATTGTGTCATCTAGCAAGAAAATTTAATACATTTTATTTAAAAAACATATGATTAAAAATCAAGGGCACTGAAAAAATGCCTTTTTGATTTTGCATTGTTTTAAAAACTGTCATATTATACTAGTTTTTAGTATCAGGACCTTTCAAAAGGTTCATTTAAAGATGATGGTGATGCCATCAAGAATGAAATCAGAGAGAATGAAAGTATATTAAATATAAAGACATATCAACCTAAAGGTGACACATGAAATTTGTAAATCAACTACATTGACCAATCTTAATCAAGAAGACTAGGAGCATCTTTTATTTTGTAAAAACTAAATTAATCATCTATTTTCTGATTAGTACTTCTCTATGATGAGGATAGAAAGATGAACTCAGAGACTGGAATCACAAGATTTAATTCCAATTTTTGACATATAAAGACTGTATGACATTGGCTAGGCAATTCTCTTGGTGTTAAAGACAACTAATATTATAAATTGCAGAACAGAATAAACTCCTTTCTATATTGAGAGCTGGTGATCCCTCAATGGGTTACTCCATAAACCTAAATCAGCTTCCCCAATTCCCACAAAAAGAATGCTCATATAGATTTAATATTTCCATACACAAAATGATTTTTAAAATTACCCTAAGACAACATTACATTAATCAGAAATGTTTTGTAATTACTTAGTAAAAGTGTGGTGAAAAATAATTATCTAAAATATCAAGATGCTGTTGTTTTTTCGCCTTGTTTGTTTAGTTCATTGAGGAGGATAGTGCTTTTTTTTCCTAATGTGAATCTAAAAATTGTGTAGAAAGAGAGAAAACATAGCATAGTCAGTCCTTTAGTTTATACCATCATGGTATGCTTCAAGGATAGGTTAACTTTTTGAACTCTATCACTTAGCATATCTGAGCATCCTAAATTAGATATAACTATACTTTGGTCATTAAAATCATAACTACAGATATTTTAAAAATACTTAAGCCTGCTCCAATTTCTTATACTTATTTATAAACTCCAACTAATCCCTCAAAGCATGAAGAATGTGCTTTCTCTGTATTTGGGTATCCATCCATTTGTGTTTACAAGCTCCTATTTTCCCCCAAGTCTCTTAGAAAAAAGTCTCAGGTTAACAAATGATAGCTGCCAGTAATGTTATCCTGACACAGCTGATGAGCAGAGCTCTCACCTGGCTTCTACTGTTTGAACTTTCTACATTTGTTGTGTGTGGGTAAACTTCCTAAACTGATCTCTTTGGTACTGTCCATGTTGCACAAAACATTTTAACTAATTCAACTTTGTATGTAATCTTGTATTTCTTCCATTGACCCAGATTTAAAATGGAAAGAACCTGTGGGGGTAGCATGGGAAGGAAGATACCTTATGAATACCTGACCTATATTTACTTGTACATGTTCTTTTTTTACTTTTAATTTGCTATAGTAAAATGCAAAATGCTCTGAAAAAAATAATATACTTAAAGACTTTTGAACTGAATGGCAACTCACAGAGTTTTCCCTCTGTTGTCAAAGCTTTTAAGAATTGGCATTTAGGGGGGCGACTAGGTGACTTAGTGGATAGACAAGCAAGGCCTAGAGATAAGGGGTCCTGGGTTCAATTCTGACCCCAGACACTTCCCAGCTCTGTGACCTTGGGCAAGTTACTTAACCTCCATTGTCTAGTCCAATTCCCAAACTTTTTTGGCCTACTGCCCCTTTTCCAGAAAAAAATAATACTTAGTTCTCCTGGAAGTTAAATTTAAATAAAAATTAATGGCAATTAATAGGAAAGATAAATGTACCTGTGGCCATCACCACTTCCCTGCATCACTATAGCACCCACCAGGGGGCAGTGGCGCCCACTTTGGGAATCACTGGTCTAGTCCTTACCAATCTTCTAAGTTGGAACCAATACATGTCATTAATTTTAAAACAGAAAGTAAGGATTTAAAAAAAGATTTGCCAGTTACCTTTATGAAGCTATCTCATGGAGATATCTTGTTAGAGAATCTGAATACAATATTATAATTTCCAGACTCTTTGAGTTATTAATAATTGAGTTTCACAACAAACATCCATGGTAAAGCAATACTTTCATGTACCAATTCATCCTATTAAGGCAAAGGTTCCTTATCAAATTAATTCATAATTCTTTATAATATGATTATATGTACACATAAATACTAGTACAAAATTGAATAATTTTATTTAAGAACAGAATTATTTAAATGCAGTTTAATAACAGTGAGTCCTGAGGAAATTAGATATAGAGAAAAAAAATCAGATTCCCCAGAGCCGTGTTTGTGAATCTGGGGCAGAGGTGTCAAGGCCCATGGAGAGGACTGCTCTGTTCCCTCTCTCCATGGTACCTGAGGACACTTTTTTGCATGCCCTACCCCTCTGTCCAGCCATCCAATGCGAAAGCTGTCATATTATACTAGTTTTTAGTATTAGTAGCATTTAGTATTAGTTATACCAGTATTTAGTTTTTAGTTCCTCTGCTATCTGGAGTAATTTGGGGCAGGAGGTGAAGAGGGGCACACAGACAGCTTGAAATTGCACGTTAGGTCCATGATCTCAAAAATCATTCACCAATGCTGCCCTAGAGCAAATGTGGATCCAAAATTCAATTATGTATTTCATCACTTAATGGCCAGAGAAACCAAAAGGCTGGAGATTGTTTTGGTTAAAACATAAGGCAAAAGTTAGGAGTGTCTTATTCTTAAATAGAACTCAGCTAAAATAATGAAGAACTGATACAATTAGGATGGATCACTACTGTGCCTAAGGACATGGAAAAAAAGATTCACAGCAAAAGAGACTGGTATTAATTTAGGGTCTATTATGTTCACTCTAATATCATTTGGGGTTGAGACTGAGGCTTATAAAAAGCAAGTACCCCCACCTAGGAAAATATTCAGGTGACTTTGAAACTCAATTCAGGGGTTGAACATTAAAGGAAAATGAAAGAAATAATTTTTAAAAAAGAGTAAAAAGAAGAACAATAATTAAATATGAAGACTATCAACTTAAATTATGTTTTAGCATTGGTTAATGCAGGACCAATAGGGGAATTTCTTAAATATCAGTTGTCAATTAGTGATTTTTAGTCAGGAATAAAATTATGTGAACTTTGTTTTAAAAGAACTACTAGTACCTGTCATTGAATTTTGTGTTTTGGTTTGTGGCAAGAGATGAAATATTTTATTTCATTGTGGTGTATCATGAAATTATACCCACTGTGGCATATTATTAAGGTTATAATCAGAGGTCATCATCCAATTGCAGTGGTGAGATTTTGAAAGATAAGCAACCACCCAAGGCTAATATGAAAGGCAAATGTTTCATTTTTCCTTTCTTTGTCTCAAATAGTGTTCTAAAAAGATCTAATATACACATTCTTTTAATTTCATGAGAAATGGAGACAAAAATAAGACACTACTAGAATGAAATATAGCATTTCTATTAGGCACCTTCATAATAATCTGATTTTTTAAACTTAGAATTCTGACAATACACTAAGGAGCAATTTTTAAAGAACAACTAATAGGAAAATATTCAATGGGACAGTAGCAGGTATCAGATTTAAGTAGCAGGTTAGATTACATACCAGTAATGTTAAAAAATTCTTTCAAAAAAGTAGAGGGGAATCTCTCTGTCCTTATTTCTGAGCAAAAAACAAGCATCTGGTTGAGAAAAAAAAGAAAATGAATCATAGAAGAAAGCAACTGCACTGCTTTAAAGTTTAACTAAACCTAATTTTACCTCTTTGTTTTTGTTTTTGTTTTTTTTTTCACTGACAGACATATATTCTAGACCTTTCAAAAGCAAATTACAGAAAACCCAAGCATGGTCCCTTGAACTCAAAAGAGAAATATGATTTGAGAAAGTTGACAGGTACTTAAAACAATTCTAACAATACAATCATAAATGATCTTAGGGAAGTAAAGGGAGAGTCTTATAAAGAAATTTATGTGCAAGAGAAGCAGATCTCTAGTAGGGTCAGATTTTTAACAAGACAGGTGCAAAAAATGGATGAAGGGCACAGATCCTGAATATGAAAGCAAAAGTGTCATATAAGAATAGTGAGAATAGTGTCAAGAATACTGGCACTTACAGTGAACAAACATTTGCAAAAACAAAATAAAATACTACATTACTTTGTAGTATTTTAAAATACATATTTTAATGAAGAAAGAAGAGAAAGGCTAGAAAGTCTCTTTGGCTGGGGACAAATGTGGTATCTATCTGAAAAGAAAAACAGTGACAATCTCATTTTGATTTGTTTTCTATTAAACAAAACTAATGCTATGACAATTAGAAATAGAGCAAAAGTGGTGAGGAACAAGTGGAAGATCAAATGGGTGAAGCAAATGTAAGATCATATAAATCTCCTTTGATAAATTCTGGTCTTTTATAAAAGTTCATATAAACTACATCCCAGATAATTGGAAGGACTTACAAATGTGAATACTTAAAATTCATGGATGAAATTTGGGAATTATAGGAAAGATTCAATAAGGAACTTGATAAAGTTTTTTTATTTCATTTTTATGGTTAGAAACAGATTCTGGTATCATAAGTGTGTTTAGAGGTTGTAGTTATATATGACGTTATAAAATAAGATAGAATAAAAAGAGAAAAGAGGGCCCATGAAAGAACTCTTATTAATACCCACCTTGAAGGCATCAGAATGTAGATATTGGGGGGGGGAAGGATTACATCAATCATTTCATAATATGCTGATGAAACAAAAATTTAGAAATTCATCAATTCTGTAGTGATATGCTAAAACATATCAATCATTCTTTTAATAGCTATTTGTTGATAAGACAACAGTTTTGTCTAGAAGAAGCACTTTCACAATTGAAAAAGTATTCATTTATTTTCCTTGTCTCCTGACTTTGAACATAGAAATATTTTGTTAAACTGATAAAAAGTCAGTTGCATTCTAAATAGTCCCATTTTCTCCTTTGACTGACCTTTTTTTCTCCTCTCATGAATTGCTTTATTTTTCTATCCTAACTAGCCATAGAATGCTACTGACTGGTTATGAATTGTAAGCTGCTCTAAAAAGTTATGAAAAAAATCCTACCCCTAGAATCTGAATTTCCTATCAATGAAAGAATATTTTTAATATTCTAATAAATGTCTCTACTTTAGATCTGGTCTTCTATTACTGAACCCACAATAATCACACCTTTCGGTTTAGTGAATTCCCTCAAACTGAATAGGAGACATCAAAACCAAAGGAAAATCAATTACAATGTCAGGTGAACAAATCAGAAAATGTAATGTCTTAGAAAACAATGGGTCTGAAACTCTATATAAGTTTGAGTCATCAAGAATATTAAATACTGCATTCATTTTAAGAAGAATGAATACTGTAAAAGAATCACTTAATTTAGAAGTAATTAGAAGCATTTTAGAAAAGAATTTTGAGTTAAATTACAAAAATGGGATTATGAAGGACTGACTTCTGTAAAAGGATAAAGTGCATACATCACTTGTAGAAACTTTATATTATAAGACTATTAAAAGAAAGATAGGATGCTAAACTGAATTTTCTCCATTTTGAAGCTATAATAATACCAGTCATATAATATGGGACAGCATAGTTTTCTAAATGATCTCACATGCATTAAGATTTTGTACCTCACAGAAACCCTTTGAAACACTTAAGGGAAACATGTTTCTCCCCATTTTAAATAGGTGAAAACAAGTTGGAGGAAATTAAGTAGTAACAAAAATAAAATCTAAGAAAAGAAATCACCACACCAGATTCCAGGTCTTCAGTCTTCAAATCCAGTGAATTTTGAAAATATAGTTTGAATAGACAATTATTAGAATGATAATATGATATAATACCAGCCAAGAAACATAGTCTTTGCTTCAGTTTCATTATATTTAAAATAAGAGTTTTTAAAAATATTAACTCAAAAGAATTGCTTCCAGATTATGCTCAAATAAATATCTCACATATACAATCTTTCTCACATATCTGAGATATGAATACATTTCTTTTCCATATCATTATTACTTGAAAATATGGTGATTGTGTCTAAATTCAGACAAAGTGTATTTTAAAAATTTGCACAATAGAGTTCTAATCTATTTTAAAATTATATTAGGGAAACTAAAATGAGAATATAAAGGGAAAGTTCAGCTCTCTAGTGATGACATCTGCACCCAAGCTATGAAAGAAGAGTAAAAAAAATACCATTATATAGTATAAATACAAAGATAATGAAAACTATGTGCATGAGCATACACGATGTATGCCTGGTAGACAAAGAAATATAGGTCATGAGAGGTATGTTGAGCTATTGTTTATTTAACTCAGAGAAATCATTGTGGAAAATATGGTTTTTAGACAGTTTTAAAGAGGTGGGAGAATATGAAGCTTCTCATGTTCAAAGTGGAATGGGGGAGGAGGGCAAGATAGGGTCCAATGAACAATAGTACATTGTTCTTCTGCTCATTTTAATTATTGCATTTGTCACTCATTTTCTAATTGAGGATCCAACATCCTTCATTTAATATTAACAAGTTGCTAATGTGAGAAGGATGTACATGTTCAATTTCACATTAATAAAATTTCTAATTTTAGGATTCTTTATTTCTAATCAAATGTGTCATTTCATACTTTGATCCACCTCTTACACTTTTCCCCCAGCATGACTTCATGGTTTTACTTTATGGACTATGAGAACTATTGGTTTCACTTTCAGCATATTTTAATTTTGTGTTTAAAGATAACCAAAAGAAACACAAAACTACTTAAGCAAGAATATAAAACAAGTTCTTTTCTCTCTCATTAGAGTAGAAAATATTCCCTTAAATTCTTCTCCTGGCTAGTTTGCACTACTTATTTTCAATGAAAAGAATAAATATCAGAATGTGATAGAATATGAATTTTAGACAAAGTTTACTTATAGGAATGAGCAAAAATTATGATTTTTATGTAAAAAACACAACTGCATGTTGAAAATATTTAAATGAATTTCATCTCTATATCCATTTTCATTCAGGATCTTCCTCTTTTTTTCTTCATTCTCACATTTATCAATGATTTTGGTTATTCATTTATGTTATGTCTTCTAATAAATTGTAAATCACCTGAAGATAGATACTATGACTTCTTTTTTTTATATCTAGCATAGTTTAGCTCAATATTTTATTCATATTGGGGACTAAGTAAATATTTGGTTACTGAGCAAACTGTCTCTTATGTTTACAAGCAATCTTATGATATCCCCACTTGTAAAAGAAATGGCCTCTAAGGTCATTTTCTTAATCTATGATCATATATTTATTTAAAAATAAATGAATTTAAAATATTTCTTATTATTCATTTCTGAAGTAAAATTTAAAAACAAAACAAAACTGGAAAGTAAAAAACTAAGCCAACCTGACATTTACAAATATGTATTTCCCCTGACCTTAAATGAATCTATATCATAAGCTCATCCATCAAATTAAAAAAATTAATATAATCAAAATTATTTATTTTACATTTTGCAATTTTTTCCAATTCATTTCAGTTTTAAAATCTTTCCTTTCCCAGAGATCTGACAAGTATACTATTCTGTGTTCACCTAATTTACTTACAGTTTCTTTCTTTATATTCAAGTCTTTCACCCATTCTGAATTTATCTTGGTGTAGGGTGAGATGTTGATCTAAATCTAATCTCTCACATACTGTTTTCCAATTTTCCCAGCAGTTTTTGTCAAATAGTGGATTTTTGTCCCAAAAGTTGGGATCTTTGGGTTTATCATACTCTGTTTTGCTGACGTCACTTACCCCAAGTCTAATCCACTGATCATCCCTTCTATCTCTTAGCCAGACTTTGTTATAGTTTTTTCTAATGCAGTAAAAAAAGGTTTTTGGTCGTTTGATAGGTATGGCACTAAATAAGTAAATTAATTTGGGTAGAATGGTCGTTTTTATTATGTTAGCTCATCCTACCCATGAGCAATCAATGTTTTTCCAGTTGTTTAGATCTAATTTTATTTGTTTGGAAAGTGTTTTGTAGTTATGTTCGTATAATTCCTGTGTTTGTTTTGGTAAATGGATTCCTAAGTATTTTATATTGTCTAGGGTGATTTTAAATGATGTTCTCTTTCTACCTCTTGCTGTTGTGATGTGTTAGAAATATATAGAAATGCTAATGATTTATGGGCATTTATTTTGTATCCTGCAACTTTACTAAAGTTATTGATTATTTCTACTAGCTTTTTAATTGATTCTCTAGGATTTTTTAAGTAGACCATCATATCAACTGCAAACAGTGATAGCTTAGTCTCCTCGTTGACTATTTTGAAGCCTTCTATTTCTTTTTCTTCTCTAATTGCTACTGCTAGTGTTTCTAGTACAATGTTAAATAATAGAGTGATAATGGGCATATTTGTTTCACTCCTGATCTTAATGAGAAGGCTTCTAATTTATCCCCATTGCTTATGATGCTTGGTGATGGTTTTAGATATATACTGTTTATTATTTTAGGAAAGGTCCTTCTATTCCTCTACTTTCTAGTGTTTTTAGTAAGAATGGGTGTTGTATTTTGTCAAAGGCTTTTTCAGCATCTATTGAGATAATCAAACAATGCAACCAAAATCAGAAGGGAAACAAACAACTGGGAAAAAATCTTTATAACAAAAAATTCTGACAGAAGTCTAATTACTCAAATATACAAGGAGCTAAATAAATTGTATAAAAAACTAAGCCATTCCCCAATTGATAAATGGGCAAGAGACATGAATAGGCACTTTTCAGATAAAGAAATCAAAAGTATCAATAAGCACATGAGAAAGTGTTCTAAATCTCTAATAATTAGAGAAATGCAAATCAAAACAACTCTGAGGTACCACCTCACACCTAGCAGATTGGCTAAAATGATAGCAGGGGAGAGTAATGAATGTTGGAGAGGATGTGGCCAAATTAGGACGTTAATGCACTGCTAATGGAATTGTGAACTGATCCAACCATTCTGGATGGCAATTTGGAACTATGCCCAAAGAGTGATAAATGACTGCCTGCCCTTTGATCCAGCCATACCATTGCTGGGATTGTACCCCAAAGAGATGATAGATAAAGTATTTATAGCTGGGCTCTTTGTGGTGGCAAAAAACTGGAAAGCAAGGGTATACCCTTCAATTGGGAATGGCTAAACAAATTGTGGTATATGTTGGTGATGGAATACTATTGTGCTCAAAGGAATAATAAATTGGAGGAATTCCATGCGAACTGGAAAGACCTCCAGGAATTGAGGCAGAGTGAAAGGAACAGAGCCAGAAGAACATTGTACACAGAGACTGATATACTGTGGTAAAATCAAATGTAATGGACTTCTGTACTAGCAGAAGTACTCAAGACTCAAGACAATTCTGAGGGATTTATGGAAAAGAACTCTACCCACATTCAGAGGAAGAACTACAGGAGTGAAACACAGAAGAAACACAACTGCTTGAACACTTGGGTTGATGAGGACATGATTGGGGATGTCCATCCTGAAAAGACCACACCATGTAACTATCAATAATATGTAAATAAGTCTTGACTGACCACACATGTTAAAGCCAGTGGAAATGCGAGTTAGCTCCCTAGGTGGGGGAGTGGGGGAGGTCTTTGAGGGGGTGAAGGGTAAAGTAAAAACATGAATTATGTAACCATGGAAAATTTTTCTAAAAATAATTAATTTAAAAAAAATTAATTGCCATTTTTTTATTTAGCAAGACAAGTGATAACTGTGGTCCAGCTTTTTTTTAAAACTGGTAAATAAAGGATGAAGATATTGATGTTGGGAAAAAGGGAAGATCGCTCTGAATTTTAGTTAAACCCAATAGTTTTATAATATGAATATTGCAATAAGACCCCAAGTCCAGCCTGTATATTACATGTCCCATTTCTATGTTTCAGATACAGGCTCCAAAGACTTCTGGCAAAATGAAGAGGATTATTCAAGCTCAGAAGACCTGGGCTTGCTTCAGTTAAACCAGACTATCTACAGAGATTCAATACTAGTGTCAGGGGTAAGTACATGGCTTAGAGATGCCAAAATAAAAGCCCTTTTTCTCAAAAAAATTTTTGTTGAGATACCTGTTCCTTCACATTAATCCTTGCTGCTAAGAAAGCATTAGTAAAATTTGCCTTACTTTTATAGTTAAGTGTAACCTTTATCTGCATATCTCTGATACCATAGTTGTGCATACTTAATTTCATTATGATACTCAATTATACCATTCTATCTTGTCTACTGAGATAATTGGTTTTCTGTAGAATTATATAATACATTTGAGATTCTTCTCATAAATTGTGACTCTATTGTGAAAATATTCTGTGATTTTTTTCTTAGAAGAAAGAAACTTCTTTATTTTGCTTGTTGATGATTTGGATCTACATATCCCAGGATGACAGAAGTGGGCAAAGACAAGATTCTAAATTATTGAATCCAGCAATATTCTATTAAAGGGGACAGAAAAGCCTAGCAATTGTCATGAAATGAAAATTGGAAAGTAAGCTCTTTTCCAGGGATATTTTTCTTGGATAAAACAAACAAAAGAAGAAAACAAAACATATGGTGGTAAATATTCACTTCTATTAATCCAAGTAAATTATATAGAATTCCAATGAATTTACATAACCAGAAGTAACCTAGCAATTATCTTTAGGGTTTATCAATTTCTACAATTGTAAAATTGCACAAAACAGAAAGGTAAACAAATAAGGAAACAAGAATTTATAATGCACCTACTATGTGTCAGGCATTTTTGTGTGTGTATATATATATGATATATGTATATATCATATATATATACACAAATATAATATGACCATTATATATGCTATCTAAATATATGTGAAATCTCATTTAATCTTGGCAAAGCCCACAGAAGTAGATAATTTTATTATCCCATTTTTATTGTTGAGAAAACTAATAATTAGTACAGTGGTTTAATGATTTGTGTAATGTAAGATTATATCTAAGATTACTTATTAACTCAAATCTTATGGACTCTAGGCCCATCACGTTTTCCATTATACCACCCAGCTCTTATAAAACCAGTTACCACAGAACCGCTGACCTAAGGTTTGGTATCATAGAATATATTTTATACACACACACACACACACACACACACACACACACACACACACACACACACATGAATGGATTATATAAAGAGGACCATTAGTTGACAGAAGACAATATGCAATAATGGGAAAGACTAAAGCTCAAGGACTCATACATCTGTTCACAAATTTGATGAGTGGTTAATAAAAAACTGAATTAGACAACTCAATGAAAGGTAGTAAATTTGAGAGTCAGTATGACATATTGAATAGAGTATTAATGTTTGAATATGAAAGGTCTGAATTCCTATCAGCTTCAGATTACACGCACTCACACACACACACAAACATCTATCATTATCTGTCCACTCTCTGAGTCTGAGTAAGTCCTGACTTTTATCTTCAGTTTCCTCATCTATTTGGTAAGGAGGTTGGGCTTGGCCTGCAAGTTGCCTTCCAATGATCAATTTATACCATATGATCCCTTGATCAAAAATTTGAGACTTGGAATGATATGATACATGACTGGAATGTAGAAGTAGAAGGGAATACTTTTTTCTAAATTAAGCAGCTAAAGTAGATGGTTATTATCCTATTCATTAGACTCTTTAATTTTTTATCTATAAAATGGTGGGGTAGATAAGATGACCTCTAGAGTCTCTTTTAGTTCAAAATCAATGATTCTATAAGAATTTATGAATCACATCATAGGACATGGTGGTAAACATAAGAAGAGGTGTTTGTGACACATTTAATATTTGAAGAAGAGCCTTTGAAGAGTAATAATGTCAGGTAAAGACAATAGACTTGTTTCTACTATATCAAGCATGTGTTTGTTTTGATTTTCTGAAAGATATCTGGTCTTTGTCTATATTCCAAATGGTAATGAATGATTTTTTTCTTGTTTCTGGCAAGCCCATGTGTGTACTTTGAATGATGGAGTGGGACCGAAGTAAAAAGGTGTGGTGCATGAGGGGAGGCCGTTCTCTCTGAGTTGGTGCAGAGGTGGCAGATGGTCTAGAGCAGAGCTCTGGTGCCTGCTGTGCTGTGGAGGTTTTTTGGTGGGCTTACATAGTGTGGTGGCTTTGGATTTGGGCTTCCTGATTTGATTCAGGATATTATTTTAGATAGGTAATATTTTCTGTCCCTTTCCCACATTTCAATTTTTTCTACATCTCCAATTTTATTAAAAACTTAATTGTTAAGAGCTACTAACACACTCCTGACTTGAGAGTTAATTTTACAGACAGTGACCACAATCTTTTTTAAAATTAATATTACATGTAATAATTTAACTTTCATTATTGCACTCATCACTCTTGAAGTCAGATTTGCTTCAACTTCTGGGCTATGAAACATGTACACATGGAACAAATGCTATCTGATCCCTATATTAACTTTATTTGCATCATCACTATTCTTGAAGAGTTTGTTTCAAAGAAAATATTATATTGGGAGTTTTAAAGGAGTTGGAGTAGGATTTTAATGCAATTCCTCATTTGAGAAGAAATTTGGACTAGCATATTCTTGACAACTTGAATGCAAGATATATGAATCAAGATTGACAGAATTGGACTTCCGGTTAAGATGGCGGCAGAGTAAGGAGCAGCTGCTCGATCTCTCCTGACCCAACCACACAGAACCCCTCAAGGGGAAATAAAAATGAGTCCAGAGGAACGAAGGAACCCCACAACAGGGCGCAGCATTGAAGGTATGCAGAATCAGGGCATTTCCACACTTTAAAGGGGTGAAACAGTTCACACTAAAACACGAGAGGAAGAAGCCCCTCCCCCACCCCCCACACCGCACAAGCGGGTAAACAGGACTGGGGCAACCAGAAAATCACTGGCAGCCCCGGAGCCCGTACCTGTGCGCTGCAAGATGAGGGACCCCAGGTGGCTGGGACTCTCCCTGAGCGCCCACGTGGGTGAAGGCACCACCTCCGGGGGACAAAGGCCCCTAAAACGCGGCCTTTCCCAAGCACTGAAGGCATCGCCTCAGGTGCAAATAAAGATCTCCAGCCCACTGACTTTCACTACCTTCTGCGGGGGGTGAAGGCAGGGCCCTAAGAGCAGCAGCGCAGGCAAAGGCAGTGCCCTAGGCTTGAATAACGATCTCCAGCCCAGGCTTGGACCTCCAGTGAGGACCCAGTGCAGACCTGAGCTTGGCTGTGGAAGCAGCCCCAAAGACTGCTGAAGGAACCTCTGGCAGAGGGGCAGACCGGGAACTACCAGGAGGCCTGACCCC
>NC_058132.1:584056254-584134469 GCF_016433145.1 Gracilinanus agilis
ATATCGTATTCCAAGCCTTGCGATCTTTTAGCGTGGAGGCTGCCAGATCCTGTGTGATCCTGATTGGTGCTCCTTGATATTTGAATTGTTTCTTTCTGGCTTCTTGTAAGATTTTTTCTTTTGCTTGGAAACTCTTGAATTTGGCAATTATATTTCTGGGTGTTTTCTTTTCTTGATTGAATGTTGCAGGTGCTCTATGAATCCTTTCAATATCTATATTGCCCTCTTGTTGTAGGACTTCAGGGCAATTTTGCTGAATTATTTCTGTTAGTATGGAGTCCAGGTTTCTATTAATTTCTGGTTTTTCTGGAAGACCAATTATTCTCAAATTGTCTCTTCTAGACTGGTTTTCTTGGTCTGTCACTCTCTCATTGAGATATTTCATTTTTCCTTCTATTTTTTCAGTCTTTTGACTTTATTTTATTTGTTCTTGTTGTCTTGAGAGATCATTAGCTTCTACTTGCTCAATTCTAGCCTTTAGGGATTGATTTTCAGCTATAATCTTTTGGTTTTCGGCTATGATCTTTTGTTTTCAGCCATAGTCTTCTGGTTTTCGGCCATAATTTTCTGGTATTCCTTTTCAATCTGGTCATTTCTGGTGTTCAATTTGCTTATCAGTTCATTTGGTTTCTGAGCCTCACTTTCCAATTGCAAGATTCTACCTTTTGAACAGTTATTTTCTTGCCAGATCTCTTCCATTTTCCTCAAAATCTCAGTTTTGAACTCTTCCATAGCTTGTGAGGAGTTTTCCTTGTTTGAGGAGGGTCCGGATGCTTGTTTGTTCTCCTCCTCTGTTTGCTTGGTTGTCTGGATTTTCTCTGTGTAAAAGCTGTCGAGTGTTAAAGACCTCTTTTTCTTGTTGTTAATCTTTCTCTTCTGAACTTCCTGAGACTGGGTAGCCATTGTTAGCCCAGCAGCTTCTCAGGTTTATCCTCGTGCTCAGGGTCTGTCCGCGGTCAAGCCCCCTGGTGGACCCCCTTGCTTGATCCTCTGCAGGAGGTTTCTTTACAAGTCTCAGGGCGCTGCTTCCACAGTCTTATACCCGTCTGCACTGGTTCCCCACTCAGGGTTTCAGAGCTTTAGCTTGTGGCTGTGTCTGCCTCCACCCACGCCTCTGCCCATGCCTGTACTCTGAACCTGCGCTCTGCGCCCTGAGCCCGCGCTCAGATTTTGTGTGCGTTCGTTCGCTTTTTGGGGTCCTAAATCTTGCTGCTCTCAGGAACAGGCCCCGGAGCTGCCAGTGACTCGATGGGTGCCCCAAACTTGCTCTATTTCTTTTTAGCTGGCTTCGGCATTATAGGTGTTGTGTGTGGAGGGGATGGGGGTGGGGTGGTTGCTCAGCCCGTGATTTAGTGAGAGCTGTTTCACCCCTTTATAGCATGGAAATGCCTCAATTCCACGTACCTTCCACGCTGTGCCCTGTTGTGGGGTTCCTCTGTTCGTCTGGACTTGTTTTTATGTCCCCTTGAGGAGTTTTGTGTGTTTTGGTCAGGAGAGGTTAAGAGCTGCTTCTTACTCTGCCGCCATCTTATCCCGGAAACGGGGAATGTGTTTTGACTAAATTAACTTCTATCTCCCTCACAAACTAACTTTTCTTTTAATCTAATGTTATCAAGTTTAAGATGGTGAAGGTAATCTTGATTGAAGTTCTATTTAAATTAAAGATTAGTTGAGATACTGCATGTGACGTATTTTCCCAGTGCACACAGCCTGGTATAGTCTGTATTGAGTAATCAGCAAAGTAACTCCCTTTTCCCTGAGGTCAGAGATGAGCTAACAAAAAGAGCAATCCTACCCTCCTTCCCAGCCACCCATAGAACCCCCAAAAAGAGAGTCCTTGTAAACTGGGAGTTCTGGCTTTTATACTCACATTCTTAACTGCCTCAGCTGCCCCCTCTCCTGGAGTTCTGGGGGGTACTGTGGAATTCTGTGAGGCAGTTTTACCCCATTTAAGTTCGTGGATGTTACAAGTTCCAATATCATTTTGCTGGAAATAAAAAAACAAAAAACACTGGACTTTGCAATTGAGGGAAATTGTTATTAATAAAAGCATTTTGCAATTCCCCATAATGAAATTGGATTTAGGTGAGGCAGAATTGCAAAAAGTCACCAGCCTCATTCTTTCTTTCAGTCATTGAAGTCCAATGAAAGGAAAAAACTCAGGATAAATGCCAATGTCCTGGAATGCAGTGGATCACCTTGGCAATATTTGATGTCTGACCAAACTCTATGTGTTCCACAGCACCTTCTTTTGCCATCTTCACATCTATTGGAACAAATTGCATTCATCCATATCCGTTAAATGAAGTCTTCCCATCCATGGGGTAGAAATTCCCTAACATATGGATAGGTTTGAGCCCTGTTGGTTTTGCTCAACCTGATTTAGCCTACCAGGGATAGCTACATGTGCTGTATCTTCTTGGAACCTTAGTGAGAGTTAGGAAAAGATATACAGCAAAAGGGGCTGAACATACCTGAAAAGGTCCTAGAAAATCTTCATACCATAGGGCCAAGTCTTCCCTGAACATGCTAGATATCCAGGTGACACAGTGGATACTACATCGGGAATATTAAATCATTTTTCAATCATGTTCAACTCTTCATAACCTCATTTGGATTTCCTTGGTAGAGATATTGTAGAAGTTTTCTAGTTCAATTTCTTTCTCCAGCTCATTTTACAGACGAAGAACTAAGGCAAATAAGGTTAAGTGACTTGCCCTGGGTAACAGAACTAATAAATGAGGACAAATTTGCACTCATGAAGTTGATTCTTTCTGGCTCTAGGTCCTTCCCCCACACACTGCACCACCCAGCTGCCAAAAGTCAGGAATATCTGAATTTGTCTTAGTTTCCTCATCTACAAAATAAGCTGGAGGAGAAAATGAGAAATCACAAAAAAAAAGAATTTTGAAGAATTGGACCCTTTTGAAAAACAAAAATCCCTGATGTACATACTAATGGACAAGTCATAATATTATCGAGATTGATAAAAACGAACTGTTGATGACATTCCAAAATGTCAGTATGTTGTTCAATACATGAAAGACTCCTATAAAAAGCTAGGAAACAGAGGGCAGCTGGGTAGCTCAGTGGATTGAGAGCCAGGCCTAGAGACGGGAGGTCCTATGTTCAAATCTGGCCTCAGACACTTCCCAGCTGTGTGACCCTGGGCCAGTCACTTGACCCCCATTGCCTACCCTTACCACTCGTCTGCCTTGGAGTCAATACACATTATTGACTCCAAGACAGAAGGTAAGGGTTTTTTAAAAAAAAAAAGCTAGGAAACTATTGTCTAAGATAATTGATTCTTTTTTGCAAATGGATGGCAAGGTTTTCTGCAAAAAGTAATCTTGTTAAAACCATAAACAGGAGTTTATACAAAACTGTTATGCTTACTAGATCCCTGAATTTTTATGCAGCTCATAAAAATGCTACATATCAAGAAGAGCTCATACCTTTTACTTCTTTCCAACAATATTATTGTCTTCATGAACTATTAGTTATCATTAGGACATATTAAAATGGACCATAGTATTTAGAATTGGATGCAACTTAAAGAGCCAATCACTTGTTAGGCCTCTCCTCATGTACCTGGTGTTGATTGACAATCTCAATAAATCAAACTAGAAGACCAAGCTTTTCCTTTTTCCTCTCTTTTCTGGTGATCTAATATAAATATAATGTTGGAGAACAAAATCTGATCATTCAAAATAGGTCTGATAAATAGATGAGTAGACACAAAAAATTCTCAAAAGAATGTTTATTTTCTGTGTCAACACAATGTAAGTACCAGGCAAAGAAAACTTGGAAGGACTGTGGATGGTATTTGTGAGGGAAAGGTGCCTAAATTGGAAATTATTCATGTTTATATTAATTTAAAATGCTAGTAACAGCAATAAGGCAAGATAAATAGAAGTTAGAAATCTAGATTAAAAAGGTGATAAATTATTGTTGGTTAACATGGTAATCATGATTTACTTATAAAATCCTAGGGAATTAACAAATGAATAATAGAGGATATAGCTTCAACAGAGTTTTGGAATATGGAATATGCCTCTAAAAATCAACAGAAATTCTATATGAAAATAATAATATATAAAAAGCAATTTTATGAAAGAAATTGTCATTTTAAATAACTGAAAATATATTTTAGGGTTAGTCAACGAAAACATATTCAATTTTTGTCCAGATTCAGTTACGGATTATGCCTTAAAAAACAAAGGAAAATTAAAATAGAGGTAAAATCAGTTCCCATGGACATTTCATGCTATTACGATGACAATAGGAGATAAATAAATTCATATCTTCAATAATATACCAATTGAAGTAAAAAATACATATACTATAGAACTATGTAAAGGGAAATTGATCTGAGGATCAAAATCAAAATAATAAAAAACTTTGGGATGAAGGTAGAACAGAGTTTTTAATCTTAAATAGTTGCTATAAAGCAATATTTATCAAATCCATTTGATTCTGGTTAAAAATAGAGAAATAGATAATTGGAACACTTTAGAAAATAAAGAATCTGGGAAAATGGAAATCAATGGATGAATATCCAATAAACCCAAAAAATAAATTAATCAGGAAATAATAGTTTTATTTTAAAAATCTACACAGAAAACTAGAAAACAGTCTGGCAGAATTTAGGCTTAGGCCAATGCCTTATTTCACAATAAATTCAAAATGGAAATGTGACCTCAATAGTAATGATTATATCATTAAAAAACTTAACAGAAGAAGATCACAAACTTCTCACAAATATGGGAAGGTAAGATATATACATGTAATTAAAAAAAATCCTTCCCTTCTGTCATAGAATCAATATTAAAAGACTTCAGGGGGTGGAAGAAAGATGGAGGAGTAACTAAGGCAGCAGCTTGCCCTTTCACCATGAAAGTACTCTCTAACCAAGAGTAAAATATCTCCACAAAACAAATACAGGAGTGAAAGAACCAACAGAGACAGAGGGAAAACAACCTTAAAAAAAGAAAATCCAAGAAGGTAAGCAGAGATCATCTGGGGAACTGAGGTAAGAGGGGAGCAGAGATATCAGGAGTAATAGTAGTGAGTGAAGAACAAGCCAAGAGCAAACCAGACTCCCCATTGCTCCACACATCTGCCCTCATAGGTTCCCAAACTTAAGCTCAAGTTAAGTCAGACCCTAAGATCCTGCCAGGCATTAGTGGTCCAAGCCAACTAATATCTCTTGAAATTGCAAACCAGGGGAGAAGTCCAGAGTCCCAGCCCAAGGCAATCTGGGCTGAAGGGGACTGATTTGAGTGGGCTCAGAGCTAAGCCAGAAATCCCATTTTGGACTTGGGGTGAGGACAAAGTTCACAGTTTGGGATGAGGATACAGTTCTCAGGGGGAGGCTCCCCAGGATCTTTTTGCCCACACTTAAGGGTGGAGCTCCAGGACAAGGCAATCAAGGGTGTGCCTGATTGAATCAAGAACACCTTGAGACCAAAAACATGAGCCAAAGCCTGGGGCTAGAATCTGATTCAGGACCTGACCTGATCAAGTTCAGGCTGAGATCAAAAGCTTATATCTAAGTCTGAAGAAAGTCTTTAAGCTATCATCATCATCATCATTGCAAGGGTCAATTGAATCAGCAGGTGGAAGGGACTCTCAGATCTCTCAGCCCTCATTCAAATATCATGGAACTACAATCAGGATAAGTCAGGATGTAGTGACTTCTACATTAAAGGATCAGAACACATGGAATATGATATTCAGAAAGGTGAAAGATTTGGGTTTATAGTCCTTAGTCACCTATCCAGCAAAACTGAGTATACTCTTTCAGGGGAAAAATGGTAATTCAATAAGATAGAAGATTTCCAAGCATTCCTGAGGAATAAGCCAGACCTAAACAAAAAAAAATTGAAGACCAAATACAGGGCACAAGAGAAGCCCAGAAAGATAAATAAGAAAGAGAAAATTTAAGGGACTCATTAAGGTAAAAATGTTTATATGTCTACATGGAAAGAGGATTTCTATAATTCTCAAAAATTACTCTCATAAATAGAGAAGATAGAAGGAATGTACTAGGAAAGAGGGTGGAAAAGTAGGCTGATTATGATAATAATATATATGCATTTATATGATATATGATAATAATATATATGCATAAGAATGGCATGTAAAATCAGTCAAGGGCTGAAAGAGAGGGTTGCACTGAGAGAAAAGAAGAGAGACATAGAATGGGGTAAATTATATTACATAAAGAGGCGAGAAAAATCAATAAAGAGAGGGAATGGTAAGTGTGATGACAGGCAATGCTTAAACTATACTCTCATTGTAACTGGCTCAGTTATGCAATGAAATATAATATTGCTTTTCTTAATTATGTTATTAATGTCCAAAGATTATCTACTCTTTTTTATGAAAATGACTAAAAATTATTGGCAAATAAATGTGAGTGTGCCATAGTTAAAGACATTTTAAAATTTTTAATATTATTTCAATTTGTTGAAATTATTCAATTTGTTTTCCCTTTGTCATGATCAATTATGAAGACAATGAATTAATCCCCAATTTTCCCATCAGTTTTTGTCAGACAGTGGATTCTTGTCCCAAAAGCTAAGGTCTTTGAGTTTATCGAGTACTAGCTTACTGAATTAATTTACCCAGAGTCTATTCTATTGATCCACCCTTCGGTCTCTCAGGTAGTACCATATTGTTTTGATGATCACTGCTTAATAATATAGTTTAACATCTGGTACTGCTTGCACAATGCTACCAACATCCTTTACATTTTTTTTATTATTTCCCTTCATATTCTTGATTTTTGTTCTTCCAGATGAACTTTGTTATGATTTTTCCAATTCTATAAAAAAGGTTTTGGGAGTTTGATAGGTATGGAACTGAGTAAGTAGGTTAATTTCATCCTACCCAAGAGCAGTTAATGTTTTTCCAATTGTTTAGACCTAGTTTTAATTGTGTGGAAAGTGTTTTGTAGGTGTTTCCATATAATTCCTGTGTTTGGGCAGATAGATTACTAAATATTTTATATTGTCTAGAGCAGTGATTCCCAAAGTGGGCACCACTGCCCCCTGGTGGGTGCTGCAGTGATCAAGGGGTGCGGTGATGGCCACAGGTGCATTTGGGGGTGGTGAATAACTGTAAGGAGGTGGTGATAGTATGTGACAGGGGATGCTAAGTAATATTTTTTCTGGAAAGGGGGCAGTAGGCCAAAAAAGTTTGGGAACCACTGATCTAGGACAATTCTGAGAGATTTATGAAAAAGAATGCTATCCAACTCCAGAGAAAGAACTATTGAAGTAGGAACCCAGATGAAAATATATAACAAATCATTTGTTTATTTGGGTTTGGGGGAATTTGATTTGATAAGATTATTCATTTACAAAAATGAATAATATGGAAATATATGTTTTGCAATAATGCATGTATAACAGAAACAAAATAAAATAAATAATTGGAGAGGAAAAGACAATTATGTTATATATTTGGTCAGAAGGTGTTGGCTTATAGCTATGGTTTCAGCCATTCATAGGAGGTCTTATAGTCTGACCCCTTTGGATATAGGACATTATTGAATAACTCATCCTAGGGGAAAACAATCAATTCATTATCAGTTAATGTAAAACTCAAAAGTTAAAGTACCTTTAAACAAGGTACCAAAGTTTTTACAGTCTCAGGGTTATTTTTTCCAAATCCTAAACCAAAACTCACCATCTTGTAGTTCATTAAGTTAATTTGGGAACTCTTTTTACCATTTCTAAATATTTGACATATGAAGAATTTTATTTTACTTTCATAAAATGATCTTTTGTTATTTCAGGTGACATGTCTTTGGTTCATATTTTTTATAGATCTATATCCAGACATCATATGGCTCATAATGAGCAAAGATTGTTCTTGTCTTTTGGAGACAAATCTTTGTTGAATCATTGAAAAGAATAAAACTATATATCTATTGTGATCCATTCAGAGGACAAGAATAGAAAATTTAGATTATTAAACATGGATGCCAAAGAAATCATTGACCATTTAGTAACAAACTATATCCAATAACAAAAATTATGAAGGCAATTACATGGGCAACAAATATCTAAGTGTATTATATCCTCCAAATTTTTATGTTCCTCTAAATAAGCGATTTAAAACATCATGCAATGAAATATAATATTGCTTTTCTTAATTAAGTTATTCATGTCCAAAGATTATCTACTCTTTTTTATGAAAATGGCTAAAAATCACTGGCAAATAAATGTGACTGTGCCATAGTTAAAGATATTTAAAAATTTTTAATATTATTTCAATTTGTTGAAATTATTCAATTTGTTTTCCCTTTGTCATGATCAATTATGAAGACGATGAATTAATCCCAGAGATTTTTTGCTTAAAATTCTGATTTTGTATCTTTGTAAGTTAAAAGAGGAATCATTCAGTGACCTGACATACAAATTGAATTTCATGTCTTTGTTTATACATCCATTTCTGGATATTTATTGAATACCTACTACTTGAAAGATACTGAGAGAGAAAAATGATTAAAATATGTTCCATGAACACAAGATCTAGTAGAGAGGTAAAACATTTATTAAAATAAACACAATATAAAGATGAGTTTGGTGAGTGCATCAGGAAGAAATAGGATACTATTAAATTTCTGAAAAAGAAGAGAGATCTTCCAAATAGAATGATAGGAGAAAGCTTTTTGCAGAGGAATTAGCATTTTAGTTGGTCAGTTAAGAAAAAATTTTGTTTTTATTAGTTTATAGATTTTAATTAATTGTGCTTTAGTTGGTTTATATACAGTCTGATGAAAAAAGTGCAGTCTAGTAGTTGTACAAATGATTGTATAGAACAAGGTTCCTCACATGAGTTTGAAACAATATTTTGATAATTATATTTAATATCATTGATTATCTGTATAATCTTATATTTTTAAACCCTATAAAACAGTATTTAGAGAAAAGTTCTGTTAGTTTCACCAGATTTACAAGATGATCTATAAAACTAAGCTGAATTCTATTTAAACTAAATTAAAAAAACAAAAAACTAAAAAATCCATAAAACATAAAACTAAAAAGCTTAATAATGAAGTTAGACAGAATGCAGAGATATATTTGGAGAAATTGCAGGTTCAATAATACCCCTCACAAATACCCCTCACAAAAAAATATTACATAAGTATATTAGGCAGCACAACAGGACTGTGGATAGAACTATAAACATGAAGACAGGAAGACTGGTGTTGAAACTGTCCTCTAGATATTTACCATCTATGTGACCATAGATAACTCACTTAAATTGTGTTTTGATTGTTTTTCTCAGATATGCAATAGATATAATAATAGCACCTATTTCCCAGGGTTGGTGGGAGGATCACATGACATATTCATTGTAAATCATTTAGCAGAGTGCCTGGGACATATTGTTTTCTTTTTTGTATATATTTTAGACTGATGATATTTTTTATTGTATGAGCCAAATAGAAGAATACTTTGTACAGAGGAGACAGGGGAGAATCATTTCTTAGTCTTCTCCTTCTTGAAAAAAGTCTTGATGAACTTTCTTAGCGTGTAAACACTCTTCCTAAGATTTTCTTGCTTCCTTAGGCTTGATCAGCAAGCTTCAGCCTGGTCCTTCCCTATCTTCTCTGCCTTCAGTTTATGAATGTGCTCCATAAGGATCTGCTTGTTCTTGAACACACTTCCCTTTACCTTGAAATACGGACTATGGTATATATGCCTTCTAAATAGTATTTAATATTATTTAATAATATCTTATTTATTACATAGAATTACATAATAAATAAAAATATTTAATATTGCTACTAGATAATTTAATCAATAAATTTTATTGAGGCATTACATCAATCATTTGAGCCTAAATTGTCCCTGATTTTTAGTACAGCTCTTTATTTGATGATAGAATTTCAAGACCAACAGAATGAAAGAATGTTGTTACAATTTCAAGGTAGGTGTAAGAAAGAAATACATAAATACATAAATATGCCAAACAATAGAATAAATAATAAAGTTTAGGAGATCAAGGGAAATAACATGAACTAAGTGTTAAACATTGGTTGGGAAAAATTTTGAATGCTAGTTTATTAAAGTTAGAGTGGTAAGAATCCTTTGTATCATCCACTTCAGAGTATCTAAGTTATGATTCCTCTTTAACCTCCACATGAAATCCTGCAATGAATGGAAATCAATTACTTTTTCAGGCATTCAAATAAATCCTAAGATATAATCCTGAAATGACCATGGAATTGGAGCACCTAAGTTGTATAGTGGATAAAGTACCAGGGCTGGATTCAGAAGGACAAGAATTCAAATGCAGCTTCAGACACTTACTAGCTGTGTGACCCTGAGCAAGTCACTTATACCTTTCCACCTCAATTTTCTCATCTATAAAATAAGCTGGAGAAGGAAATGACAATCCAATATATTTGCAAAATAAGCCCCAAATGGCTCACAGAATTGCAAAAATGGAAAAATGAATGAACTGAAGACTAAATGTAAGAATTTGGAGAAGGAGAAAGAAAAGAAGTAGAATGAGGAAGAGAAGGAGGAGAAGAAAGATGAAAAGGATAAAAGAGGAGGATGAAGATAAGAGACATATGTCAAAGATGACTCTAGGTTTTAAGTATATCATAGGTAATGAAAGGAAGGAAATGTTTCCATTAACTGAAAGAAATTAAAGGAAGGAGAAATTTTTGGTTGAGGTGAATTTATTTTCTATAATATTGATAAGATATCCATAAATATTAAGGAATGCGTGTCTAGTTCATAACAACAAAGTAATAATTTTACATAGAAGAAGTCCAGAGAGGTTACTGGCTTTCCAAAACAGCATAAGGGAGAATGATCTGGAGTTTGGGTTTACTCCCAGGTCCTCCAACTCTGAATCCAGTAATCTTACTATTGAATCACAACAAAATTGTGTTTATCTACTCAAAGTATTAGGTCATCTGTTGAAAAAAATGGATGTTGTGGTTGAGGATTTTTATTACTTAAATTTATTTATTTGTTCTATTAAAAATACCAGTCAAATCTCTGTTTCCCCACCCCCATTAGGAAAGGGATCATTTGACCAAAAAATGGCATATATAAAAACTGTGTCTTACTTACTTTTATTAATGAGTTCTTTCTTTGGATGTAGAGAAACACAAATAATTCTTCAAACAATATTCCTGTTGCTGCACAAAATGTTCTCTTGATTCTTGTGGTTCTTTCCATGTTTTTTTTTTTTCAAAATCAAACTGCTTGTCATTTCTTATGAAACATTAGTATTCCAAAACAATTGTATGCCACAGCTTGTTTAGCCATTCCACAATTGAAAGACATCCTTTCAATTTCCAGTTTTAAAAAAAATTGCCACCACAAAGAGAACAGCTATAAATATTTTAGAACATATAGGCTATTTTCCTTTTTTTTCCCACTCACCTTAGGAAATAAACTTAATAGATGTATTGCTGTCTCAAAAACAATACACGGATTTGTAACAGTTTGAGTGTAAGTCCAGATTGCTGTCCAGAACAGTAGGATCAGTTCACAGCTCCATCCACAATATATCAGTGTCCCCATTTTCACACATTGTATTCATCATTTGTCATTTTGCTCTATTATAATTTTAGTCAATCTAATAGATATGAAATTATATCTCAGAGTTTTTGGATTGACTTTCTCTAATAAATTATTCATAATATGTATATAGTTATGTATGTATATATATGGAGATATATTTAATTTCTTCAACTAAAAACTGTCTGTTCATATTGTTTGACCATTTATCAACACGGAAATATCTTATATGCTCATGTAATTGCTAAAGTTCTCTATGTATTGTAGATATTAAACCTCTACCCAAGATACTGTATGTAAGTATTTTTTACTAATTTACTCCTAATCTAATTGTTGTAGCCATGTGTGGCAAGGAGTGATTGGATGTGAGGGCCATTGAAGCCATGGAGAGAGAGAATTAGCCTGCTAGGAAGACTAGCAACTAGAGAGAAAAAGTGAGGTAAGAAGAAGGAGGAAGGACATGAAAGATTTGAGTCAACATGCCTGAAAAGAACCAAGCAGAAGAATCACAGCACTGTGACTGGGAGCTATAATATTCATTTATTGTGACATAGAGAAATGCTTTTATAGAGGGTAAAATATTAAGCATTACGACATTCTTGGGGGGTGTGTTACTTTCCCACAGGATGATGTTTATGGAAATGACTTCACATATGAACCTTACCAGGGTTGCTATTACAGACTTAAGGAAGTTGAGAAACAGTGATTGCTAATCTCCTCTTGGGGAAAGGCATGTTTTGTACTTTCAGTCATGATGTTATGAGGACTTCTTTACTCTTCAGAGTGAGGGGGAAGTCAGGTTTTAATGATGTTCTTTGGCAGACAGCAGCAATGCATTTGTGTAAGAGATTGGGACCTTGCCAACAATCTCAGGCAAGAATGGCTCTTTCCTCAGTGGGCCTCACTCTTACCTATATTAGTTTTGTTTCTACAAATTTTTTTTAATTTAATGTATTCAGAATTATTCATTTTATGTCTCACAATGCATTCTATGTCTTGTTTATTCATAAAAATTCTCTCCTAGGTATATATCTGATAGGTAATGTTTCCTATTTTTCTAATTTGCTTATGATATCTCTCTTTATGCCTAGGTCATGTATCAATTTTTATTTTATTTTGGTAAATGGTGTAAGATATTGATTTATATCTAGTTTCTCCCAAATTGCTGTCCAGTTTGTCCAACTAATTATATCAAATAGTAAATTTTTATTCCCAAAACTTGAGTCTTTATTTTTTTGAAACTTAAAGTTACTACAATTTTTTACAAACATTTCTTTTATGCCTTATCTGTTCTACTGATCCACTTTTCTATTTCTGAGCCCGTACCAGTTGATTTTTATCATTGCAGCCTTAAATAACAAAAAATGGTACTGCTAGACTTACTTTCTTTACATTTTTTCATTAATTCATTTGATATTTATGAACCTTTTTCTAAATAAATTGTGTAACATTTTCTAGGTTTTTTTTGGTAATTTAATTTGGATGAGATTCAATAAGTAGATTACTGTAGGTAAAATTGTTATTTTAATTATATTCCCTCTGCTCATTCCTGAAAAATAAATATATCTTCAATTGTTTAAACCTTTCTTTGTAAAAAAAAGTATTTAATAACTATGTTAGTGTAATTCATGGGTTTGTTTCAGCAGATATACTCCTAGGTATTCTATGTATATTATTATTTTAAATGGATTCTATTTTACTATCTCTTCTTTGAGAGAGTTGTTGATGGTATATAGAAATGCTGCTGAATTATGGATTTGTTTTATATCTTGATTTTGCTAAAAATTATTGGCAGTTTCAACTAATTTTTAGCTACATCTCTATGATTTTGTCTCTATACATATCTTTGTATGTATATGTAATGTCATCTGTGAATGGAAATAGTTTTATTACCACTTTGCCCATTTTCATTCCCTCAATTTCCTTTTCTTCTCTTATTGCTATTGCTAGCATTTTTAATCCAATATTAAATAATATTAGTGATAATGAGATTTGAAAGCATTGTTTTGGAGAGTATTATAGAGAATGGCAAGAAAATAAAGATGAGAGACTAGGAAATGCAAAGATAAAAAATTAAATAATCCCTGGCCTCAAAGACTTTATATTTTATAAGGGAGGGAATATTAATATATTATCAATATATGCATATTTTATCATATTCCCTCAATAATATAAGTGTAAAAAACTCTAGAAAAGAGATTCTTAAAAAATTATAAAAGAATTATTTTACTTGGGAGATCAGGAAATATCTCAGCACTGAGTCTTAAAGGAAGAGAACAATTTCCACAGAAAGAGAAAGAGGAAGTATATTCATTGCATCATATCATTGTTGGAAGGGTTCTTTTCCCCTGGCCAACTGTGCCATTTTTTTATTTTTGCATTGCTTTTATTTTGCTTCCCTGTTTTTCCTCTGCCTTTCTTAATTGAGTTTTGAAATCATTTTTGAGCCCTTCTAGATCCTAAAACCAATTCACATTTTTGTTTGAAAGTTTATAGGTATTTGCTTTGTTTTTGTTGTCCTCTTCCATATCTAAGCCTTGCTCTTTGTATAGATTAAAATTAACACACAAAAGCAAGGTATTACATTTTATAAAGTTTCATTAATAATAATCTAACATAAAAAAGAAATTAGAGGAAAAAGTGCTAAACTAACCCAGCCCACTCCCAAGAGCAAAAGAGAAAAAGGGAAGAGCTACAGAACTTATAAAACAATACTGTGATCATACAAATGTGCAAACATGGAGGCACAGGAGAGATTAAAGAGAATTTTGGGAAATATTAAGGGAATTGTGGGGGATGAAGTCCAATATTCAAAATCTCCATTTATACATACCCCCTCTGTGATCCTTTTGGAGACCAGTCTCCCCAATGGATCATAAAAACATAATCAACTAAAAAAAATGCAATAATTTGTGGATAAAAGAAAAAGAGATCAAAATCAATGATTGCTACACATTGAGAAAAAAGCAAATCTGGGGACATTTCCCTTTGGCATAAAAGTATACATTTAAAACAAATGCTTTTAACCCCCCATAGTTCAATTTCACATCCCAAAGTTCACTCTGGATCTTATGGTGCAGTGTGTGGTCTCTGCAGTCCTCTTCATGGCATCTTCTCCAAACAGGTTCATCTTCTGGATTCTTGGAGGTAGTCTTCTATTCTAAGTTAGGCTCAAATTAAAATCAAAGTTCACAACAACAACATAATCCCCCCTGAGGTAGATAAAAAACAGGGATCACTCAGGGATACATGGCTGAGTTATAAGGTATATGAATCAATTGCAAAATAAATCAAAAACATAAAAAATCCATATAAAAGAAAAAATAACTTGGATGGAATATAAAATGTCAAAACCTTATGTCTAAAAAAATCTAAGCAAAGGAAAAACAAAACTATAGTAGGTCCTTGAATCAGGACCTAATTAAAGTGATTTATGTAATTATGCAGTTACCCAATCATTAGCCAGGACTATAGAAAGTTTGTCACACTATGAGAGATGGAAAAGGGACTAGATTATAGGAGCAAATGGGAGCCAGGATGGTAGCTAAAGAGATACTTGTAATAATGTGGTTCAGAGGAAGACCTGCCTCTGATGTATATCAAAACAGCTGCAACCTCAAACCCCAAACAAGTTCAAGTCTTCTTGTCTTGGCTTAAAATTACATCAATCCCACTGGGATTTGTTGGGTTCTTTGACCTTGTGCTCATTTTGCACTATGCAGGTTAGCTTTGTGCTTCTTTAACACTGTGAAATGTCTCTTTTTAAATTCCCTTCTCCTGGGATCAGACAGAATCATTAAGCAAAGTCCCATAATTTTTAAACAATCAGTGGCATTATTTCTATGGTATAAAGATGTTTGGGTTTGCATTAATATTAGAACAAATGTACTTTAAACTTATATTACTTCAAAATCAAAAAACAAAAAGATTATTACTGATTATATGTACTTCAAGGTACTCAAATACTATATTGGAAATATAAGGAAAAGCCAATAATAAAAATGTTTTAAAAATCAAAAATATAGAGCTTAGAATCAGTAACACATTGTGTCAGCCATAGAGACGTATAATACAAAGGTTCCTGATCATAAAATGAGACCATTTCCTTTTTAAACTTGGCCATGAACCACTGTGTGAGTGCAAATGATTTTTTAAAAATAAAAGATATATAAAAACAAAACAGCAGTAGAGTAGATATTGCACATTCAAATAAAGTACAAAATTCCCAAAATTCACAATAGCCCAGTCATTGACAATAGCAAACAAACCCATTATTATATAGGATTCACATGAGTTACTATATAACCACTTGCTGTGTGATATTTAAAAAAAACCTATGAATGGATGCATACTTGTCACAAATCTGCAAATATGGAAAATCTTTCTAACCTGGTGAGAAATCTAGATTGTTCTGGTGGAAGTAAATTAAACTGAAGAATTAAAATATCATGTATGCAGGAGCTCTTTTTCACTTCCTGTTTTATATGTAAAAAGTTTTAGTAGGAACTTCTATTTTTTCTCTATCTTTTAATAGAAAATTATTTATAACATGTATACATACATATATATATATATACACACACATATATATATATATATGCACACACACAAATATCATCCATTCAGAAACTACTAGATATCTGAAGTCATTTCTCAAGATTCCTTAAAATTACAATTTAAATTCTAAAGTCATCATATTCTTCAAAGTTGTATACAGGTTGTAACCAGTTTTGATGGAATCCATTCACCATCATGTATGTGACAATTAACAAAGGAAAAATAAAAGAAAAGGCTGTATAAGCAACATGTCACCTTGATAGATGAGATGACAAATCCAGGATACATAAGACTTATGGGCTTTTTACAACTTAAAAAATGTTTGTATAAGTTGTTCATGGGCTTTCACATTGAAATTTTATTCAGTACAAGTCTTAGGGAAACAGTACAGATAAACTTAAAAAATATTTAAATCTTAAAGCAATCAACAATATACAATAATACAAGCAAATTACAAGGTACAAGTAATGCAGTCAAAAACCTTTTTACCATTCAAATAGACTTGTTCACTATTATGGAGGGGAGATAAAATTCAAAATAGTTAGCAAACAATAAACTTCCAGATCTCTTTTAAGGTTCTTTTCCCTCCCTCAGTATTTATCACCCATTTGCATTTCATTTGTCAGAGCTCTGAATTTCATCATAATGAGGGAGAATTCTGCACTGAGCACTTAAGACTTTCAAAAGTTTGTCAAAATATTTCAGTTTGGTTTGTAGTTTAAGCATCCCCCTAACCTGTTGCATATTCTTGAGAAGTAAATAAAGTGGGAAATCTCCAATGAAAATAAAAACTCCCAAGAAAAGGATTAAGCAGATTCAAACTGCACTTTTTAGCCCTAACAGCTCAAACTGTTGTTTCAGGGTTTCAAGCATGCTTTGAAACAGCATTATTCCTCAAAAAAAAAAAAAAAAAAAAAAAAAGGCTGAATAAACTTTGTTTACAGTAAACAGAGAGAAGGGCAAAATTACTAGGGAGGACAATAGGGTATTTGCATATGAAGGAATGGCCAAAAGGTAGACAAAAAAATCCCAAAAATTTCTACTTCAGATCTACTTATTTAGTCTCTCTGCCCTCAAAAGAAAAACTCAGAGAAGTCCCCCCCTTCCTTTAAAAAAAGGGGAAGGAATTGGAGTTCTCACCAGGCCATTGGAAAAAAGCAGCTAGGATCAGCAGGCTGCAGTTTGGATGGGGAATGGTGAAAAATGCTCGCTTAAGCAGAGGGAGGCAAGAAGCCCCAGCAGCAGCAAGAGACAGGCAGAAAACAGGTGGGCAGGTGAGTGTGGCTAGCAAAAAAAATACTGTAGGAGGGTAGGGCAAGCTCATGTGCTGGGTGGGCAGAGTCTAGACAAACTTACTCATTTTACTTAAAAGATATCTGAGTAAAAAAATATTTTGAGAATTCATATCCCTTCCTGGTCACCAAAAATGTAGAGATTAAAATTAATATGCAAAACTTGGGTTTTATATTTTATGAAGTTTTATTAATAACAATCTAACATAAAATGACTGGAGGGAAAAGGTGCTTAACTAGGCCAGCCTGCTCCCAAGAGCAAAAGAGAAAGAGGGAGGAGCTACAGACCTTATAAAATAATAATGTGACCACACAAATGTGGAGGCACAGGAGAAATTAAAGGAAATTTTGGGAAATTCTAAGGGACTTATAGGGCATGAAGTCCAAAGTTCAAAATCTCCATTTATACATCTTTATTGTCTCTATAAAAATTTTCTGTGATTAGATTGGCTTTTTTGTCTTTATTATTTGCTCATTTTCCCAGCCTTTTTCTGGAATCTCATGTTTATCTTAAAAATGGACACTTTTCAGGGTACTTTCTTAAAGTTCAGTTTCTCTTTGCTATTACCCTTAGGTTTATTTCTGGGTTTTTGCAAGTTTCAATTCTTCCAAGTAGTATGATGTCTTGTGTGCTAGGGGCTCTGAGAGCGACCTTCCGCTACTGTTTCACATACAACTTGGATTGCTGAAGGCTTGCAGACTTCAGAGCACTGTGAATTACACTCTTTTCAGGTCAAACCTCAACACTGAGAGGGGATTTGGGGCTCACTATGGGATTGATCAAGTCATGTATGTTGTGGACTGCCTTGCCCTGGGGCTTCTAACTTTGCCTTGAGTTTGCACAAGGATTGTAGGCTTTTCCCTAGGCTTACCTTGGCCAGGGGAGTTGCAAAATGCTTTGACTAGGGTTCAGTTCCTCAATTCAGGTTTGGGTTTGTGCTCTAGAACTTATTCTGAGCTTACACAATGCAATGCAGACTGTCTTCCACTGGGATTCAGGACCTCACTTTGGGCTTGGGCAAGGGCCTCTGCCTCCTTGTAGGCTTGCACCTAGAAGCTTTGCTGAATGCCTTCCATTGGAATTTGGGTGTTTGGTTTGGATTCGTGTAGGAGCTCAAACCCTCATTAAGGGCCTTCTTCAGCCTTGAGCTTTACATGTTGAGCAAGGGGTTACAGTGCTGTTGGCTTAGGCAGAGTCTCGGTGTTTTGAAGTTGGCTTGGGCCCAAGTTCAGAACCTGAATCAGTAGATGTGGGGTGGGGAGGCTTGATTTTGGCTTCTGTTAGTATTCCTGGTTATGGTCTCCTGCAGCTGTGTTCCCTTCCCCTTCTCTGCTTACCTTTGAAGTTCTTCTTTGTATGAAAGTTGCCTCACTCTGACTCTTTTTTGGGTTCTTTAGCTCTAGTAATCATTTTGAGGCCATCTCTGCATTCCTAGCATAAATTCTACTTCTTCCCTAATTAATTTTGATGAAAATTACTTAAATAAAATACTAGCAATGAGAGTACAGCAATAATAATAAATAATAAAAAAGATTAATCACATGGAAGAAGTAGAATTTATGCTAGGAATGCAGAGATGGCTCAATATTAGGAAAATTATCAGTATCATTGAGCATATCAATAACAAAACCAACAGAAATCATATAATTATCTAAATAGATGGAAATAAAAGCTTTTCCAAAATAGAATACCCTTTCCTATTAAAAAAAGAAAGAGTCAGGCATCAAAGGAATAAATGGAACTTTCTTTAAATTTATAAGTACAAATTATCTAAAATCATAAGAAAGCATTATCTGTAATGGGGACAAGCCAGAATCCTTCCCAATCAAATTAGGGGGTGATACTATGTCCATTATTACCACTATCATTTAGTATTATACTATAAATATTGACTTTACAATAAGAAAGGGAAAAGAAGTTGAAAGAATTAAAATAGACTACAAAGAAATAAAACTATCATTCTTGCCAGATGAAATGATGACATAGTTAAAGAATCCTAGAGAATCAACCAAAAAACTAATTGAAACAGTTAACACTTTTAACAAAGTTGCATTATATAAATAAAACTCACATAAACCATCAGCATTTCTCTACAAAAAGTCCAGCAGCAAGATATAGAAAAAGAAATTCCATTTGAATTCATTGTAGATGTTATAAAATACTTGGGAGTCTGCCTTCCAAGACCAACTGAGTTACTACATAAACACAATTACAAAATACTTTTTATACAAATAAATTCAGAACTAAACAATTGGAAGCATGTTCATTGTTCATGGATTGGATTAACAAATATTTTTAAAAAATGACAATTCTTCTCTAATTAATTTATTTATTCAGTGCCATGTCAATCAATCTGTCCAAGAATTTCTTTAAAGATCTAGAAAAAATTAAAAACAAAATTCATCTAGAAGAACAAAAGGCCAAAAACACTAAGAGAATCAATGACAATAAAAGAAAGGATGTGGTCTAGAAGAATCAGATCTCAAACTCTATCATAAAGTGGTAATCACCAAAACAATCTGCTATTTGTTATGAAATAGAATTGTAGATTAGTGATCTTACCAAGTAATAAATTACTGTTGTAATTTTGTATGTGATAAATCAAAAGATCCAAATTTGGGGGCAATAACTAACTATTGGACTAAAATTGTTGGGGAAAATTGAATATAGTATAGAGACTGGGTTAGATCAACATCTCACACCATATACCAAGAAACAGTTAATGTGGATACAATATTCAGGCATAAAGGGGGATACCGTGAGCAAATTAGGGAAGCATGGAATAGTTTTAATTGGCAGATCTATATGTAAGGGAATAATTTGTAACCAAACAAGAGATATAAAGCATTACAAAATGAAATATGAATAATTTTTATTATATTAAATTTATAAGGTTTTGTACAAACAAATACTATGCATCCAATATTAGAAAGATAGTAGAAAGTTGGAGAATTTTTTAAATAGAAGGTATCTCTAAAAAAGGTCTTATTTTGTTAATATATAGAGAACTGAATCAAATTAATTTTTTAAATGTCATTCTCCAAGAGATGAATAGGTGGTTTTCAGATGAAGAAATCAAAGCCAGCTATAATCATATGAAAAAAAAATTCTCCATATCACTATTTATTAGAGAAATGAAAATTAAAACAACTCTGAAATACTACCTCATTCCTATCAGATGAGATAATATGACAGGAAAGAAAAATGATAAAGGTTGAAGAGAATGTGGGTAAACTTGATCACTAATTTATTACTGGAGTTGTGAACTGATACAACCATTCTGGAGAGCAATTTGGAACTAATCTTAAAAGGCTTTGAAATTGCAAATCCTTTGATGCAGCAATACCATACTCAGTTTGTATCCTAAGGTGATAAAAAAAAGATAACAACCCATTTTCTTCAAATTATTTATTGCCCTTCTTTATGTGGTATCAAAGAATTGGTTATGGAGAGTTTGGCATTCACTTGGGGAATGGTTAATGGTTAAAAGTTGTGAGGTATGATTGTAATGAAATATTAATATATTATAAGGAATGATGAGCAGGATGATTTCTAGAAAAAAATGGAAAAACTTATTTGAACTGATGCAAAGTGAAGTAAGTAGCACCAGAAAAACATTGCAGTAATATTTTTGATGAATGACTGAATGACTTCATTATTCTTAGCAATACAAATATACAAGACAGTTCCAGAGACTCATGATGAAAAATGTCAACCATTTCCAGAGAAGGAACCAATGGAGTCTGATTGCAGACCAAACACATCATATTTTACTTTCTTTCTTCTCCTTTTTTTTGAGATCTTTTCCACAAAATGATTTATATGAGAAAATATTTTATATAATTGCATATATAGATCTATATGAGATTGCTTATTGTCTCAGGGAAGGGGGAATGCTGATTGAGAGTAAAGAAAGCAGCCTGGGAGATAGGGAAACAGAAAATTTGCTGCCCAAAATTAAAAAAAAATTGGGGCAGTTAGGAGGACTCAAAGAATAGAGAGCCAGCCCTCTAAATCAGAGGTTCTGGGTTCAAATTTGACTGCAGATACTTCATTTGTGATTAGAGGCAAATCATTTAATCACAAATGCCTAGCCCATTTTGCTTTTCTGCCTTGCAACTAATATTTACTCTTGATTTGAAGATAGAAGTTATGAGTTTAAAAACAAATGTTGAAAATTGTTTTTACATGTAATTGGTGAGCAATAAATATTATTTTAAAAAAGAGAATGAGAAAAGATGAATAGTTTAACAAAATCACTGAATACATCAATTGTGTTTGATAGGTTAGACAATATTTCACATCCCTCACCCACAAACTCTTCAAAGAATGTAAGAAAGCTAACCATGAACATTATAACTTCACATCATTTTATTGCATTTTTTATTCTTTCTATTTATATTGTTTCAGTCAAGTCTCATGGTTTTTTCTTGGTTATATGGAAAGCAAATCTAATGCCTCTTCTATATGAAGAACCTTCAAAAATTTGAGAACAAATGTCAGGCTCAACTTTAGAATTTTCCTCAACATAAGATTTCCCACTTTTTAGTAGTTAATAGTATAGTATAGGAATGAGAGGAATGATCCAATAATAAAATCAATGATTTTTAATCCTGTCCATTGAAATTGCATTTGTATTTTCATATTAGATTAAAGAAAAATGACATCTTGATTTTTAGTCATTCACAGTATTTATCTAAATTAATTTATTCAATTGACCATAAAAGGTATGGCTTAGGTCAAACCTAATAAGGTCAAATTTGCTACTATTGGAAGTAAATATGATATGGAACAGTAATCATTTTAGAATCCTTAGGAAAAAGTGAGCAAGCCTGGGGAGATGAGTTTTCAAATATTTCCTTTTAATCACTCCCTCACAAGAGGCCTTCTACTAAAAACAAAAATATTGAGGGTCTTGTTAATATGGGCACATTTCTATGAAAATGGTGTTATTATTATTTAGTGAGAGTTGCTCCCAAGAAGGTCATAAATATCTTAATGGTATTAAAAAGGTTTCATGAATCAGAAAGGCCATGCCTATACTGGTGAAATATCCAACCTTTCTCCTTTTTGCCAGAAAAAGAGAACTAAATTCAGTTTCCAACTATAGTAATTAGTTCATTTTAGATATCTGTTGGCATCTACCTCCCACTGCTACTTTTAAATAGCCTCTTTACTGTTTTTAGCCATAATTTTCCATTCTAAATAATGTTTCATTCTTTAAGCTGCTTTTAATGCTCTTGGAAGCAGGAGAAATCTAAGCCTTGGATAAACAAACACAGAAAAAAACAAGAGACAGCAAAGAGTTTATTTCAGTGATAGATATGATTTTAATAGGAGAGATGTGTCCTTAGTTACTTTATGTATATTTCCGATCGCCCTCTAAGTATTCTACAAGTATAGTCAGGCACCATCTTTCCTTTCACTCTCTTCTGTTTCAACATGTCAACAATATACCAGTGGCTTACCACTCTGAATTCCCCACCACCACCGTTTGCCCTAGTGATCTTTCTGTGCCTATTCTCTCAGATTTTTAGACTTTTCCAGCTTTAAAGTGAAATTACTGTTCAATTGCCACTTTCTTTTTTCCCCATTTCCCATTTGTTATCAATAGAATTACTGTGGGATTTCTTTACTAGGACCCATGAACTTGTGTGAGCATGTATTTTTCCTATTTCAGTGAGGGCCTGACATGCATATGCAAATGGAAAACCACAAACTCTTCTTTAAAGGAACTTAAATGCTAAGGAAGAGAACTTTTTTTTCAAATACAGAATATATACAGTATAAATGTAATCTCAAAGGGAAGATATTAACAGTGTGATGAAAGTGGGGAAAGGGAGAGTAAAAGGGAGAAGGTTCTGTCTATTGCAGAAGATAGGATTTGTTTTGTGGTGTTAATTAAGTCAGGAAAGCAAGGAGACAGAGGTAAAATCATTGGGGGTTAGGAGAGAATTCCTCTCTGCAAAGACACAGAGTGGATGTATCAATTGGTCTGTGAAGGCAAGTAACAATCAAAAGGCCAGCATTACTAGATCACAGAGCATGTGGAAGAGACTAAAGCCTAAGAAGATTGGAAATGTAAAAAGGGACAGCTGTCAAAGATTTAAATACCAAGTAGAGGACTTTATATATTATCTTTAAAGTTTTAGGGAAGCAATGGAGGTGGGTGACATGGTCAGAACTAAGCACTTGGGAGATATCTTTGGCATTTGAGTGGAGGGTAGACTGAAATGGGAAGACTTCAAAGGAGACATGAAGACCAAAAAGAAGGCTACTGAAATAGGTAAGGATTGAGAAAATGAAATGCTGCATCATATTAACAGTTGAGTCAGAGTAGTAAAAGGGACTTAAATAATAGAGGATGTAAAAAAATAGAGCTTGGGACATGTGAGAAAAGATGAATGAGTACATTCAAATACTCTAAAATGACACTTAGCTTGCCAGTCTGGCTAAAAGAGGGTTGCTAATACCCTAGATATAGATAGTACAAAGGTAGATTAGAAATGGGTGGGGATTGGGACAAATTGAAATGTATTTGGATATATTGAGTACAAGATGTTGGTGGAATAGCTAGTTCCAAAAATCTGAATCAGTTGATGATGTTAATCTAGAATAAGGAGTATAAGGAGATCCAGTAATTATCTACATAAAGAAGACAATTTAACTCATGGGAATGATAAAATTCTAAAGAAATATGATATAGAGGGAAAAGCTAAGAATCAAAGGCAATGCATTAGAAACTATCCATAATTGACTAAAAACTGAGCAAAGAGAAGTTTCTCATTGAAAGATGAAGGTGGAAGTCATATTAAAGCATGTTTACAGTCAAGTGAGAAGAGAAGAAATAGAATTACTAAGTTATAGATGATGATCTCAAGAAGTTTAGAAACAAAAGAGAAGATAGGGTGGATAGGGTGTTCAGATTCGGTGAAATATTATTAAGAAGAGATGTATATCATTAAGAATAGCAGGCAAGCAAAAAAGAGATTGAAGATGAGAGGCAGCATTTGAATGACAGTAAGTATAATAGAAGGTGAATAAAACAATCAGGGATTTGTTCAAGGGTACACATAGAGAAATTTAACTTGGCCAAAAAAGCTAACATTTTTCAAAAGAGACATAGAGTTGAAAGTACAATAAATAGGGCGATTAGTGATTTGAAGGAGATGAGAAAAGAGGAAACTCTCAGTCAAAGACTTTTCAGTGAAGCATGAGGTGAGATCTTCAGCTAATAATGTGGAGAAAAAGGTAAGAGAGGAAGTTTGAGGAGGAATGATAAGGTTTAGAAAAACTGTTGTGTTAGGTATATACTGAAATGATTAGAAAAATGTTAAAAATATTGCATGCAATGGGGGCCTAGTTAAGATTATGAAGCAGAAATATGAAGTAGTTTCTATCAATCTAGTTTTGTAATTTTCTTCAGTTCTATTCAGCACTAAGTGAATAGGAGTGAAAATGATAAATGGTAGGGCAATTCTAAATCTGCAGTTTGGGAAGGCACAATAGATTACAGTGCAAAGAGGACAAAATACTCCATTGTAGAAGATAGTTTTTTACTTGAACTGATTCATGAAGGGTTATAGAAAAGAAAAATTGCACAATATAACAAGTATTGCTAATGATGGCCTGGAAAAGATTCCAAAGTTGCAGATCAAGTGGAGGATGAAGAACAATGTAAGAAATTATAAACCAGAGGGGGGAAATGTAATGCTAAAACATTATATTGAGGTAAAATAATTTAAGTTTTCATGAAAATGTGTTTATTATTAAATAATGAGTTACTCCCAATAAAATCCTAAATATCTCAGTATTATTGCTTATTCTTTCCTTCTATTCTAGGTTGTCCTTCACTTCTATTATTTCTGTATTTTCCTCTCTTTTGCCATTGCAGATTCAAGTTCTTATTGTGGTTCCATGTTCTACTCAGTTTCCACAGGTTCCTCTATCTCATCAATTATTGTCTCCTTTTTTTTTCTTTGCAGTACTTATTCATAGACATCTGAATTTGTTTACTAGAACTGAAAATCATGTTTCCTTTTGTTTGTGCTTTGACTATACACATTCATAGTATAAAACTTGAAATTTCTTTCTTGTTATTGTTTTTCTTGTTGATTTATTGGTTTATTACCAAGGTCTTTGAATTGTCTTCTTTTTTAATTCTTTCCTACTTTTTCCTCTTTCTCACTTATTTTATTTATCTCTCATTTCTTATCTCTCTTCTCTGACTGTGGTTTTTTGTGGGGTTGGATTTCAGTGTCTCAGTTTTGTCATCTTTCTATGATGGCTTTCCAACTTACCAGCCTGTAACTGGGCCCCAAATGACATTTGTATTTGGATGCTGTGCTTTTTCTCTTAGGCTTAGCACAGTATTTCTCATGTTTATCCTGTTGTTGTTTTTTTTTTAATTTTCTTCTTCAAAATTTCCTAGAACACTTTATTTGAATCTTTTATTTACCTTTCTAATGCCTTTCCTTAAGTCATGATTATTTTTCTCCATGCTCCTCTATGTATTCATAGTGCTTTGCACAATTACTTGTTTACTATGTTTAAAGCATATTTTTGTTTGATTTCTAAGTTAAATTAAACTTGTTCTTAAAGCATTTGGAATATTTGAATATGTATTTACATAATGTATAATATTTAATATAAGTATTCTGAAATTGTTAACTTTACTTGGTAAACTGATAACTATTTGACATTGTCTGGATTTTTACAATTGTTAATAGCTTTTTTATTTGTCCATACTAGAAGTTTTCTGCCCTTGTATTTCATTTGTGTGTATGCTGTATCTTCTTGATTAAACTTTAATGTCCTTGAAGATAACAGAAATTCATCTTACCATCTCTTGTAATACTCATAGAAGAAAATGTGATCCTGAGTACATAAACAGCATCTTGATAAACATTTGTTGACATGTTGGCATAATTAAAAAATAAATTCTGTGTGATGTTTTATTTTACCATCTGAAATATAAATCTTAATTTTAAGAAAAACTTAGCAACATGTGTGAATGTATTATGTCTTGGAAATATTTCTCAATTCTTCTTTTATTCATTCATCAAATACTGTTGGAACTGTACAGACATGAAAGAATATTATGCTTCACAATGTCCCATTCTAAAGTGTTGCTTAGTCATTTTTTTAGTATTTTCTAAATGATATCTCAACTTTTATAAGCTGAATTAATATTCATATATTCCACTAATTATACTCTCTAATTATTAAAAAAAACATACACACTCAAATGTCTGTGTGTCTCCTCATTTTTTCTGGATTTTTATTTTCTCTCTGAAGGATAAGTGCCTTTACATTGTCCCTCCTCCATGACTGGGATGTCTTGTCTCCATATTTCTGGACTATTTTCTTCAAAAAGATAATCAAGAGGTAGTACAAATGATTAGAACATTAATTAATGATAAGAGATGAAAATGATGTATTATAAAGTTTAGGGGGCAGCTGGGTAGCTCAGTGGATTGAGAGCCAGGCCTAGAGATGGGAGGTCCTAGGTTCAAACCCGGCCTCAGACACTTCCCAGCTGTGTAACCCTGGGCAAGTCACTTGACCCCCATTGCCTACCCTTACCACTCTTCCACCTATAAGTCAATACACAGAAGTTAAGGGTTTAAAAAAAAAGGAAAAAAAGAAAGTATACAACTAGTTAACACTAAAATAATTTAAAATCTGCTATTTGTAGATAAATTATGAACTGTTAGAAAAAAGATCAACATGAACATCAAGTTAGAAGGATATAAATTAGATAGACTACTTGCTATAGATGCCACACCCACTCAAAATATTGAAAAGTACTTTAATGTATTTTTTGTTATTAAATATTTCCAAAAAATCAAAATGAGCAATCATAAAAAAATCAGTTACAAATTTTCACTCTCATTTTTTGAGAATGTAAGCAATGTGCTATTGCTCATACGTATAAAGTCATGAAAATATATATATTTCCACTTTAACTTTTAACAAAAAACAACCAAACATTGACAATCCCCAAGAAAGATAAGGTAAAAAGATATGGTTAATCTATACTCAGAGTTCATCAACTGAATGTGGATACCAATTTTTAATTAATTCTTTTTTATATCACTTTAAATTTTAGTTAATTTTTATCTCCTTATTATTGATTCTTGTAAATGAAAAATCCCATAAAACAAAACCTCCAAATATATACACAATTAAACAATGATAAATCATTTATTTTCATCTGCATTTCTACTCCATCAGTTCTTTCTCTGGAGGCGGATAGCATTCTTTTTAATAAGACCCTGAAATTTCTTCTGGATCATTATTTTGCTCTTAGTAGCAAAGTCTACCACATTTTATTGTTCCAAAATAATGGAGTTACTGTGTATAATGTTTGCCTAGTTCTGCATATTTCACTCTGCATCAGTTCACATAGTATATTCCAGGTATTTCTGAAATTACTGATTTCATCCTGTTCATTATTCTGTATAGCACAATAGTATTTGATCACCATCACATACCACAATTTGTTCAGCCATTCCTCAATTGAGCGGTGCCACTTCAGTTTTCAATTCTTTATTACCACAAAAAGAACAGATATAAATATTTTTGTACAAACAGGTCTTTTCACATTTTAAAAATCTCTTTAGGTTAGAGACCTATTAGAGGTGTTACAGGATCAAAAGGTATGCATTCTTCCATAGTCACATGGGCATAATTCCAAACTGTCCTCTAGATGGGTTTATCAGTTTGCAACTCCATCAGGAATGCATATGTCCCAATTCTGCCACCTCTCCTCCAACATTTATCATTTTCCTTTACTATCAGATTGGCCAGATAGGTGTGAGATGGTACCTCAGAGTTGTTTAAATTTTCATTTCTCTAATCAAGAGGGATTTGGAGCATTTCTTCATATAATTATTGATAGCTTTGAATTTTCATTGGAAAACTGCCTATTCATTTCCTTTGACCATTTCTCAATTGGGGAATGACTTGGATTCTTATAAATTTGATTTAGTTGTTTATACAATTGAGAAATGAGATATTTATCAAAGAAATTTGTCATGATTTTTCCCCCAGATGAGTGTTTCCACTTTTATTTTGGTTGCATTGGCTTTGTTTGTACTAAACCTTTTTAAATTGATATAATCAAAATTATTCATTTTGTATCTTGTAATGTTTTCTGTCTTGTTTGGTTTTAAATTCTTCTCTTCTTCATACATCTGACAGATAAACTCTTCTCAGTTCCCCTTATTTATTTACAATATCATTCTTTATGTTTAAATCACATGCTCATTTTGACCTTACCTTGATATAGGATGTGAGATACTAATCTAAACCTAATTTTTGGCTTACTGTTTTCCAATTTTACCAGCAATTTTTGTCAAATCATGAGTTCTTCTCCTCAAAACTGGGATCTTTCAGTTCATTTAACACTACATTGTTGAGGACATTTCCCCCAAGTCTATTCCATTGATCCACCCTTCTTTTTTTGTCAGTAGCATATTGTTTTGATGATTATTGTTTTATAGTATAGTTTGAAATCTGGTACTGGCAGGCTACCAATTTTTTTTCATTAGTTCCCTTGAAATTATTGATCTTTAGGTCTTCCAGATGAATTTTGACATTATTTTTTCTAATCATATAGAATAACTTTTGATAGTTTGATTGTTATGGCACTAAATAAGTAAATTAATTCATGTAGGAGTGTCATTTTTATTATAAAAGCTCAACCTATCCATAAGCAGTTAATATTTTTTCCAATTGTTTAGATCTAGTTTTATTTGCATGAAAAATATTTTGTAGATTGTAGTAGTTCCAGAATTTGTCTTTGCAAGTAGATTCTCAAATATTTTTAATGTCATTTATGCTGATAGATTTCCTATTATTAAACTGGCTTTGAATTCCTGGTATAAATCCGACCTTATCATAGTGTGTCATCCATGTGATATATTTCTGTGGTCTCTCAGCTAGCATTTTATTTCAAATTTTTGCATCAATGTTCACTAAGGAAATTGGTTTATAATTTTCTTTCTCTGTTTTTGGTCTTCCTGGCTTATGTATCAGCACCATATTTGTGTCATAAAAATAATTAATTTTGTAGGGCTCCTTCTTTGCTTATTTTGTCTAATAGTTTGCATAGTATTGTGATTAATTGTTTAAATGTTTTATAGTGGGGGCAGCTGGGTAGCTCAGTGGATTGAGAGCCGGGCCTAGAGACGGGAGGTCCTAGGTTCAGATACGGCCTCAGACACTTCCTAGCTGTGTGACCCTGGGCAAGTCACTTGACCCCCATTGCCTACCCTTACCACTCTTCCACCTATAAGTCAATACACAGAATTTAAGGGTTTAAAAAATTAAAAAAAATAAATGTTCTATAGAATTCACTTGTGAATCCATTTGGCCCTGGGGATTTTTGCTTGGGGAGTTCATTGATGGCTTATTCAATTTCTTTTTCTGAAATGGGGTTAATTATTCTATTTCTTCTTTTGTTAATATAGGCAATTTGTATTTTTGTAAATATTTATACATTTCACAGAGATTATCAGATTTATCACCATATAATTAGGCAAAAATATTCTAATGATTTCTTTAATTTCTCTTCATTAGGGATGAAATCACCCTTTTCATTTTTGAAATCATACTAGTAGTATGATTCCCTTCTTTCTTTTTTAAATCAAATTTGCCAGTGCTCTATCTATTTTATCTGGATTTCCCCATAGAACCAGCTCCTACTCTTATTTACTAATTCAATAGTTCTTTAACTTTTAATTTATTTATTTCTCTCATTTTTAAAATTTCCAATTTAGTCTTTAATTGTGGACTTTAAATTTGTTCCTTTTCTAGTGTTTTGTTTTTGTTTTTTGTTTCATACCCAATTCATTGATCTACTTTTTCTCTAAAAGCATTTAGAAATATAAATTTTCCCTTGAGTACTGCTTTGGCTGTATCCTATAAACTTTGATATGTTGTCTCATCATTCTCATTCTCTTCAGTAAAATCAGTGAATATATCTAAGATTTGTTCTTTCACCCATTGGTTTTGAAGAATTAGATTATTTAGTTTCCAATTGATTTTTAATTTTCCTTTCCATGAATCCTTATTGATAATATTTTTATTTCATTATGTCCTAAAAAGTTACATTTACCTTTTCTGCTTTTCTGCATTTTATTGTAAAATTTTATTCCCTAATACATGGTCAGTTTTTGCATACATACCATGTGCTATTGAAATAAAGGTATATTCATTTTTATCCCTATTTATTTTTCTCCAGATAGCCATTAAATTTAACTTTTTCTAAAATTTAATTTACTTCCTTTACCTCTTATTTATTTTACAGTTAGATATATCTAATTCTAATAGGGGAAGGTTGAGGTATCCCACCTGTTGAATTTTATGACTATTTCCTCCTTAAGGTCCATTAGTTTCTCCCTTAAAAATATGGATGCTATACCACCTGCGCATGTATTTAGTATTGATATATCATTATCTATATTACAGCTTATCAAGATGTAATTACCTTTCTTATCTCTTTTAATCATATCTATTTTTACTTCAGCTTTTTCTGAGATCAGTGAATGGCAATGTTAATAAATCATATACCATTTTTATCTTTCCAAAATATTAATGAGAATCATTTACATACTTATTGAGGATAACCTTTAGGAAAATATGAGGAACAGCCTGGTTTTCTAATGCTATTTAATAGTAGACCATATATTTATAATCATATTGTGGAAAGCTCACATTAATTTGTACTCCTTCTTTTGGTCCTCAAAAAGCCTTTTGATTTTTGAAGATGAAACAATTTGATTTCAGAACTAAAGCTCCAGGGGGCAGCTGAGTAGCTCAGTGGATTGAGAGTCAGGCCTAGAGATGGGAGGTCCTAGGATCAAATCCGGCCTCAGACACTTCCCAGCTGTGTGACCCTGGGCAAGTCACTTGACCCCCATTGCCCACCCTTACCATTCTTCCACCTATGAGCCAATACACAAAAGTTAAGGGTTTAAAAAAAAAGAACTAAAGCTCCAACTCTTTATTCTGGATTCTTATGTTGAATTCTATCTCTTTTGTCTTGATGTAACAAATGGCATGGTAGAGACATTCTCATTTTATCTGTAAGCAAGAACTCTCTTGGGTGATGAAGTAAGCAATTAGGTAGCCTGCCAAATTGGAGAGGAAGTGAGGGAAGCCCTGTGATAAGTCAAGGGCTCTTGGTGAACAGAAGACCTGACTCTTGTCTTGATTGATATCTGAGTCCAGTCAGAGAGGCCCTGGAAAAGGATACCATGAAGAACATAAATTGATGGAGGCAACAGGAAGTAGGGGCTTTTACCAGAGTCCATGAACACAGAAGCCACACAATCTGGTCCTGGGCTTTCTCAGTTGCTCTCAGATGAGATGACTGGCAAAGATGACTCCAGGCTCCTGCTCTCCCAGCTAGCTAATCAAATTGCTCATGCTTCTTTAATTATCTCATTGTTTCTGTTTTTTTATATTTAATAAACAATGATTATAAAATAAAGATGTGATCGTGAAAGAACTGTAACCTTGACTGAAAGATTCTCAGAATAAAGATGACAATATTTATTATATTTCAAATATAAAAGCATTTGCTCCAATTAAACTAAAAGATTCTTTACATTTTCTTCTCCAGCAAGTTGTCTGCTAAACTTCCCAAAATATTTACCAGTATTAAGCAAAATTCCCAGCAAAGAATCATATCTAAAACAAAGCAAAAACAAACAAACAAACAAAAAAACAAATTGCTTTATATATGGTAAAATCCTCCATATTCTGATATTTTAATGACATTGTGTAGACTTTTTCTAATCTAAGAATATTGCAGAACATCTAATAATTCACATAACGAAACATATAAAATATGTAAAAATTTTGTCCTAAACCTTTATAGTGGAAAATGAAGTGATTGAATGATGTATGTTTTCTAAAATAAAATATGCAATTAGATGAAAAGTTCATAGTTACTATATGATTATATTAAGTAGGTATAGTTGACATATATATAAATATGCACACATAAACATATGTATATAACATAAATCATATTGCATAAAAACAACCAATGTATGTCTTTTACATAAAGTTCATTATTTATACTTAAACACTCGATGTTCATATATATAGGTATATATATGTATATAAATTGCCAAATTAGATCACATAACTTTTTTCATTTCTTCCTCTCTATAAGTTATCGATAGGCAAATATAATGTTTTTGTTATTTACTGTACTTATGATAACTGGTATTATTAAATATTTATATTGTGCTTCATATACTTATAATCTTAAACTACTGTAAATGAAAGATGGTCAATGAAATGAACCCCAATTGATTAGGAAGAACAAATTTGGATCTTATCTAATCATTTTCAGAGAAATTTCATTGACCAAAACTTTTCCTTGACAGGACAAATACATAGTTTTTAAAGTTCAATATTCTTCTTTTGTTCCCTGTATGCATGAAAATATTGGAATAGTGTACATATAGATATAGATATAGATATGTAGATAGATTCTTCTTGAATAGGTTTAAAAGTTGGTTTAATTCAGTCAGATTACAATATTATGCATCTTAATTTCTGTTATGTACATATTAATGGCATAGATTTTTGTTTTTCACTACTCTTCATTTAGCATTTATCAAATACTACAAATCAAGCATTGTGCTTCCATATTATTAAATTCTTAGCAGAAAATGAAAACAAATCTAATTAAAATTTTATAATACTTAAAACTTTTGAAGTATACATAAGGTTAAAATAAAGGATTAAAGGAGGAAATAAGGGGAAATTCAAAAGATACTGGTCCAAGTTTCAAAAGAACAAGTGGTTCTGCTGTTAATTGAACTCTGTGGACTTGATCAAGTCACTTGACCACTCTGTGTTTCACTTTTTATCAGCTATTATTCTTATGTTTTTAGCTCTAAAAATTTAAGTCTTAATCATAACAAACAATATCGTTGACAAGAATTGTGTTGTAAAAGCTTATCCCAATGAAGCCAGTTATGAGATTATCTAATCCAAATTTCTAGCATTCCCATAGAAATTCCTTCCCAGAATCAGCCTGAAATCATAGATGAAGAACTTAGCTTCTAATGGTGTTCACCTTTTCACCTTTAGAAAACACTATTAGTTTAAATTGATTCATGGTGGTCTGAAATAAATACCTCAGCACCCTTCACTTACTGCTATGAGAGTCTGTTGGGGTTTATGCAAAGGGCCAAGCAAAATAAGTCTAATCTTTCTTCTATATGCAAATATATGAAAATACTTATTGTGTGCTTTCCTCACATTTTTCTTTTTCTTCAAAACACCTTATATTTTTCAGCTGTTCCCAAGGATGATAAATGAGTAATATTCACATTTATACAGTTTAACAAATGCCGTGCACATTTTTCTCAACAAACTAGAAAGCAATGAAATTAACCAGTGATGTGCTGGTAAATATTTAATAATCTAATTTCTGGGTAGAAAAATACTTTCAAGTTTCACCTTCATTATTTACATCTTCCTCAATTTCTTAAGCCTAGGAAATCAATAAAACAAAATATCAAGCCCTAATTTATAGAATATCCTAAAATTTCTTAAGTGTAAATGATCAGTGAAAAATGAACAATAAAATTGTATCCAGTTCAAGCTGACATCAGAACATACCTGTTTTGGTGCAAGAATTATGTCTCCTCATGTTATAAATAAGAAGACTGAAGTTCAAAGTGGTTAAGATTATGACTAAACAACTGGGATTCAAATTTGTTTTCTGAACATTTTCTTTCTATAAACTTATGTTTTCCTATGGCAATGTCCAGCCCTCATCATACTGATTACCCAATTCTGGAAGTGTCTTTATTATGCTATTGCCTTTCTAAAATATGTCTCAAACATATATGTGTGATATTTTCAAAACCACAGCCTTATCTAGTTTCCTAGTTGAGATACATAAAGCAAGATTGGAATAATTTTGAGCAAATTCACCATGGTGACCTTTCTCTGGATTCTATTCTTCTGTATGTCTATTGAGTTCTGTGCCTTGAACTACAATTCATCATTTTTTGTTGCAATTCTTAAAATACCTTTGTCTCCACCTTTGCATTGATACAGACCACCTCAGAAAACACTTGGCTTTGAGTGGGGTGAAAGAAAGAGTGATAACTTTGGAGTCATGGAACCAGAGTTTGAATCCCGGTTTAATCAACATAAAACTTAAGGCAAGGCACTTAAACTCCCTGACCACATTTTTCTCATTTTTAGAATGAGAGAATTAGACTAGAAAACCTTGAAGATCACATTTAAATTGAAATGTATGATGCTATGATCATATCCTGACAGGTCCCTAAACACACTACTATGTCTCCAGCTACCTATTCTTTAAACATACTCAGCATTCAACAGTTCCTGAATCTATTAGTAGAAGGAAAATTTAAAGTGACTGAAGGATGGTTTGGTGGGAGAAAAAAAAGGATATGGAATCTGAAGATTGGTATTCAAATTGCAAGTCTGATATACAATTTGGAAGAAATTACTTTATTTTTTAGAGATAAACTTTCACTTCAAGTGAAAAGTAATAATAAAAATACTATCATGGATGAATGTTGTAAAGAAAATATTTTCTCTCTTGAATCTTCATGTGTTTTTTGAATGGGTTTCCACCACCAACACCACCAACACCAATATTAATAATTTTGTAGATATTTTATATAAATTACTACACAACATTTTCAACTTTAGGCCCCTTATATGATAATTTAGAATGGCTTTATGCAAATATTTGGCTCAACAAACACATTTATTACCATGCTACAAATACAGAAGTGCAGAACATAAAATAGAGCTCAACCTATGCTAATTTTGCTGCATATTTTCACTACTTCTAATATTTGCGGTTATGTTACTGCCATCTAAATCTCTAAATACAAAAGTCATACTTGTCATTCACATATTGCTTAGAATTTCATGGATGAGATGTTATTTTTAGGGTACTTTGAAAATGTTTCTAGTGAAAATTTTAAATCTGACACAGGGACATAAAATCCTGTTAGTCCAGCATACCCAAAACCAAGTTAACAAAAAAAGAATTCTTTAGATGCAAGTATTTCTGCCCTAGTGCCCTTTTTTGTTGGATGGAAAAATCAATAGCTTGAATGAGAAATTAAATTGAAATTCTATTTGTAACTAGATGAAGCAGAACTAAGCTTATCATTTTTCTCTTTATTTCTATACATATATACAATTGAATCACACTAGAATAATTGTCATGATAAGCATTATTTTTAAGTTCTAAAGAGTTCCAGAAACTAGTCTAAATATCCTAACTTCACGTTCTCTGATTCTCTCTTTGACTGGCTCTTTGTTCTCTGTGTTTCTGTTTCTTTGTCTTTCTGTCTCCTCTTTGAATGTGTCTTTATGTCTGTCTTCATCCTTTTCTCTCCCACTCCCTCTCCATGTCTCTCTCTCATCTGTTTCTCTTTCTTTCTCTTCGTATATATAAACACAAAAGAAAAATGCACAATCATATACCAAAAAACTTCTTTTTCTATCATATAAACCAGAAGAATTTGTTTAAAAGGTGATTGTGTCAAGCATTATCTCAAGGTGACTGCTTAAATTGCCATTATTTTGTTTTCCTTATTCCCAGCCAGACATTATGAGGGACAAACTTGGAGAATAATCTGTTGTATGAATAATAAAATTATCATAGCCCACAGGTGTAGGTGATTTGCATGTGCATACATCATATTACTTGATAGGGTCGCAGGGGAGCAGCTACGTGATAGGGTGCTCTGTTGTTTGCAGTATTATTTCAATTTTGTTTTAAGTGTCTTCCTGTTTCACTCAAAGATACTAGTCTTTTTGTTCATGTAGTGGCTACTTGATTAATTATAAATGGTTCTCCACACTGGCATATCTTGGGGCACGTGATGAATTAATAATGAAAACAACTCACAAAATCTCCACATTACACAGAAAAGGACAAGAACTCTTTGCATTTGAAACTATTAAGGGAAACTGCTACCTAAAAGTAGATAAATATTATTTTCTTTCCTCCATGTCCCTTTTTATATTTACTTCATCTTGTCTCCACCTCTGTCTCTTTCTTTCTCTTTCTGCCCAACTCAACTTCCCAACCTTACGGGTGCTTTTTTTCCCTATTCTTAGTCATTTGTATTCTAAAATTTGGGGGAAGATGTGGACCTTTCATTTTATCTGTGTGGGGAACTCCTGCTAATGCAAAATCTCTCCACTGCTATAAGTCATCAATATATTTACCTCAGAATAATAGGGATAAACTGAAGCTTTGAGAGGTTAAGTGACTTGCTTATTTCTGTCATACAACTACTATGTGCCAAAGATAGGATTCAAAACAACAGCTTCTTGTCAGCAATGAGAACTTTCTATCCATTTAAACAATACTGGATGCTGGTTTCTCACCTTCATCAACATTAATGAAGCAGAAAATAGTTTTGTTTTTTTTTAAAAAACCATTGTCTTCAAAATGAGAGGCATCTAAACTCCAAATGTGGAGGGCATGTTTTCAATCCCTGATACTGACAAATACTGTGAATAATTTGTGAATAAATCACTTAATCTTTCTCTGCCCTGGGCCTTTCTAAAATTATAAATTAAAGAGAATTTCTCATCTGTGTGGGTAGAGGGAATATCTTCATATGGAACAGGAGACCATTGGAATCAATTGTCCTACCAAAGGAAAAAATATTCTAAATAGGTCCTGATTTTTAATGAATAAATATCAAGACAAAAGCAGCCTAATATAAAAATGGAGTTGTGATTTTTGGAGTCCTTTCCCCTAGATATATACACTACAAAGAAGGAAACTTTATTCTATTTCACTCGTATCATACTCAGCAGCAGCAGTCAGAACCAATGTACCAGAAACACATTTTGGTAGTCAGTGATCCTAATATTTTAAATTATTTCTATGCAGAAATTCTATTATGATTGACATGATAAAGGTCCTGGCTTTTAATTGAGCAGTGCAACTTTTCCACAACAAACATGCCAGTTGTAATTAATTAGCTTGCCACTATCTTTATGTCAAAGCACTGAAGAAAAACATATGTCTTCACCAATACCTTTCACACAACAAATTTAACCCTGCCAGTAGAAATGGATATTGATAATAAGCTTCAAGATTACTTTTAAATAGCAGATTTGGTAAAAAAGGAAAGAAATAGCTATTTTCTATGTCCCATGATCTTGAAAATAAAATTCCATGGAATAGCTTATGTCTTTTTATGTGTGCAATTTAGGAGGTCAATGTTATTGGTCAGAATAATGAAATACTTTTAAAATCCATATTATAATCAATTTCCTGAGGCAGCTTGTGATACAGTGCATAGAACATTGGGTCAAGAATCAGGAAAACCTGATTTCAAATTTGATCTCAGACATTTACTTGTGTAACACTGAAGAAGTCATTTAACCTCTTATTGTCTCAGTTTCTCAATTATAAAAAAGTATAAGAGTAGCACCTACCATGCCGGGATGTTGTGAGAATCAAATGTGGTATTATCTAGAAAATGAGCTTAGCACAATGCCTGGCATAAGGTAAGTTGCTATGTAAATGCTTACTCCTTCCCTCTTTTCAAATAAAAGTATTAATATGTTTGTTGTTGATTATTTTTGTTTCTTCTATTGATCCATAATTTGCTATTCTATTCTTACTTAGCTTATCTATTTCTTCATGTAGAACAAAGGTAATTTTGCCAAGATAGGCTAAAAAGGGCAGTAGGGAATTTGGTGAAGAGCACAAATATGTATTACTATTCTAACAACTTCTGACACTCTGTTCTGAGTTTTTACCTTACTTCTGTTGTTAAGGCTGCATGAGGTAAATTCCTGTCAAGATGTTATGGTGGAAGCAAAATGAGCTAATTTAAGCCATTAAGCTCAAGGCAAGTCTGACTGGAATTCTCTCCTTCCTTGCCTCCATCTCCTAAATTCTCTGTTTTTCTTCAAGTCCCAACTACATCCTTACCTTCTAGAAGAAACATTTATAGTTCCCCTTAAATTTAATGCATTAAAATTATTTTTTTCTTATTTATCCTATCAAGAAAGTATGTGTATTCATATATACCATCTTAATGGTACACAGTTATTTTCATATTGTTAATCCATTAGACTATGATGTCCTTGATAACAAATACTGGTTATTTTCCCCTTCTTTCTTTCCCCAGAATTTGATGCAATACCTAGCACATAGTAAGTTCTCAATAAATGTTTGTTGACTGATTAATTAAAGGATCCATATGCATGAAAATTTTTGTCATAATAACATATTTATTTCAATATTCTTTGTCATAAGAAAGCAATCTGTTGAAAAAGTAACAACTATTGCTCCAGAAAAATGGAGATAAAATAAATTTACCACTTCATGGAAAAGAAGTGATCTAATACTAAAGTTGCAGAATGAGACAAAATTTTTTATACATGAAATAAGAGAAAGACAAAACATATATTTTGTTCGGCTACATTTATTTGTAATAAGGAAGACTTTTAGGGGAGGATAGTTATAGTGGGTAGGGTAGTTGGAGGTTAGTGAGAGTGAATCAAATAATGGAAACTAAAGAGTCAGTGAAAATTTTTCAAAAAAGGAAGTAGAAGGAATTTTACATGGAGGCTGACATAAGTAGGCAATATCATTACTCCAATGATGAATTTAATATATACTTTAAAAATAAGTTATAATAATAGATGTAATTTCAAATGTAAAACATATTATATTCTTTGTAAACTAAGATGTTCATATGTCATTAAAGTCTATAATGAAGTTTCATTTTTAAAGACTGAGTGAGGCCCAAGAAAGCTATTTCAAAGGAATATCTAATCAACCTTTCTTTTTAAAGGAAAGAATGAAAATGGTAGGACTCTGACAAAGTTAGGGATCATCTCACAGAACTCTCTCCAGTAAAGTCAACAAGTATTTTTAAGCTATGTGCAAGTCTTGAGGATATTAAAAAAGTAAAAAACATTCTCTGTTTTCATGGAATTCACATTATAATGGAAGAAACAACATAAAACAAGTATGTATAAACAAGATACAAAAGAAGAAAATTAGAGGAAATCTGAAAAGTAAAGGACTAGTAATGAAAGGAAGGAGGAAGGCTTCTTACAGAAGTTAGGATTTGAACAAGACCTAAAGAAAATTAAGGAATTCAAAAGTGGAAATGAGTATATTCATTGTTCAATATATGGGACAGACAGCCACTGAAAATGCAAAGAGTAAGGAGACGAAATTTTAGGTTTAAGGAACAACAGGAAGGCCAGTGTTGCTGTATCAGAGATTAAATGAAGAGAAATTGAAAGACAAGAAAATGCTAGGTTGTAATGGACTTTAATAGTCAATGAGAGAATTTTATAGTTCATTTGGAGGTAATAATGACAACAATAATAATAATTAAAATAATAATTGTAATAGTGGATTTTATAAAGTACTGACTACTTTTCTAAGCTTTTGATAGTTATTAACTAATTTGAACCTCAAAACAACTCTGGTTGTATGGGGGCTATTATCATTTCTACTCTACATATGAGGAAACTGAATCAAACAGAGATTTATTGACTTACTTAGTGCCACATACAGAATTTGTGGAATTAGATTTGAAATTCACGTCTTTCTGACTTCAGACCTAAAACTGTATCATTTATTTGGCTCACATGCAATAGGGAGCCACTGGTATTTTTTTAGTAATAAAGTGATGTAGTCATATCTGAACATTAGAAAGATCATTTCTCAACTGAGCAGAGAATTTACTGAGGTAGAAAGCCGTTTAGGCAAGGAAATCAAAAGAAAGCTATTGGAATTATCCAGGAATGAATTGATGAGTGCCAGTACTATGTAGTAGCTATGTTATAAGGAAGCAGAAGGGATTCTATATAGGAAATATTCCAAAGGTAAAAAAAAGAAAAATTAGCCACAAACTGAATGTATTGGTTGAGAAGACAAAATGGAATGGGATCAATGGTGCATTTAGTAAGGATGGCCTTGACAAGAAGAAGGACCACTTCATGTGAAAAAAGCATAAAGCAGGATTTAGTGGTGTAAGACAGCTGATTGATATGAGATGAAAAGGAGTACAAAAGAGAATATGAGGGAGCTCTCAGCTAATGAGCTATTTATTTTCTGCACAATATGAGTAACGCTTTTAACTGAGAAGAAACTGGGAAAGAATATAATGGGAGATTTGAGGAAGAATAATATGGTTTGCATAAACTGCTACAATCAGTGGTATAGTAAATACATTAGAAAGTATAAATGGATAATTTTGCTTTACAAGAGCCCAGTTGAGATAATGTAAGTTAAATTTGCAATGAACTCATTTAGTAGAGTTTTATAATTTTCTTTAGTTCTATCCTATAACACATGAAAAGATGTGGAGTTAGTAGATGGTGGGAATAACCAAAGATTGGGTTAGCAAGACATGATTAGAAATAAGATGAGGAGAAAAGGTGGTATCATCTAGAAAATAGTGTAGAATTGAAATGATTGACCAAGTGACTAGAAAGGAAGAAGAGTTTGTACATGATGTTGTTTTGGGTAGAGACTGAGGAGTGGAAGGAATGGAAGACATGGAGAGGGTGAAGATGGGTTGCAGGTTATAAGACGTAGAATGAATTTTAATAGATTATGGTAAAATAAAGAAATTTCTGTCTATCTATCTATCTATCTATCTATCTAGAAAGTTATATCAAAGTTGAATATTACCTCTCCCATTTAATGGCAATTCCTTAATTGGCAGGTATTGTTTTTGTCTTTCTTTATATCCTTACACTTAACATAGTATCTTACACAAAGTAGTTGCCAAAAAAAATTTTTTTTAACTTGAGTTACTTAAACAACATTTTAAAAATTTAATATATTATTTATTTTTTCCTGATTACATGCCAATACAATTTTTAATAATTGGTTTCTTTCATTTTGCCATCTATGTTATCTCTTTCTCATTGAAATAAGGCAGCTAATATGATAAAGATTGTAAACATTTTATCAAGTAATACATATTTGCCTATTCATCATGTTGTGAACAAGGCACATGTTGCTTACTGGAGTGAAAAATTCAAGAAGGAAATAAAGTGAAGAATAGTAAGTTTCGATAAGCTTTTGGATTCTGTACATTTCATCTATGGTTGTGGATAAGCTTTTTTGTTGTGAATCCCTTACCTTGTTGATAATAATAAAGTTATTTATAACTGTGAAAATGGGATTAATCCTACCCTGCATATTTTTAGATTTAATCACCAAAAAAGTAAAGACCCCAATTAATCCTTAAGTAGGGGAAGTTTGTGACCCATGTGTGCAAAAGTGAGTGATGAATCAGAATTGACTTACTGCCTCCCAGGCAGTCCTAAGCAAAGCCTTTGTTGTGATTGGTACACATAAAATGGGAGGAAGGCACAGGAAGTGACTAAAGGAGAGGTCCTTATAAATTGTAAGAACTTCCTAGAAAGCTCTCTCTTCAGCCTTGAACTAGACCTGGAGGAGCTCTGGCTGAGGACCTTGGACTGCTTTATATTTCTCTTTAGAATTACACAGTGGGTGAGTGAAAAAAAGGCTGACTGGCATCCAGAAGGGCCCCTTGATTAGGAGGAAACCTCTTGGCTAAAACCCTTATTAAATGACCTTTAGGCTCTCCACCTGGGGACTCTGGAGCCCTGCCAGGCTAAAGTAAGGGCTAGAATGCATAGTCTAGCTCCTTAAGCTAGATCTCTTACTCTGCCCTCTTCTCATTTCTCTACTTTCACTCTCTTCCTATATTTATAAATAAATTGCTAAAATATAATTTGGAATTGGGCAATCAATTCCTGGCAACCACCCTTTTGAATATTCAGTCCAACCATAATATTTTTTTTATCTTTTACACAACTGATCATCATAAATTATTGCTATTACTGTTTACAAGGTTCTTCTTGTTCTGCTCACTTCACTTTGCAATATTTTATATCTTTCATTTTTTGTGTGATCATTCTTGTTGTCATTTCTTATGACACAATAGTTTGCCATTACAATAATTTACCACAACTTGTTCAATCATTTCCCAATTGATGGACATCCCTTCAGTTTCTAGTTCTTTGGCCTCACATCAAAAAGCAGGCAAAAATATTTTTCAAATAACAAACTACCTTTCTAATTATTGTATGCTGTTGTCATTTTGCATATAAATCAGAGAATCTATTTCATAATATCAGAGAATATCTAGTCCAACCTAAGCAGGAAAAATAGCCTCCAGTGTAATATGCCCACAGTGTTTTAAATAAACTTTAGTTGAAGATGTTCATTTCTCCATGCTCATTATATTTGTGGATAGCTAAAATTGTTTGAAAGTTGACTTCCATTTTTAATTACTAAGATGACAGAGTAAAAATACATGGATCTTGCCAATCATCATCCAGATTTTTAAAAACAAACAAAAAATACCTCAAAACAAATCAAATAGTTGTAAAACCAACAGAAGACAGAGTTAAACAATGCTCTGGCCCAGAACAGTGTGGAAGAACTTGCTTCCATATCTCCTGCCATAGGTCAGCTAAAATCCCAACTTTTTAATATGGTAGGATATATGTGTTTATATGTGTATTTCTCTATATATCACTGCACATACATATGTGTATCTATAGGTGCATACATACACAAATATGCACACATATCTACATACAAATATATGTCTGTGTATGTATGTGTTGCTGGAATTGCCATATAACTGTTAGGAGGGGAGAAAATGGAGCAGAACTCAAACACAATACAACACAGGTGAAAGAGAAAGGAGACTTAGTAAAGCTTCAATAGGGAGAGAGAAGAAATGAACTTGATTCAATAGAGGCAGCAGTGAGAGGAACACAGCCAAGCACAGTTTAGTTGTAGCCAAGCCCAGGTGCAACCCAACATGGCAGTAGTGAGAAGAATTCAACCCAAAAAGTCATAGTAAGAGAGGGTGGGATGCAAGAAACCCATCACAAATGACATTTCAATGCAACCCTTGCAAAATGCCTCAAAGTAGGCCATCAAGATTACTTTTGGAGAGTGTTCAGTCTGGGACATATGATGGCCAAGCTATCTTTAGGCACTGGAATAAGAGTACAAGTTCAAAATAGTACTCCTCCCATGCAAAAAAATGCAGCTAAACTTTGGAATATAGGCAAAGTTAGGAACTTCTCCACTCCAAAAAAAAATGAGCAAAATACAGAAAAAAGCCTAACACTAGAAAAATATTTCATTAACAGAGATGATCAAAATGCAAGTTCAAAGGAAAAAAGCAAAAAAAAAAAAAATGAAAACATGAGGCTTGAAAACATGTGAAGCTTCAAAGAGAAATGAGAAAGGATGTTAGACCCAAAATTAACTGCTGGAAGAACTCCAAAGAGGAAGTTAAAGAAAATTTTAGAATAATTCACCTCCTAAGGGAAAAAATGAACGAAGAAAACAGTTTCCTAAAAAAGGGAACATGAAACCTCAAACAAAAAATTGACTAAGAAAGGATGTATAAAACCTCAAAGAAGAAAATGACTCCCTAAAAACTGAATTAGAGAAATGTGAACTCCTGACTCTATAAAGTATTAGGAAACAATAAAGCTAATTCAAAAGAAAAAAATATATAAGAAAATCTGAAATATCTCAGTGGAAAATCAAGTGGCCTGGGAAATGGATGCCTTAGAGATCATCCAATAATCATTGGACTGCCTGAAATTTATGGTTAAAAGTGTTAGGAAATTTTCCTTTACAATAGGCCGTAACCTGCCTCTTCACAACTTCAACGTATTGCTCATTTTTTAAAATAACTAGAATCATGAAAAATAATGTTGGCCCTTCTAGTACATTCACTGATGGTATAGTGAAAAGGATATTGACTTGGAAGACAAAAAAATCATATTTGGAACATAAAAACTGGGTTACCTATCTAAGTTTTTTGGAAGCATAGTTTCTTTATTCTTGTACTATGAGGTACTGATTTTTTCTAGTGTACTGAAAACCTCCTTAGTGCAGCATTAAGTAGAATAAATGCAATTGGGAAAAACTTAATAAAATAAATAAGAACATAATATGACATAGTTAAAGTTAATTTTTAGATTTTAAGAAATGTACATGTAAGTATTCATTTCTATTGAATTTACCACCACTATTGTATTACAATATGTCAGCACTTCTATGGATTATATGACATAATTTGTTTTAGCGGTAATATGTAAGCCATAAAATATTATACAAATTGAATAGTGCATATAGATATCACAACGTTTAATTAGGTATTGTACTATTTCTTTTGAAGGCACATTCATTGTCCAAATTCTCATGAGCTACATTTACGTATACAAAGTGAAGTGGTGCTCTTAAGAAATCATCTGAACAATTTTTAAAGACAATTATCTCTGTATCACCAAGGCAGAAATAAAAAGGAATTTTCTGGCCAAAAAATCTAGATATTTTTCCTAAAGTTTCCAATTCATTTTGCTAGTATAGGTAAAGTATTTTAATTTGTTGAAAAATAACCTCTACAATTGAACTTTTTAATTTGAATTATACTTTATCAATGTCATTTTTAGTTCAAGGAATAATAATTTTAGAAAGTACAAATCATGTTTACACATTAACCAAAACAAAAAAAATGAACAAAAAAGTTTGATTTTATCTAGATTAATAGTTAGGGTAAATTTTTTTAGGCATACCATCTAGATTTCTGTACTTGTAGTTTGGATTTTTAGTTCAGAATGAAAACCAATCTTTTCTTCTTATTAAAACCAATCATGACAAACTTTGGAATAATGCATCTGATGTTTATCTAGGCATGTTTAACACAAATCTTTTTTATTCACAAAGACCTTAAAATATTTGTTGAATTGACTTGAGTTAAAAGTTCTACCTCATTGCCTCATTGTGTCAGAGAAATGATGTTACATTCATGAAATCTATGCCAATGGCATGTGAATTTTGCTGGTTCTTATCAAGTTAGAAAGGTTTTTATTAAGATCATATTAACATACTCTATTTCTAAAACCCAAAAGCTAGTCTATTTTTAAAGAAGTTCATTATTGGAAGTTTTGCTACATGATTATAATTTGGAGAGGTGAGGTTCACAGCAATTAACATCAACAAAAATGTATTAAATATATACTAATACAAGACATTGTTCTAAGCTGTGGCTGTTCAGAGCAAGGAAAAACCATTTTCAATTCATAATATGCTTACAATCTACTAGCTGTATAAACAGTAGAAAAGATATAGACACAATAAATAAGAGGTGATCAACCACAGAAAGGGAATTGCTTTCAGGAGAATTGAAAAAAAAATATTCTTGTAGAAGGTAGGATATTTTCTGAGAATTTTAGAAGAGAAAGAAGTTAATTGGTGAACTTGATGATGAAATGCATACAAGGCATTGGGGGCAGTCAGTGTTAATGTATGGAGTAGGAATTCAAGTATATTGTGCAAGGAAGATAAAGAGGACAATGACACTTGATTTAAGAGTACATAGAGGGTAGTACAATGGAAATAAAGATATCTAGAAAGAAATAAAAAGCTTATAAAGGCATGGAAAGGCCAGGTTTTAAGGACTTTGAATGATTTATATTCATTCCTAGAGGTAATGAGAAATGATTTGTGTTTATTAAATAAAAGAGCAGGGGTGAAATGGTTGTGCTCCAGAAAGGTGGCTTTTTAAATTTTTTTTTAATTTTTTAGAAAAATTTTCCAAAGTTACATGATCATGTTTTTCTTCCCCCCCAACCCCTTTATGCCCCACCCCTGGTAGCCAACGTGTATTTCTACTGGGTTTGATATGTGTCATATGTGTCATTGAACAAGATCTATTTACATATTATTCATAGTTGCACTGGGGTGGTTGTTTAGAGTCTAAATCCTAAATCACATCCACATCAACCCATGTGTTTAAGCAGTTGTTTTTCTTCTGTGTTTCTATTCCCATAATTTCTCCTCTGAATGTGGGCAGCTTTCTTTTTCATAACTCCCTCAGAAATGTCCTAGATCATTGCATCACTGCTTATAGAGAAGGCCATTACATTTGATTTTTACCACAGTGTATAATGTTATAATGTTCTTCTGGCTCTGCTCCTTTCACTCTGCATCAATTCCTGGAGGTCTTTTCAGTTCACATGGAATCCCTCCAGTTAGTTATTCCTTTTGAGCACAATAGTATTCCATCACCAGCAGATAACACAATTTTTTCAGCCATTCCCCAATTGAAGGACATACCCTCATTTTCGAGTTTTTTGCCACTACAAAGAGTGTGGCTATAAATATTTTTGTACATGTCTTTTTCCTTATGATCTCTTTGGGGATACAAACCCAGGAATGGTATGGCTGGATCAAAGGTCTGACAGTCCTTTAGCACCCTTTGGACATAGTTCCAAAATGCTATTCAGAATGGTTTGATCAGTTCACAACTTCACCAGCAATGCATCAATGTCCCAATTTTGCTTCATCCCCTCCAACATTCACCACTTTCATTTGCTGTCATGTTAGCCAGTCTGCAAGGTGAGAGGTGGTACCTCAGAGTTGGTTTGATTTGCATTTCTCTAATTAAAAGAGATTTAAAACACTTTCTCATATGCTTATTGATAGTTTTGATTTCTTTGTCTGAAAATTGCCTATTATGTCCCTTGTCCATTTATCAATTGGGGAAATGCTTTATTTTTTTATATAATTTATTTAGCTCCTTGTATACTTGAGTAATTAGACCTTTTTCAGAGTTTTTTGTTATAAAGATTTCTTTCTCAATTTGTTGATTCCCTTCTCATTTTGGTTGCATTCGTTTTGTTTGTACAAAACCTTTTTAATTTAATGTAATCTAAATTATTTATTTTACATTTTGTAATTTTTTCTAACTCTTGCTTGGTTTTAAAATCTTTCCTTTCCCAGAGATCTGACTAGTATAATTCTCTGTTTGCTTAATTTACTTATAGTTTCCTTCTTTATATTCAAGTCATTCACCCATTCTGAATTTATATTGGTCTAGGGTGTGAGATGTTGATCTAAACCTAATCTAGCCCATATTGTTTTTCAATTTTCCAAGCAGCTTTTGTCAAATAGTAGATTTTTGTCCCCAAAGCTGGGCTTTTTGGGTTTATCAAAGATTATCTTGCTGTCACTTTCCCCAATTCTATTCCACTAATCCTCCCTTCTGTCTGTTAGGAAATACCATATTGTTTTGATGACCACTGCTTTATAGTAGAGTTTAAGATCTTTTACTTATAGGCCATCTTCCTTCAATTTTTTTTCATTATTTCCCTTGATATTCTTGATGTTTTGTTCTTCCAGATGAACTTTGTTATATTTTTTCTAATTCAGTAAAAAAGTCTCTTGGTAGTTTGATGGGTATGACACTAAATAAGTAACTTAATTTGGGTAGAATGGTCATTTTTATTACGTTAGCTCATCCGACCCAGGAGCAATCAATGTTTTTCCAATTCTTTAGATCTAGTTTTAATGGTGTGGAAAGTGTTTTGTGGTTGTGTTTGTATAATTCCTCTGTTTGTTTTGGCAGATAGATTCATAAGTATTTTATATTGTCTAGAGTGATTTTAAATGGCATTTCTCTTTCTAACTCTTCCTGCTGCAATGTGTTGGAAATATATAGAAATGCTTATGATTTATGTGTGTTTATTTTGTATCCTGAAACTTTGCAAAAGTTGTTGACTATTTCCACTAGCTTTTGACTTGATTCTCTGGGATTTTTTAAGTAGACCATCATATCATCTGCAAAGAGTGATAGCTTGGTCTCCTCATTGCCTATTTTCATGCCTTCAATTTCTTTTTTTTCTCTAATTGATACTGCTAGTGTTTTTATTACAATGTTAAATAATAGGGGTGATAATGTGCATCCTTGTTTCAATCCTGATCTTATTGAGAATGCTTCCAATTTATCCTCATTTCAGATGATGCTTCTTGATGGATTAAGATATATACTGTTTGTTATTTTTAGAAAAGGCCCTTTTATTCCTATACTTTATAGTGCTTTCAATAGGAATGAGTGTTGTTGTTTTTTTATCAAAGCCTTTTTTCTGAATCTATTGAGATAATCATGTTATTTCTCTTGGTTTGGTTACTGATATCATCAATTATATGGATGGTTTTCCTAATATTAAACCATCATTGCATTCCTGATATAAATCCCACCTGATCATAGTGAATAATTTTCTTAATAACTTCTTTGAGTCTTTTGCTAGTATTCTATTTAAGATTTTTGCATCTATGTTCATTAAAGAGATTGGTCTTTAGTTTTATTTCTTTGTTTTTTATTACCTGGCTTTGGGATCAGTACCATATTGGTGTCATAAAAGAAATTTGATAGAACTGTTTCTTTGCTGATTATGTCAAATAGTTTGTGCAGTATTGGGATTGGTTATTCTTTGAATGTTTGATAGAATTCACTTGTGAATCCATCTAGTCCTGGGGATTTTTTTAAGGAGTTCTTTGATGTTTTGTTCAATTTCTTTTTCTGATATTGGATCATTTAAGTATTCTATTTCTTTCTTTCTTTTTTTAACCCTTGTACTTCAGTGTATTGTCTCATAGGTGGAAGATTGGTAAGGGTGTGCAATGGGGGTCAAGTGACTTGCCCAGGGTCACACAGCTGGGAAGTGGCTAAGGCCGGGTTTGAACCTAGGACTTCCTGTCTCTAGGCCTGATTCTCACTCCACTGAGCTACCCAGCTGCCCCCTATTCTATTTCTTTTGCTGTTAATCTAGGCAATTGATATTTTTGTAAATATTCATCCATATCACCAAGATTGCTATATTTATTGCCATATAATTGGGCAAAATATTTTTTTTAAAAATTGCCTTAATTTCCTCCTCTTTAGAGGTGAGGTCTCCTTTTTCATCTTTGAACCTATTGATTTGGTTTTCTTCTTTCCTTTAAGTAGATTTTCCAGTACTTTGTCAATTTTATTTGTTTTTTAAAAGTACCAGCTTCTCAACTAATTTATTAATTCAACAGTTCTTTTACTTTCAATTTTATTCATTTCTCCTTTAATTTGTATGATCTCTAATTTAGTTTTCATCAGGGGATTTTTAATTTTTATGCTTTCTAGTTTTTTGATTTATATTCCCAATTCATTGATCTTTGCCCTCCCTAATTTGCTAATATATGTACTCAAGGATATAAATTTCCCCCTTAGTACAGCTTTGACTGCATCCCACATATTTTGGTAGGATGTCTTATCATTGTCATTCTCTTCAATGAAATTATTAATTGTTTCTATGATTTCTTCTTTTAGTAACTGATTTTGGAGAATTATATTATTTAGTTTCCAATTAATTTTTGATTTGCCTATCCATGTACCCTTATTAATTATTATTTTTATTGCATTATGATCTGAAAAGGTTGCATTTATTATTTCTGCTCTTTTGCATTTGTTTGCCATGTTTCTATGCCCTGGTACATGGTCAATCTTAGTGAATGTACCATTTGCAGCTGAAAACAAGGTATATTCCTTTTTGTCCCTATTTATTTTTCTCCACATATCTATTAAATCTAATTTTTCTAGGATTTCATTCATCTCTCTTATCTCTTTCTTATCATTGTCTGGTTTGATTTATCTAGATCTGATAGGGGAACATTCAGGTTTCGCACTAGTATAGATTTTCTGTCTCTTTCCTCCTTGAACTCTGCCAATTTCTCCTTTAGAAATCTGGATTCTATACCATTTGGTGCATATATGTAGAGTATTGATATTTCTTCCTTGTTTTCTTCCTTTTATCAAGATATAATTACCTTCCCTATCTCTTCTGACTAGATCTATATTTAATTTGGCCTTGTCTGATATCATAATTGAAAATCCTGCCTTCATTTTCTCAGTGGAAGCCCAATATATTTTGTTCCAGCCTTTTATTTTCACCCTATATATGTCTACCTGCCTCATGTGTGTTTCTTGTAGAAAATATGAGGTAGGATTTTAGTATCTAATCCAATCTGCTATTTGATTCCATTTTATGGGTGAGTTCAACTGATTCACATTCAGCATTATAATTATCAACTGTGTATTCCCTGGCATTTTGATTCTTTCTCCTTGTCTTACCCTTACTTCTTTCACTATTTCCTTCTACACCAGTGTTTTGTTTAAAATCAATCCCCCAATCCCCTCCCTTATTTTACTTCCCTTTTACCCCTCTCCCTTCTTATTCTCCCTTTATTTTTCTTTAGGGTCTTTTTTAAGCTACCCCACACACTCTCTCTCCCCAATATTACTTCCATTCCCATCAGTCCATTTATTATCCTGCTACTTTTTTATAGGGTACAAATAAATTCTCTACCCCAATGGATCTGATTATTCTTCCCTCTTTGAGTTAATTAAAATGCACCTAAGAATTAAGTATTTCCTGTCTCCATCCTCTTCACCCTTCCAGTATATCTTTATGGAATATAAATTTACTCCTCCTTTTTGTCTCTTTTCCCATTTCTCTTAATATTATCCTTTTTTTAACATATATATATATTAGCTTGTAATAATTTTTCCTTGGTCTGGTAGTTTTTGAAATTGGCTATAATATTCCTGGGAGTTGTGAGTTGTGTATTAAATGTAGGAGGTGATCTGTGGATTCTTTCAATTTCCACTTTTCCCTCTTGTTTGAAAATGTCAGAGCAGCTTTCTTAGATAATATCCTGTAGGATGATGTCCAGGCTTTTACTTTTGTCAAAATGTTCTGGCAGACTAATAATTCTTAAATTGTCTCACTGTGATCTGCTTTCCAGATCTGAGGTTCTCCCAATGAGGTGTTTCATATTTTCCTCAAATTTTTCATTTTTTGGTTTTTTTAATAGATTCTTGCTGCCTTGTAAAGTCATTTTGTTCTAGTTGTTGAATTCTAATTTTCAAAGACTTATTTTGTTTTTCTTTTTTTTAAACCCTTAACTTCTTTGTATTGGCTCCTTGGTGAAAGAGTTGTAAGGGTAGGCAATGGGGGTCAAGTGACTTGCCCAAGGTCACACAGCTGGGAAGTGTCTGAGGCCGGATTTGAACCTAGGACCTCCTGTCTCTAGGCCTGACTCTTAATCCACTGAGCTAACCAGCTGCCCCTAAAGACTTATTTTCATCACTGACTTTTTGGTGATCCTTCTCCTTCTGGTCAGATTTTCTTTGTATGTCATCTTCCAACTTTTCCTCATTTTCAAGCTGGTCAATTTTGACTTTCAAGACATTACTTTCTTGTCTTAATTCATGAATTTTCTTTTCCTAATTGTCTTCAACCTTTCTTAATTGTTTTTTGAATTGTATTTTGAGTTCTTCCAAAGCTTGTGTCCAATTTTGCTGGAGTTTCTGTGATTTTGCCTGGAGTTCCTTGATCTTCTTCTATTTGATTAGTTTTTGTTCACTTCCTGGACCTACACTGTCAATTGTAATTTCTTTTTTTTTTTTCTGTTGTTTACTCATATTTTTTTTCCTTTTTTCTCTCCTGTAATTGGTTATAACCTTACTTCTCTGGTTTTTTGCTGAAACTTTGAATTTGGGTATTTTGTCCTGAATAAGCACTTTCTCTGCTCTTCTGGTTGATTAGGTTAAACAAATGGTTTTAATGAGCTTTGATGTAAGATCTTCCCCATCTGATAATAGAGGTTTGTAACTACTTTCTCTGTAGTCTATGGGGGAGGGGTGTTGGAGTTTCCCTGGCCTCTGAAGACTTCTTATCTGTCCTATTCATGGGATTAAGCCAGGACTGGGTTGATCTCAAGAGCTTGATGTGCCCTGAGGCTAAAACATCAAGAGAAGGGAGGAGGCTGTATGGATCATTTTCCCTGTCTTTAGGCTGCCCTCTATGAATTTCTCCTCTAGCCACCTCCCTGCTGTCTGTGTTCAGAGTCCTGAGGCCGGCTCAACTGTGCCAGCAAGGCCCTCTCTCAGGACTAGTGCATTTGCCAGCTCAGAGATTCTAGGAGCCACTGGAGACTCTGCCCAGCACTTGGAGGTGGAGTCCTGGGATCTTCCTTGCCCTCAAACCCAATAGTTCAAGAATTCAGGCATTTTTCTTGGTGTACCTCTTGAGCTGTTCAGCAGGAAGATACCCCAGCTATGTCCTTTTGTTAGATTTTGGTTTTTTTTCCCCTTGAAGTGCTTTGTTTTTTTATCCTGGTGTGGAAGGGTGTGGAGGTCTGAAGTTTTGCTCATCTAAGCCATCATCTTCCCAGAATCCCTCCAGAAAGATGGTTTTTAGAGCTAGTGAAGGATAGTTTCTTGTAAAGTTTTGAGAAAGGAAGGTCAGCTCACAGGCTTGGGGCTCAGATGAGAGATGCTATAAAGGAAAAATTGAAATCACTTGGAAATGATTTGAAATTGTAGTTAAGATAAAGGGAGAAATAAAGATAATACTTATAGTAGAAGACTGGGTGACTGGGAAAATGCTAATAAAGACATGGAGATAAAGCAGTGAATGATCATATACCAGGCATTCAGGGATTAGGATTTTCTTCAGTGGAAGGAATGAATAAATGGATGAAATTATAATAATGCAACTTCTGAACTATTAAAAAGTTTTTTAAGTATAAATTATGTCTTTCCATTTAATCTTTCAAATAACAATCAAATTAAGATAAATGGAAAATGAGTAGGAAGCATAGTGAATAGAGTACCAGGCCCAGAGTCAGGAACACAACTGGCCTCACTTTCCTATTTTGTAAGTGTCTCTGGGAAGGAAAAAACAAACCATTCCACTATTTTTTGCCAAGAAAATCCCAAAGGATATCACAAAGAGTTGGACATGGCTGAAAACAATTTAAAAAATCCTAATAAAATAGAAAACAGAACTTAGAGAAGATAGGTAATAACAGATAATTGAGATTAATCTTTTGTTAGAATAGTGTTTCAGAATTGAAATCAGTTTTTCAAAAGCCTAAATAGTTTTGATGTGAAAAAATAGCTCTTTAGCCACTGTTACTTATATACTTATGTGTATAAAGGGAATTTCATTCCCTACCCCTTCTGGTTTGTCAAACCGGTTTATCCCATTTTGCATACAGGCACTGCACTCATGGACATGAACACACAGGGGGTCATGCAAGAGTCAGTAGACAGAGAACCCTGTGGGAGCATCAACATGTGGTTAGAGTAAGAGTAGAAAAATAGACTTTAAACCTATAACTATCTGCTTTCTATATTATGATTGATTATTAATAAACTCTATAGAAAATAAGAACCTGGAGTTATTCATTTAAACCTAACAGATGGAAACCACAGAATTCTGGAGTTTAGAACCCTTAATTTTTCTCTCGAAATTGTAGAGTAGATTTTTTTTTAACCCTTGTACTTCGGTGTATTGTCTCATAGGTGGAAGATTGGTAAGGGTGGGCAATGGGGGTCAAGTGACTTGCCCAGGGTCACACAGCTGGGAAGTGGCTGAGGCCGGGTTTGAACCTAGGACCTCCTGTCTCTAGGCCTGACTCTCACTCCACTGAGCTACCCAGCTGCCCCCGAGTAGATTTTTTTTAAATAGACAAAAGGACTGATTAGCCTCACAGCCTCAGCCATTGGTCAAATGCTGCAAAGCTGTTTTTTGTCATTTTTTGTCATTTTTCATTTGTTTTCATTGGCCACTTCTCCTGTCCCTTCCATCACTGTTGTAGGGCCCTTGCCAAGCCTGCAGAGAGGAGGAGGGAGGTTCAAGGCCCCTGCCAAATGACTGCTGATTACTTCTGCTGATAAGCTACTGCTGTCCACACCCATTAGTACTCTGACTGCTCTGAGAGTCCTTCCCTGCTGCTGCTCTGGTAAGAAACCTCCCCACATCCCCCCAATTTAGCTTAGATGAGGTTGGAGAAAGGAGCCTAAACTGTGAGGTTAGCAGGGACAGGCCTAGGCTGTAGCCACATCAACAGCCCCGCCTGGGCTGGCTGCTTTATAGCACCCCCAGTTCCCTGCCTTGTGGGGTACAACCCCCATCACCACTCCTCTCCACCTACCAACCCTCCCTCTGCCTCCCCCACGCCCCACGAGGAACTACAGAATAGCAGCTTGGTACTGAGGAAGCTCTTAGACCAGCAGCACAGTGTGGACAGCCAACTCCCAAAGAGCATGAAATGCTGAGCCCCATGCACCTATCCACCTCAACCCCAGCCTGGTTTCTACACCAATTCTAATTTAATCCATTCTAATTTAACCCATACTCCTGGCTGTGGGGGTGGGGACTGAGGTGTTAGTCCACCCTGGGGTCTCCCATGCCATCCACTAGATCCTGACCCCACCTAGCACAGCAGCCAGTATATAGGTATAGAAGGCAGCTGAGTGGCTCAGGGGATCGAGAGCCAGGCCTAGAGTTGGGAGGTCCTAAATTCAAGTGTGGCTGTGTGACTCTGGGCAAGTCACTGGCAGTAAGGCTACTCCATGCTAAGTGCCCCCTCAAAGCTAGTGCCCACAGCCCCCCAAACCAATGGCTTTTTAACCCTGGAGGAGGGAAAGGGACAGAACTCTTACAAGGAAGTTTTTTTTTTCCTTGGGAATATTCCTCCAAGACTTCTCCTTCCCCCTATTCAAATGCTAACAACCTAGAGCATGTCTGCACACAAAAAATATTTTTTTCTTTTTTCTCTTCCTAATCTTTAGGACACCCCACCCTCTAGCCCTTAGAAAGGCCCTAGCCTCTACACACAGACATACCACTATCCACAGTGGAGAAGTAAAAACTGTAGGTAATTAAATTTTTTTTTAAATAATAATAACATTGAATTGAATACATTAGACCAAATTGAATCAAATTTAATAAAGTTTAATAAAGAATTATTAATAATTAAAAATTAATAATATTGAACTAAATTAAATAAAACCAACTTAAAAATTCAACAAATTTAAATTAAATCAATTTAATGCACTATTAATTAATTAAATATGTTGTCCGTGTTTATTATTTCAAACATCATAATAAAAATAATTATTTTAAAATACAATAATAATGATAATGGTATTATTGCCTTGTAACAATTATTTAATGCCTTGCATTAGCTTTTTCTTTAACCTCACTCTAGTTGCCTTCAACAATAAAATTAAAGGAAGTTGTGTCTTGAATTTTTTATTTATGTTTTAGGAACCTCTTATTGTTTGAACTGACCATTCAGCAATAGTCAGACCAGCTTAAATAGGCAGATTAAGACAAAAAGATTAGACACTATGGGAAATATTGCAGCAAATTAGAAGAAATCAGAAAAAAATTCCTCCAGGTTCACCCCTACATAAACTCTTGAATTCTTGGGGTGATCCTAATTACCCTAAGGAAGCTTGCATGACAAATAAGGAAGTTAAAAAACTTTGCCAATATTGGCTCCAAGACAGAAGGTAAGGGTTTAAAAAAAAAAAAAAAAAAAAAAAAAAAAAAAACCTTTGCAAAGCCTAGACAGATAAGACCTTTAGCTGGCCAAAGTATGGCTCTTTTGAATTCAAGATCTTAAAAGATTTAAAATTAGCCATTAATAACAAGGATTCCAAAGACTATAAATACTGGCTTTTGTGGTCATATCATTTTGAAAAATTAACCAAGCCCTCATTGCTCTCCAGTGAGGAGACCATTCTTTCTTTGGTTCCAAAACATTTTGGCTTAACTCCTACAGTTCCTCCTCCTGATACCTTTATTAGATTTAACAAGAAAAATACCCTTTCAGTATCCCACCTAGACTTGAGGAAGTTTTTTCTTCTACTTACCGAAATCAGGACTTGACACCATCACCCCCTCCCCATTAGACCCTGCTCAGCACCCAATCCTCCCATCTCCTTTCCTCCCAATCCACCTCTCTACCCTTATTTACCATTTGATTGTCAATCCCACTACACTTACCTCAAACATTTCTTCCTTCCTGCTACCCAGTTCCCACACATCTTCCCTATTCACATCCCAACCATTTTTCTCCTCCCTCTCTTGGCCATTCCTTTCCCTACCCTCCTCTGCTGATAAACCTCTCTCATCCTACTATGTTCCTTCCTCTCATCCCTACCCCTGGCTCCATTCCTGGCCCTGCCCTAACCCCCAACCCCACCTCCATTCAGTCCTTCAACCTGACTATGGCTCCTCCTCTCCTCTTTGCCCTGAACCCAAATCTTCTCCCCTCTCTCCTCCAAAACCATCACCTCCTAACCAAACCCTCCCTTCCAGCTCATCCACTCCTCCACCTTCCCCCACCCACTCCACTACAATCCAAATAACCCAAACAACAAGCCAAGAGCAGTAATCACAAGACAATTAAAATAAAGGTATGTCCCATTAAGGTATGTTCCAATTTATAATAAATGAGGGGACTTAGTGAATATTAGACATCATATACCTTTCTCTCCCCAGCACATTGAGAGATTCAGAGAAAAATCTCCTTTCTTTGAATACAAGCCCATTGTAGCCATAAATAAATTTGAAAGTATTTTCTGTACATATTATCCTATGTGGATTGACATGGAAGATTTGCTCCAAGCCTTGCTAACAGAAAGGGAAAGAAATAAGATTTTTTCTCTTGTTAATCAGGCCCAGGGAGATGGAATAATTCATTGGCCAACTGAAGATCCCAAATGGGACCCAAATTCAGAGGAGGATTACTTATAACTATGCCAGACTAGGGATACATTACTAAAAGCAATGAGAACTTGTTTTGATAGACCTGGTACATGAACTAATTTTGAACACCTAAAGCAGGAAGATAATGAAAACCTCTCTCAGTTTATGGGTATTCTTATTGAGCTGGGAGGCATATATGAGGACCTACACCTTTCTAGGGAAATATTTGAACCAATGATGGTGAAACTTTTTAAAGAGGGGGATAAAGGAAAGGAAATGCTCATCTGTCAGTCTATTTCTAATGAAACTCTTTTGAAGTTTCATTGTATTGTATCCTACTTATTGTATTTGTCAGATTAGGAATAATGTTGCACGGCCAGATAGAACATTTCAGGGGGCCTCATCTGGCCCCCTGATTTAGACAAATCAGGATACAATTTGCAAAAAACAGTTATAAGGTGGTTAAGAAGTATTTTGTGACTAGCTGTCCAAACTGGCCTATATAAGGATGGAGGATGGCACAAAAAGATCCAGAAGAAGGCTGTTGGTGACAGTTGGTGACAGTTGCAACCAGAGAGGATTCTGGGTAATTGTCCAGAGGAAGGAGGAAGAAGGGACTTCCAGTGGAGGACAGAGAGAGGGAGGAGGAGAACATCTCAGCTCGAATCCAGTCCTGAGGGCTTCCTAATGATTCTTCTTTGGACATTGAAACCCCAAATCCCTGGTCAAAAGCATGCCATCATTTCTCACCCAGCAAGACTTCAACCATCAAGACAGCTAAGTTCTGGACTCCATTTTGGGAGCTATTTCTTAGGCTTCTTCCACCTTAACCCAACCTTACTGAGAGACCCTTTCTGGTCTAACTCACAATTATAGAAAAGGGTAGAAATAGAAATAGAAACTGAAAGAGAAGTGGCAAGGGGAGATGCTTGGGAGCAAGAATCCCAAAAGTTCCCACCCGAGTAAAAGACCCCATAGAAATAGAGAAGAGGGCACCCCCAAATCCCTCTGCCCTTCTCCCCTTTCTCCAATCCCTGAATTGTGATTAATAAAAGCCATTCAATAGTCAGATAGCTTTCTGAAGTGCTGAGAGATGAGGGGGAGGGGAATCATAGGTTGGTCTGGCTGCCTCCATTGTGGAGTCAGACCCCCTGCTGTGAAGTTGACTGACCTCGGGGTGAACCCCGCCCTCATTCAGAATTGGATTGGGGTCTCCCATACCTCTTCTTATAGGGAAGCCTTGCCCCCAAATCCTGTGGGGTGGCACATCCATACAGGTCACCCAGTTTCAGGGTGACAACCCCTCAAAGTCTCAGCAGTGCATAATCAGCAAGGAGAGTAGAGCTAGAAGAGAGTCTCACCCTCATAGACTCTCTCTATCCACTCTGTTTATTCTTATACTGAATATAGACCTCAAGGAATTAAAAAGAGTGGCATTTTAGGCTTTTGATGGACATGAAGAGAAGGAAAGAACACTGATTTAATGGAGACATTAAGGAAAGAAATAAAAGCATTAACTGAAACAGTTGGAAAGCGGAGAAGTCATAGCTCCCTTAGAGGAATCCACAAAACAACCACTAACGTGTTATTTTTTTGGGAAATGTAGGTCACGTAATTATAAATTGTAGGAAGAGGAATCAGGAAAATAGAAATAGAAGCTTGAGAAATAATAACAATAATAGAAAGAATAGTCATTCGAATGGGGCAAATCAAAATTCATACCAAAACATCTGGATTCAGTGAGGGAATCCCCCTCAGTATAGGGGACTGCAGAGTTGTAAACAAAGGAATCCAGAGGAATTATGGTACTCAGGAAGAGAAGGGACCTCAAAGAGTCTGGTGGTGAATTTTAAGTCTTTTCAGACCCTATTGCCTTTTTGATGTTAACTGTTTCATTTTGTTCTCCTCTCCATAATGAAGAAGTCTCTGTAATGCAATTCTAAATACAAGATGTATGCAATTTCCTGTTAATCACTCCAACAGTTATCAAAATTGGAGAAAAGCACTCTTGGATTCATTGCTCACATGTAAAACAGGTATCTTTTATGGACCCAGAATGTATCCTGTCACATCTGTTATATTTGCTGTTTTTTAAAATTTAATTTTGTTTTTAAGTTCACATAGTAATCTAATCTATAATATTCCACTATGTCACTTTCAGTTACTGTGTTTTGGCTATTAGCTATTTGTTCTGTTACATTGTCTTTATTTTTACCCCCTTCTATGAGTGGACTGTACATTATATCATTATAAAAGTCCATAGACAAGCTGGACAAACTCTTCTTTGTCATAGGCAATAATTCCAGTCAACAGTAATGAGATATTACCAGAACTTGCAACATAAGGAGGTCACATGTTGCCTAACTGGCCTTTTGCTACTTTTGCCTTTGTTAGTTGTCACATTGATTTTGATGGGTGGACTCCAACAGAATGGTTACAACCTATATCAGTAACCTTTAGAGATTTTAATTAGCTAAAAAATCTCAATTTATTTTAACAGGTCTTCAGAAGTGATTTTCAGATATTTAGGAGTGACACTACCTCTAACTGATCATTTGCTAACCTTTGATTTGTGTGTAAGGGTTGATTTAGTAGTACTAAGTACATGGGTAACAAAGTGAAGTGCAACAGAACAATTGTATTCCCCACTTCCACATTTATAAAAATGTAATGGATGAGACATCAGAAGCCATTTTTACTATCGTATTCCTCACCTCCCCTTTGAAATGGATGGGGCATATAAATACATGTCTTTTACAGCTGTTACAGTTTCATTCTGGAGGAGAGAGGATTTCCCATGGGGCTTGATGAGCCCTGGATGGTTTTATAATCTCATCCCAGAGGAGGGAGGATTTTCCATGGGGCGTGGTGACTCCTGGACAGTTTTATATTTGAATTATATATATGAATGAAATATATATATATATATATGTGTATATATATATATATATATATGTGTGTGTGTGTACATATATATATATATATATATATATGAATATAATTATATTATATCTTCAGTTTACTTTACCCTTCTACCCAGATGGTACATTTTAGACCCAAAAGATCTTCATCAATAGTACAGCATTTTTTCTGGGCTCTCCTGCCAAATTTTGGAATGATGGCAGTAATAGTCTGTTAGAAATATCTCAGCTAAGGTTGAAAGATTGACTAGATCTGAAGAACTGGTGACAAATATCCATGAGCTTCAAAGGTTTTTAAATGACACATAGCAAGTATCTACAGAGACTCATGCGAATCCAAATGATACCTGGAAGAACCTCTCATGGCTGCAGGGAACAGGTTTGTTTGCAGTTGTCATCAAATGGGCTCTTATGATTTGGGGAATTTTGGTACTTCTTAGACTCTGCATTAGTTGTACTACTGTTTTAAAAAAGTTGTTACCTGGTAAAAAAATCACTCAAACTGTAGATCAAAGCCTAATTAAAAAGAAAATAGATCTCATTTTTGAGTAACAAACCTTTGTGTTTTTTTCTCTGCTTGGCCAACATATTGTCACATGGAATGTGAACTATGAATTTTGATTATTATGATGATTATTATTGTTTTTCTTTATATTTGCAATAGGATATTTGATTTTTTTCTTCTTTCTTCTTTCTTTTTATACTTGAAGTACATGGAATCAGTATTAATTTTTTTGATCCTGAGGGATAAGTTTACAATATCTATTAGCCCTAATATCAATGCATATCCAAAAGCTTTAGACTATGGAAACCTTCCATTGATTGTTAAATATTATGGGATATTTACTAATAATTGTGTCTGGTTTCAGAAGAAGGATCACAAAAGAGCCACTGCACAGTGCCAAGAAGCACAAGGTCAAGGAGATCAACAATCATGGTAGGACTGCTAAGAATCTTCCCCAAGACAAAAGATTTGTCTTGAAGTTTGAGGAAGTAGCTGTTTGACAACTTCAGATGCAGGACTCCCCTGTGCCAGATTTTCTTTTCTTTTCTTTTCCTTTCTTTTCTTTTTAATTTTTTTTACAAAAATTTTCCATGGTGACATAATTCATGTTCTTACTTATCCCTTCACCTCTCCAAACACCTCCCCCCATAGCTGATGCACATTTCCACTGGTTTTAACATGTCACCTATCAAGACTTATTTACATATTATTGATAGTTACATTGGTGTAGTTGTTTTCTAGAAATGGGGAGGTAGACCAAAAAAGTTTGGGAACCACTGATCTAAACCTAATCTCTCCCATATTGTTTTCTAATTTTCCCAACAGTTTTTGTCAAAGACTGGGTTTTTGTCCCCAAAGTTGGGCTCTTTGGGTTAATCATAGACTGTCTTGCTGATGTCACTTACCCCAAATCTATTCCACTGATCCTCCCTTCTGTCTCTTAGCCAGTACCATATTGTTTTGATGAATAATGCTTTATAGTATAGCTCAGTGATTCCCAAAGTGGGCACCACCGCCTCCTGGTGGGCGCTGCAGTGATCCAGAGGGGAGGTGATGGCCACAGGTGCATTTATCTTTTTATTAATTGATATTAAAATAAAAAAAATTAATTTCCAGGGAGCTAAGTAATATTTTTTCTGGAAAGAATACAGTAGGCCAAAAAAAGTTTGGGAATCACTGGTATAGCTTAATATCTGGTATTGCTAGGCCACCTTCCATCATGATTTTTTTCATTATTTCCCTTGATATTCTTGATCTTTTGTTCTTCCAAATGAACTTTGTTATATTTTTTTTTCTAATTCAGTAAAACTTTTTTTTAAATCCTTACCTTCCATCTTGAAGTCAATACTATGTATTGGCTCCAAGGCAGAAGAGTGGTAAGGGTAAGCAGTGGGGATCAAGTGTCTTGCCCAGGGTCACACAGCTGGGAAGTGTCTGAGGCCAGATTTGAACCTAGGACCTGGTCTCTCAATCCACTGAGCTACCCAGTAAAACATTTTTGGTAGCTTGATAGGTATGGTCATGTCAGATTTTCAACAAGTGCCTTAGTTGGGCTTTCATTTTGGCTCCCTTTTCCCTGAGATTAAAGATAAAATCAAACAATGGAATGATACTTTCCTTTTACAACAAAATGTAGTCCCTTCTCTTATAATATGGCAATTTTCTGTAGTCCTGACTGACATTGGGTAAGTGCTATATTGCTGCAATTGCCCTACAGGTTTCTGGGACACAAATCACTTTAATTGGGGCTTGCTGGTGATTCTAGGACCTGTTACAGGTTTATTCTTTTTTACTCATAATTTTATAGACAAAAGATTTTGATAGTTTATTTTTTATCCAGAATTTAAGTTTTGCTTTTTTTATTTGGGTTTTTCTGGAAGGCAGTATTAATTTTCTTTTGACAATTACCTCATAACTCAGCCATGTATCCCATGGTGATTCTGGTGTTGGGCAACACACTCCTCATGGGGATTATATAATCCTCCTAAAATCCAAGGTTTAAAATCTTTTGGAGAAATTTTAGGAATCAAGAAAGTGGATCTTTTTGGAGAAGGTGTCATAAGGATGCCTGTAGAAACCACACACTGCATCAAAAGATCAAGAATGAACTTTGGGATATAATGAAGTGAACTGAAGGGGGTTGAACATACTTATTCTAAATGTAAATTCTTATGCCAAAGGGAGCTACCCCCTGATTGGTGTTTTGTCAATGTGTCTATCAATCATTTTTTTGTTTTCTTTCTCTTTTATTTTCCTCTCATCCCCAAAATGATGTCATTTCCTCTTTGTAAAGTTCAGTATGTTATGCACCTCTAGTCAGAAGAATCTTTAGAGGTATAAGCTGGTTATGTGAAATGATTCATTGGGGAGACTAGTCATGTAAATCTGGGAGATTTCAATGTGCTCATCTCCCAATATAATCACAGGGGGATTGTATGAAGGGAATTTCATCCCCTCCTCCTCTTTTATCGTCAACCCAGTTCATCCCATTTTGCATGCAGGTGCTGTGTCCATGGATGTGAATTCACAGGAGAATGTGTGAGATACAGAGGATAAGAGGGGTGAGAGGAGACTCACCTTTCTCTGTACTTCCCTAAATGCAGCAAAAGAGACAGACAGAGAATGGTGTGGGAGGATCAACATGCGGTCAGACTTAGAGTAGAAAATAGACTTTAAACCTATACCTATCTGCTTCCTTTATTTCAAGTGATAATGAAATCTATGGAAATTAAGAACCTGGAGTTATTAATTTAAATCTAAGAAGTGCAAAAGTATTCTTTACTGCCTGGGCTCCAAGGTTCCTTACTTCCCAGAGAATTTCAACTCAACTAAATTTACAATAAGAAAAAAGAGAGCAAAAGTAATGGTTATGTACCCAGTAGTTTCCCCATAAAATTAAACTTGCACAGATAGGGAAAAAAAAGAAGCCTGTGTCTGCTTTGGGATGTCTTCTGATTGATTTTCCTTTTGACATCTTTTCTGCTCTAAGTTTCTTAACATACTACTCCATGTTTTGTAGTTTAGGCTAGTTAATATAGTCCCTTACATTTTAAAGTTAAATGTTCATCTACCTTTGATAGTTTTCAACTTAATGATTTCATTTTAATATTTTCATTAAATGTTTTCAACTTAAGAGAACAAACTATATTTAATAAGTTAAATAGTGAGTGCTGAATTCTCAATAAGAAAAAATGCATATATTAACCATTCTTCAATCCTTTTTGCAAATCAATAAAATGTACACTTTTTGAATTGTATTGATTTTTGTTCCTTATTATTCTAATCTAGGTGAATCAACCAATCAAACAATGAAAAATTCTAAAAGATTCATGACAAAATTATATTTATTTTTGTGCATCTCTTTTACCATGTCAAAATAATTTCAGTGCAAAACTACTAGAGCAAGCTCAACAAAATAATTTTACAACTAACCTTTCAAATATGATATCACAAAGTGAGGAAACTTCTTAATATAATAACTCCTAAACAGGCTAGGATGTACTCTTGGGAAAAAATATGATTTCCAACTGATATCCAGTGGGCACCAACCTCGAGAATTGTTCAGCTAAAAGAGTGATGATACAAATTTATTGGTACTTAAATTTAAGTAGCACTTGTGGTGGTAATCAGTGATGAGGTCCAAATCAGTGTACATTCATATGCCAATTCTTGAGGCTGCTTTGGCAACATTGCATTTTCTTCTGTGTGTTTATTGCTTAGTTATCGCATAGAGAAAAGCTGTAATAAATTTCTTAAACTATATTAGTATTAATAATGACCTTTAAGAAACTCCATTCTTCTAGGAATTTATGACATTTTATTTTCTTTGATAGACAACAGTAAATAATCTGTATATAAAAATCATCATGATAACATAGAAAACTAGCAACCTAGTGAAAGAGAAAATAATCTGGATATAAGATATTAAGTTCAATATATAGCAGTGGTTCCCAAACTTTTTTGGCCTACTGCCCCCTTTCCAGAAAAAATATTATTTAGCCCCCTGGAAATTAGTTTTTTTTTTAATTTTCATACCATTTAATAGGAAAGATAAGTGCACCTGTGGCCATCACAGCCCCCTGGATTGCTGCAGCACCCACTTTGGGAATCACTGATCTATTGGAACTCTGGGGTTTTTCATGGAAAATGTGTAAAGTTTTATTCACCCATCTAATTCTATAGCAGCAAAAAATTTCAACTTATGGGTTTCCCTTTAAAAAAAACAACAATGCAGGTATAGTGTTGTGTAGTCATGCCAAATGAATCATTGGGTCATATCTTTCTGTTCAAAGCTGCTCAAGCACTATATATGACCACATACTATTTCATAGTTCCCCTTGTGACCAACAGAATGAATTAATAAAGCAGCTAATCAGGGCTCAGGTGTACCACTAAGCTATGTGGAAAAAAAGAAAGTTAACTAGCCCATACAGAGCTCTAATTTATGATTTTGATCTCATTATAATATTTTATAATAAATTAATCAGCTACTAATTTTATTAATAATATTTCAAATATATTTTTCTTTTGAGTGTAGAGAAGGCATACAAATGTTTGCATCCCTGTCTATAGTAGTACATACACATATATCTTTTATGTATGCACAAACATGTATATACAAGCACAATATATTCTCATTATACATACATATATAATAACTATGTGAAGAAAATTATTGGGGGAGGGGATTGCAATCATGAGGATTGAATGGAAACTCTGGTGCTTACTATAGTCAGCCAGAAAAGGCAAAAAAAAGAGATATGGGATCATGAAGCAAGAGGCAGGAAGCAGGCCGAATGTCACCTAGACCAGTGATGGGCAGACTTTTTAAAGAAGGGGCCAAAGGAAAGGAAATGCTTATCTCCCAGTCTGTTTCTAAGGCAACTCTTTAGAAGTGTCATTGTACTGTGTCCTACTCATTGTATTCGTCAGATTAGGAATAGTGCTGCACAGCTGGATAGAACATTTCATGGGGCCGCATCTGGCCCGCAGGCCATATTTTGCTCAACATTGCCTGGACTATCTTCCTTGGTGGCCCAGGCAAAATAGAAGGGCTACAGTTGACTCCTGAGGCATTACGCGTAAGTCAGTGGGTGGAAAAAAGTGTGTTAAACAGAGGCAAGAGTCGATTTTGAGTGTGAGGACTTCCTTGTTGAGGTGGACCAAGGAGCCCACATGCCTGCTGCAGAACAGCAAGGAAGCTAAATTAGGGTAATAACTTCTCTAAGTACTCTCTCAATCTCTCTTACTCTTTCCCTCCCTCTCATCTTTCTTCCCTTCTCCTATCAATAAAATCATAACAAAATCACTAAATTTATGGCCAGTTTCATAATTTCCCCCCTTACATAACTATATCTGTATAAAATATAGATTTTTGCAATATTTCTAATTTCATCCTCATGGGAAATTATTTTCGAAAATTTATTCTTAGAAAATTGGCTGTGCTACAGAACAATTAGATATCCTGTTCAAGGCCTTTCTAATTCAAAATTAAATGATTTATCCACCCATTATGTCACCTTTCCTCTGATACATCTATATATGAACAAAAAATTAAATGTGTATATATCTATGAAGAAATTTTCTATCTTGTTGGATTGACAAAAAATGAAGAGAAAATATAGGTCATTATAGAAATGCATATCATTTTAATATTACTACATTACATTATACAGCAGTATTTTAATGCATAAAAAGTTGACCTCAATATCAAAGAGTTTAACTCAAATTCTACCTCTGACACATATTAGCTATATGATACTGAGCAAGTCACTTAATCTTGCAATATCTCCAGGCAACTGTCAAAAGACAAAAAATTGTTAAAAAGGAAATGCTATTTATTGAGAGAGGAAATGCTCTCTGTACTGTTGAAATTAGACAGAAAGAAAGACCAAAGGGCAAATCTAGAGACAGACAGCAATAAAGAGATTATGTAGATAGATAGATAGATAGATAGAGAGATAGATAGATAGATAGATAGATAGATAGATAGATAGATAGACAGACAGATAGACAGATAGAAATATGTAGCCCTGTATGCTAGAAAACAGTAGATATTTGTATGTTGGGACCATAGTAGGAAACTATTACCACAGGTTCAACTTACTCTGTGAATGTGGACCTCGAAAACCATTGCTTATAAGATGCAACTTGTGTAATTACTTTTAAAATATCAAATGGAATAATTTCATTGGAGCAAATTTATTCTAAGTGGAATAGTAAAAAGAGTAAATACAAGTCATTTCCTCATTAAATATGAGGCACACTCTTCCACAAATTGTAAAGAATCAGTGATAAGAGTGGGCAGATGTATAGAATATATTGGTAATGTAAAGGTGGAATTTTACTGGGGTGCAGAGGAACCCAAGAAATCAGGGTCAGTTGAAGACTGTTCGAACCAGGAATATAAATGGGGGAACCCTCAAGCAAGAGGGATTTTTTGGGAGGAGCTGGAAGAAGTAGGTGAAAACCTTCAACTCCAGGATCAAGACTTCTCAAAGCCTTGTTGTCCCAGGCCAACAGTTTTTGTGGTCATCTTTGGATTCCTGCCAGGACTGGCCTTGCTCTATTACAACAGCTGAGAGATTTAGAGACTCATTTGAGAGCCTGATTCTCTACCACACATATCATCATCTATTCCCCTTCAATAATCCCTCTAGTGATCAATAATTTTACTGTGAGAAGTTAGAAACAAGTAATTTAGTGGGGAGGGGGAGAGAAATTCAGCTTGGGCAATTTGCCCTGACTGAGCCAGTAACTCCTTAAGCAGTAATGGTTAAATCATTAGTTGTCTCCTATACCTTCTTCTCTTCATCATTCATCCCTTCCCTCTGATCAACCCTATTATTAAAAACATATTATAAACTCAGATAGCATTTGGTTCATCTAGCAAAGTAATCAAGGAAGTAAACAAACAGCCTTACCTAAGAAGATTCCTCCATCTTGCCAACAGAATTTCAGTTGAAACTTGGAGGTGCTCTGTGGGGAGGTTTGTCCCTCTACTACTGGCTGAGAACATCACAGACTGACAAGAGATAACTCCATCAACAGGGAAATACATCCTCTTTCTACTTTAAGGCAGCAGGAGTGAATCCACTCACTCTTTTTAGGGAAGCCATTGACTAAATACCCCCTAAGTAATCAGGCTGCTTCAGTGGTGACTAGATAGGGAATCGCACTCTGATCTTCTCTCTCCCTGACCCATCATCCACTGAAGGAGCTTCCTTTTTACAGTAGTGAGGTATAACTGTGGTGATGTTTTCCTTTTCTCATAGTTCCTTTCTTTTTCTCCAGGCAGAATTTCTTCTAGACAGTCCACTTAGTTAAGTTTCTTGGGTATTTTCCTCTTTGAACCTTAATTTCTCACCACTTGGGCTAACTCTATCTTGAAGCCATATCTGGCTCACTATTCTGCTTCTTTTAGCTACCTCAAATGACTGACCCCTCAAAGAATGTTCTTTAGAAAACAACACAAGAGGGTATCAGAACAATGACTTTTCTTAGATCAATGTATAGTGAAATTCCCTCTTAGTTTTTCAAGAAGTTTATTACGACCTTGCAAAAGGGGGAAAAAAGTTAAAATTCTTCTTTGCCTTTTCAAATGTGTGCTCTTGCTTAACTGCCCTTTTTTATTTGATTACATCAGATAGAAAAAAATTAATACATTAAAGCTGTTTTGGTCAAATCAATCATTCTCTATATATTTTGTGTTAGAATTCCTTTCTTTTTTTAACAGATTTATGTATATTTGCAAATTTAAAAATTAATGAGAGAAATATAGGCAAAATGTGAAGAGATAGAATAAACCATATCCGTTGGTGTTATAGCATGGTTGAACAACAAAGGACATTATCAAGGGCAGATTAACAGAATGCAAAGATTTAATTTTAAATATCAATTTTCAATTTCTGCTATAATGTACTGTTTCCTCCACTGTCTACACACAACATCACAACATACACATATACATATACACATATGCTCACATACCCTCTCATTCACACATACAATTCTAATTTAAATAGGATATTATGGTGAAATGACATCAGGATTTAGTCCTAGTAGGTTTTTCCAAGGTACAAATAAATTCTACTATATTATTTAAGTGACAGACCAAAAACATAGAAGTTTTGACCCTGTCATTTACAACTATGCTAATTTATTTGTTATTCATTTTTCTAAAACTTATTCTAAATTATCTAGTTACCTTGATTTTGGTCCCCTATATTTTGTTTTTTTAATTGCTAAGTGATTAAATTGATATTTTATTCTATAGAAAATTTTATTCTTTAAAAGACTTTGTTTTTCATATGTGATCCTATGTAAAGCATTTACATGCTTTAATAAAGTTGGCTACTTTTCATCCCTGTATGTACCCTGTGCTCTTCTTCCCCCATACCTTTGATCATATTATTTCCTATGCCTGATATATCCTTCTTGTCCTCTTTCTTGTTAAGATTTTATATAGCTATAAAAGGGATATTTCCCACACCCTGAAACCAATTTATGTAACTAACAAGACATTCTATGTCTTGATACCTTTATCAAGTGATAAGTCTCTTTGACTTACAACATCAATGAATCAAAGATTTAAAATAGATGCAAAGAATTTCTGAATGTCCCTTGAATCAATAAAGGCATAAACAAGGTGGCAACAATTTATTTAATCAAGGAAATCTTAAAAAATGTAAAATGAGTATAGCTACTAGATGACAACAGATGTGAAAATTAATTGTGACTAATTGAAGTAAACACACCTCTTGGTCAGTGTACGAAGAGATGGAAGCAAAAACACACTAGCAACTACTTTAGTAGTCTTACAGTCAGTCTATTATTCATGAATACTTTGAGAAGGCAGAACCTGTACATTTATAGTGGAGTGGAAACAGAGGTGGAATCACACTCTCTATCTGCATAATAATAAACAAAACATCCAGCAAATATATAACAGAGGACATTCTAGAGTCTCAGAAAGAACTATAGCTTCAGGAATCAACCAGGACCTTAATATTTCACTGGAAATTATTAAGGACTTCAGGACCTGTGATATTTCCCTCTATCCCAGAACTCAATGTATTTTTGGAAGAATATGTCTTTGACTTTCGGGGGGGACCTAAATTTTTTTTTTACCAAATACTCTTTTTAATATGTTTTTTTAGTTTATGAACTCTGGAAGGCTGAAGATATCAATAAATGGGAGGCATACAAATGGAAGTTTGTGAACAATGTTATTAGAAAACTCTTTGTCCCATTATAGAAAATTGATGGGAGAAATAGTCAGTTACTCCCTGAGTGTCTGACTCAACAAACCAATTTCAATTTGGAAATAGCCCCAGAGAAGAACCTCTACACATTTTAGCCAGCATTATACAACATGTTAGCATTTGCAAATCACTTTACATGTGTTAATATGAAACTGAGGAAACTGAGGCACAGAAATGTATCTTGTCCTGAGGTCACACAGTGAGTCAGCATCTGAGACAAGACTCAAACTGAGGCTTTCCTGACTCAAGTCCTGAGCTTTGTACTGTACACCTTAGTGACTTACAGATCCTTTAAAGTTCCAATCAGACCTCTAGGAATACAGCCCTGATCCTCTTAATCTGTAATGACCTTTCCTGCTCCTGCTTTAAGACTTCGCATAACATTTTGCTTTTACTTCCCTTATGAAAACATCATTTATTATCTTTATCATAAACATGTATTCATGTCATATTATTGCATTGGATTAGAAGTTCCTTGAAAACCAGGACTGTGCCTCATCTAAATTTTGACCCCATAAAGCCTAACACCGTGCTTTGTACACAATTGCAGCATTAAATATTTGTTGAACTAATTGTGCTGAACCTATTGTTAACCACATTTAGGTCACTAGTTTGATCATTATTGTAATGGGGAGATTAAACATTAGCACCCAAGCTGCCAAGTTGACTCTAAAGACCTAAGAGTTCTATAATGGAATGAAGCCAGGATTTTGAAAAGGTGTAGGAGTTTGGCTAAGCTGGAGGAAAGAAGGTGTTGTGGCTGTGTGGTCCAGCTTTTGCCAAATACCAAGGAGCTGTCAGTGTGGGGATACCACTGAGAAGAATATTCTTCAAGAAAACATCATGGCCTAGGTTGAGGAAAGGATGGGGTTATCTGTTGGTGGACAGCAGATCAATCTTCCTTACTCCCTGGAGTCTGCTTTGAAGTAACTGACTGCTTTTGAACTTGTCCTATAACATCTTTGACCAACTTGGAGCATCTCTGAACCTGTACTGTGAGAGAGAACCACTCTTCAGCCCCTCCTAGTTTAGTTAGAGACTAACTTAGTTAGAAATCTAGTTAGTTAAACTATTAGGCTATTCTTTAGAATAGAAATACCCCTCTCCCTACTTCCCTCAGTTATTACAAATAAACCCAGTTTGTTAGCACTTCTTCTTTTCTTAGTTAAAAGAACCCCCTTCATTGGTTTTCCAACTGCCATTCCCAAACCTCACATCCCTATTAGGTTTACCTGTGTTCCTCTGTCTCTCTTGCCCTTGTGAGGTGTGGGTGTGTCCCAATTTATTATTATTCCCCATACCTAATATTATCTTTTTTCATTACCAAGGTCAATGAGTTAAATTCAGAAGAAGAGGAAATCTCTTTCCTGGAGAGAGACTGTATCATTCACTCTAGCTGTTATACCAAAGTCTTGCATTTGATAATGAATGAAATCTGTCAAGAGAGAGTGATTCTTTGCTGATGATTTATCATTGCTACTGTTAAAACAACTCAAAGCATATGTCTCAGTGAAGATGAATTATTATTTTATTAATGCAAAGCAGAAATTCCAATCCTTAGAAATCATATAGGCCAAACCTCTCATTAAAAAGGTGAGCAAATTGACCTACAGGGTCATGAAGGGACTTTTTTGTTTTAACCTTGCACAGGAACTAATCCTAGAGTCAGGATTCCCACCTAAATTATTTGATTTTAAAGAAATGGCTATTTTAACAGTGAGCTCCAAACTCTGATTCCCTCATGATCTATAAAGGAGGGAATCATAGTTTTATACTCAAGGACAACTAAAAATATTGTAAAGAATCTGCACATTAATTCTTCACTTTCTTCATCTTTATAATATGAGAGAATAACTCAGTTGAAGGATTAATATATTGAGGAGTTCTTAATAACAAAATGTAGCACATAGATGTCCATTTCCATAAAATGCAAGTTTGTCTATGCATGGATGGGAATGTTTTCCAAAGTAGAATGCTAAGTATGTGACTAGACATGGAACTATTCAGTCTAAATTACAGATGTTTAATCTATAAGATGCCAAATATCTGAACAATAAACATGTTATTTGATACTATATATTGTTTCATGTGCTACAGTAAAAAAAATCTCACAAATAATAATTGACAAATCTCTTTAAAATATCACCAAAGCTGCTTTAAAAATCTTCACTATATGTTTCATGTATTTCCTTTGGATGTAAAATATTTTGGAGAGATGATATCAGATCTGTGGAATTCCTCATACTTTCTTTTTAATTCAAAGCAACAAAATTGATGTCTTTCTAAATAGCCCATTAATCAGAAAAGCTTGAAACTATTCATCACAGCTCAGTGTAACAATTCTTTCAGATGTTCTGATCTCTGTTTGGGTATATGTTTCTAAAATTGCTTACTCTTGGGCATTCTCACTATTTGAAGATAAAATATCATGTCATCATCCCCAAATTTCTCCTATAATGATCTGAAAATGTGCCATTCATCTTCAAAAAGATTTTGGCAATTTGACAAGATGAAATAGCTCTGTATTTGGTTTGTGACTGACTTGCAATATATGATTATTAAAATATTGCTTCTTTCTCAAGACAAAAGTAAGGTATATGTAAAAAGAAATAACAAAATTTGTCATAATAGAAGACTAAAAAATTAAGATGGGAATAAAATGCTCGAATGAAGTGGGTGGTTTCTTTTGTTCTGGTTGTTTTGTTTGTTTTCAGTATTCTAGTTTCTAAGTTATGATATTCTCGAGACCAATCAATTTAAAATGAATAACAATGAATTTATCTCCATAAATATGCATGTGTGTATATGCATATGTATAAATTTATATATTAATATAATAGAAGTGTACAATGAATATACAAATATACATATACAATCATATATATAGATACATATATATAGTATAGATAATGTTGAAAACTGTTAACCCATTTCAGAGGTAAGAATGTAATGTAGTGAGTGTAAAGAGCAATGAACTCTGCAGTCGGGAAGACTTGAGTTCAAATCTAACCTCAAACCTTGACTAAGTGTCTAAATCTGTGAAAATCACTTTGTCTCTCTTTGCCTCAGTTTCTTTAACTTTAAAGTAGTGGTAGTAACAGCCCCTACATTTCAACATTGTTTTTGAAGTTTGATTAAGATAATACCTTTAAAAGCTCTTAACACAGTGGCTAGCATATAGAAAACACTATAAATAATAAATGGTTATTCTTACTCCTTCCTCCTCATATCTGGTAAAGAAGGTTAAAATATTTTACAAATTAAAAAAAGAAATGCTATTTGAGAAAATAAGTAGGTATTACATGTTGAATGTATTACAAGGGGTTAGAGGTATAATATGAGGCTTTATAACTAATTTTTCCCCATTCAAAGCTAGCTCATTTGTATTCAGATCAAACTGCCAGCCTTAATTAGTGCCCTGCTCTGAGTTAAACATTCTAGATTGATATTATTTCTTGATGAAAATTTTATGTTGAAAAATTTATTTTTTATTTAGTCACACTTTAAGATATAATTAAACTTTTTTACATAAGGAGATGTCCAGAAAACTAGTAACTGATATAATAAATACAATTAAAAAAACAGCATATTAGATGAGATTCAGTATGTGTACTGGTTTGTCCTCCAGACCTGATATGTTTTGCCCTTTTGCCTCTGCCTCTTAAATTCCCTGGCTTCCTTCAAGAATCACAGCTCACATAATACTTTCTACAAGAGTCCTTTACCAGTTACCTCAGACTATTAGTGCCTTTCTTCTAAGATTAATTTGCATCTTCCCTTCCCTTCCCTAGCCTCTGCTTCCCTTGCGTATCCTCTCCTCTCTTCTCTTCTCCTCTCCTCTCTTTTCCTCTTCTTTTCTCTCATTTCATCTCCTCTTCTCTCCTCTTCTCTCCTCTTCTCTCCTCTTCTCTTCTCTTCTCTTCTCTTCTCTTCTCTTCTCTTCTCTCTCTTCTCTTCTCTAAATATTTTCAAACAAGTAAGTCATTCCCTCATTTTTATCTCTGTGATGTAGATAGAGTAGTGGTATTACTGGATCAAAAGATATGCATTGTTTTATAGCCCTTTGCGCATAGTTCCAAATTGCACTCTAGAGTGGTTGGGTCAGTTCACAACTCCACTAGCAATGCATTAGTATCTCAATTTTGCCACATCCCTTCCAACATTTATCATCTTCCTTTACTGTCATATTGGTCAATTTGATAGGTGTGAAGTGGTACCTCAGAGTTGTTTTAATTTGCATTTCTCTAATAAGAAGGATTTAGAACATTTTATATGATTATTGATAGCTTTGATTTCTTTATCTGAAAACCTCTTCTTAAAATTCTTTGAACATTTGATGTTATTGATTCTAAGATAAAACACAAGGATTTTTTAAAAATTAGTTTGGAACAAAAGATCAGAGTTGATATCCCACTTCTGATTCTTATTAATAGGGAGAATTTGGAAAAGTCATTAAACCTTCAGTACCTTCATGTATAAAATGAAAGCACTGAATTGATAGTGGTTATGATTCCTTCTATTATATGTCTATGTTTATATCTATCTATCTATAGATATTTACTTATATTTATATAAAATTAATCTGGAAAAATATGTAAAATGCTATTAATGAAAAAATGATGTATTTTCTATTTGTTGACTTCTCTGCTGAATGAATTAAAAGATACAAAGAAAAGGAAAAAGAAAAACAATTCTCTGCCTTCAAGAAGCTTAAATTGTTTTAATAATAATTATAGGAGGGGAATCAGCACAAATAGGAAGTTGGCTATGAATGGACATTTTCATTTGGAGAGAAATAGATGCATATATCCTTTACAGGAATAATAATAGTTTATTTAATTTAGGTACCAGTACTTGAAGCTTTGATCTAGAGGGTCATGATAGGTAGTATTCCTGAACATGGTGGCAGATAAAAAGTATGTATTGTTAAGTAAATTATGGTTAGAGCCTGAGCCTGAATGTAGCAAGCAATTGGAAAAAAATCAGTTCAGAAATTGGGGCCCTGTTGTATGTGTTAGAACAAGTAAGGGGGGGGGGGGGCAGCAGGGTGGCTCACTGGATTGAGAGCCAGGCCTAGAGATGGGAGGTTCTGGATTCAAATCTGACCTCAGACATTTTCTAGTTTTGTGGGGGCAAGTCACGTAAACCCCATTGCCTAGCCCTTACCACTCTTCTGCCTTGGAACCAAAACATAGTATTGATTCCAAGATGGAAGATAAGGGTTTAAAAAACAAAAACAAAACAAGTCAAGGTTAAGTCCTTTTGAGGATTGTTCATGATCAGTAGGCCTGATATGGTATATGTCAGAAATCATTGAGGAAGTTGAGGACGAATTCTGGGAAGATGATGGCATAGAAGCAGAAAAGTTCAAGTTCCAGACCTCCATGAAACCTTTCACCACCAATCAAGGACAAAGGACTCTGAGGGAAGAGAAAACCAAATCTGACAACAGAACAGAACTAGGAGATCCCCACAGCTGAAATCAACTTAAAAGATACCTGGAAAAAAAAAGAGAAAAAAAGCCTGAATTCCTGGAACTGTACTGTGGGAGGGGAAAGAAAGGAAGAAGATCCCAGGTCCCCTCCTCCTCCTAATGTGCTGAGTCTCCAGCAGATCCTGGAATCTCTGGGTGGGCTTAGGCACTAGTCTGAAGGAATGCCTCAATGGCCCAGTTGTCCCAAACTCAAGGCTCTGATCACTGATGGCAGGGAGGCTGCTGGGGGAGAAACCCAGAGAGGGCAAACAAAGCCTCCATCTTGGGCTGCCAACCTTCCTTTCTCTAGAGGCTTTGACCTCAGGGCACTTTGAGCTCTGCAGATGAACCACACCTAGGCTTAATCCTATCAATACAACAGACAAGAAGTCTTCAGAGGGAAGGGAAGCTCTAACACCTTCCCACAACAGACTGCAAAGAAAGTAGCCAATTTTACTTCTTTAGCTTTTTTTATTAAACATTTATTAATATTCATTTTTAACCTGTTTACATACTTTATGCCCCTACTTTCCCCTTCACCCCCCACCCCCCGCTCTCCTCCCAACCATGACTGATGCACATTTCCACTGGTTGTAACATGTGTCCTTGTTCAGGGCCTATTTCCATATTGTTGTTAGTTGCATTGGTGTGGTAGTTTCCACTCCACATCCCCAATCATGTCAGCCTCAGGCCCTATATTCAAGCAATTGTTTATCTTCTATATTTCCTCTCCTGCAGATCTTCCTCTGAATGTGGGTAGCTTTCTTTATCAAAATTCCGTCAGAGCTGTCTTGTGTCATTGCATTGTTGCTGGTACAGAGGTCCATTACATTTGATTTTACCATAGTATATCAGTCTCTGTGTATAATGTTATTCTGGCTCTGCTCCTTTCCCTCTGCATCAGTTTCTGGAGGTCTTTCAATTTCACCTGGAACTCCTCCAGTTTATTATTCCTTTGAGCACAATAGTATTCCATCACCAGCATATACCACAGTTTGTTCAGCCATTCCCCAATTGAAGGACATACCCTCCCTTTCCAGTTCTTTGCCACTACAAAAAGCGCAGCTATTAATATTTTCGTACAAGTCTGTTTATCTATGATCTCTTTGGGATACAAACCCAACAATGGTATGGCTGGATCAAAGGGCAGGCATTCTTTTATAGCCCTTTGAACATAGTTCCAAATTGCCAGCCAGAATGATTGTATCAGTTCACAGCTCCACCAACAATGCATTAATGTCCCAATTTTGCCACATTCCCTCCAGCATTCATTACTCTCCCCTTCTTTCATTTTAGCCAATCTCCTAGGTGTGAGGTGATACCTCAGAGTTGTTTTGATTTGCATTTCTCTAATTATTAGAGATTTGGAACACTTTCTCATGTACTTATTGATACTTTTGATTGCTTTACCTGAGAATTGCCTATTCATGTCTCTTGCCCATTTATCAATTGGGGAATGGCTTGATTTTTTAAGCAATTGATTTAACTCCTTGTATATTTGAGTAATTAGACCACTGTCAGAGTTTTTACTTATGAAGATTTTTTCCCAATTTGTTGTTTCCCTTCTGATTTTGACTACATTGTTTTTGTTTGTACAAAAGCTTTTTAGCTTAATATAATCAAAACCATTTAATTTACATTTTGTAATTTTCTCTAACTCTTGCTTGGTTTTAAAATCTTTCCTTTCCCAGAGATTTGACAGTTATCCTATTTTGTGTTTACTTAACTTATTTATAGTTTCCCTCTTTATATTCAAGTCATTCACCCATTCTGGCTTTATCATGGTGTAGGGTGTGAGATGTTGATCTAAACCTAATCTCTCCCATATTGTTTTCCAAATTTCCCAGCAGTTTTTGCCAAATAGTGGATTCATGTCTGAAAAGTTGGGCTCTTTGGGTTTATCATACACTGTCTTGCTGACGTCATTAACCCCAAGTCTATTCCACTGATCCTCTGTTCTATCTCTTAGCCAGTACCATATTGTTTTGAAGACTGCTGCTTTATAGTATAGTTTAATATCTGGTACTGCTAGGCCCCCTTCCTTCGCATTTTTTTTCATTATTTCCCTTGATATCCTTGATCTTTTGTTATTCCAAATGAACTTTGTTATAGTTTTTCCTAATTCAGTAAAGAAGTTTTTTGGTAATTTGATAGGTATGGCACTAAATAGGTAAATTAATTTGGTTAGAATGTTCATTTTTATTATGTTAGCTCATCCTACCCATGAACAATTAATGGTTTTCCAATTGTTGAGATCCAGTTTTATTTTTTTGGAAAGTGTTTTGTAGTTGTTTTAGTATAATTGCTGTGTTTGTTTTGGTAGATAGATTCCCAAGTATTTTATACTGTGTAGGGTGATTTTAAATGGTGTTTCTCTTTCTACCACTTGCTGCTCTAATGTGTTGGAAATGTATAGAAATGCTGATGATTTATGTGCATTTATTTTGTATCCTGCAACTTTGCTAAAGTTGTTGATTGTTTCTACCAGCTTCTTATTTTATTCTCTAGGATTTTTTAAGTATACCATCATATCATCTGCAAAGAGTGATAGCTTAGTCTCCTCCTTGCCTATTTTGATACCTTCAATGTCTTTTTCTTCTCTAATTGCTATTGCTAGTGTTTCTAGTACTGTGTTGAATAATAGAGGTGATAATGGGCATCCTTGTTTCACTCCTGATCTCATTGGGAAGGCTTCTAATTTATCCCCTTTGCATATAATGCTTGTTGATGGTTTTAGGTATATACTGTTTCTTATTTTTAGGAAGGGTCATTCTATTCCTTTATTTTCCATTGTTTTCAATAGGAATGGATGCTGTATTTTGTCAAAGGCTTTTTCAGCATCTATTGAGATAACCATGTGGTTTTTGTTTGTTAGACTGTTGATATGGTCAATTATTTGGATAGTTTTCCTAATGTTGAACCAACCTTGCATTCCTGGTATAAATCCCACCTGATCATGGTGGATGATCTTCTTAATTACTTGCTGGAGCCTCTTTGCTAATATTCTATTTAAGATTTTTGCATCTATGTTCATTAGGGAGATTGGTCTATAGTTTTCTTTTGCTGTTTTTGGTCTACCAGGCTTTGGAATCAGTACCATATCTGTGTCATGAAAGGAATTTGGTAGGACTCCTTCTTTGCTTATCATATCAAATAATTTGT
>NC_058132.1:584144466-584189466 GCF_016433145.1 Gracilinanus agilis
AGATCATTGGTTTCTAAATGTTCGATTCTAGCCTTTAAGGACTGGTTTTCGGCTCTAATGTTTTGGTTTTCCTTTTCAATCTGGTCATTTTTGGTCTTCAGTTGTCTTGTCTCACTTTCCAATTGCGAAATTCTGCCTTTTAAACTGTTATTTTCTTGCCAGATTTCTTCCATCTTCCTCACCATTTCATTTTTAAACTCTTCCATAACTTGTGACCAGCTTTCATTTTTTTGGGGAGGTTTGGATTTTTGTTTTCCCTCCTCTGTTGTCTGGATTTTCTCTGTGTAGAAGTTGTCCAGTGTTCCAGAATTTCTCTTGATGGTCTTTTTCTTCTGGACTTCCTTATTGCTGGCCATTGTTAGCCCCGCCCCTTTTCCGCTTTGTCTTTGCACTCTGGGTCTGCCTGGGCCTTGCAAGCTTGGGGGGGGGGAGCGCTCCGGTCTCCTTGTCCACGGGGTCAGGCCTCCTGGTAGTTCCTGGTCTGCCCCTCTGCCAGAGGTTCCTTCAGCAGTCTTTGGGGCTGCTTCCACAGCCAAGCTCAGGTCTGCACTGGGTCCTCACTGGAGGTCCAAGCCTGGGCTGGAAATCGTTATTCAAGCCTAGGGCACTGCCTTTGCCTGCCCTGATGCTCTTAGGGCCCTGCTTTCACCCCCGCAGAAGGTAGTGAAAGTCCGTGGGCTGGAGATCTTTATTTGCACCTGAGGCAATGCCTTCAGAGCTTGGGAAAGGCAGCGTTTTAGGGGCCTTTGTCCTGGCAGGAGGCGGTGCCTTCACCCATGTGGGCGCTCAGGGAAAGTCCCAGCCACTTGGGGTCCCTCGTCTTGCAGCGCACAGGTACAGGCTCAGGGGCTGCCAGTGATTATCTGGTTGCCCCAGTCCTGTTTACCCGCTTGTGCAGTGTGGGGTGTGGGGGAGGGGCTTCTTCCTCTCCTGTTTTAGTGTGAACTGTTTCACCCCTTTAAAGTGTGGAAATGCCCTGATTCTGCATACCTTCAATGCTGCGCCCTGTTGTGGGGTTCCTTCGTTCCTCTGGACTCGTTTTTATTTCCTCTTGAGGGGTCCTGTGTGGTTCGGTCAGGAGAGATCCAGCAGCTGCTCCTTACTCTGCCGCCATCTTAACCGGAAGTCTCAGTAATGAGGCTTTTATCAGAGACTTGTTGTTTTTTGAAAGTTTGTTTCCCTTCTAATAATTGAATTTTGTTTTATTTGTACAAAACCTTTTTTAATTTAATGTAATCAAAATTATACATTTCATTTTTATATCCATAAATATGACCTATAAACTTTCCTATGGTTCTCTAAGTTCTTTTTCTCCTCATAGCTATAGTGAGCATTTTTAGTACCACATTAAATAATAGTGGGCACACTTGCTTTACTCTGAATCTCATTTAGAAGGATTTTAGTTTATACACATTACAGATAATGCTCACAAATGATTTCATAGAGATACCATATACCATTTATCACTTTGAGGAAGAATTTATTTATTAAATTTTTATAAAAAGTAAGTGTGTTTTGTAAAACGCTTTTCCTGTGTCTATTGAAACCATCATGTGGTTTCTTTTGATTTTGTTAATAATATAGTCAATTATCCTTATGGTGTTCCTAATATTGAACCATCCTGGTATTTTTGGCATAAAACTCACCTGTTCGTGTTGTGAGTTCTCACATAATGCTTTAATCTCCTTGCAAGTATTTTATTTAAAATATTGGCATCAATGTCCAAAATGGTGATTGGTCAATAGTTTCCTTTCTCTGTTTTAGTTCTTTGTGGTTTAGGTATTCTTGCTATATATCTGTGCCATGAAAAGAATAAGGATTCCCTCCTGGTCTATTTTTTAAAATAATTTATGTATTATTAGAGTTTTTTTAATATTTGGAAGAATCCACTTATGAATCCATCTAGCAGTGGGACCTTTTTCTTTCTTTTAAAAGTTATTTATTTATTTATTGCCAATCACATGCTAAAACATTTCCACACAAGTTTTCCTCAGTTATGTTTGAAGTTGTCTCACTCCCTCCCAGTGTTTGTGGGCAATTTGTTTAAGGTTATACACTTATTGTCATGTAAAACAAATTTCTATATTGATCATTTATAAATGAGTTATCTTAAAAAACCCAAACCAAAAAACATAAAATCAAATAAACAACTGAAAAATCTTATGCTTTCATCTTCATTATGACTCCAACATATCTTTCTGTGGAGGTGGATAGCATTCTTTGTTATAAGCTCCTCATATTTGTCCTGCACCATTGTATTGCAGATAATAGCTAATCCTATCACAGCTGATAATTCTACAATATTGTTGTTGCTTTGTTTTCCTAGTTCTGCTTATTATACTCTACATCATTTCACATAGATCTTTTCAGCTCTTTCTGAAATCATCCTATTTATTGTTCTTTATACCACAATAGTATTTCCATCATTATTATATACCACAATTTGCCCAGCCTTTAACCAATTGAAGGACATCACTGGGGCCTTTTTCTTATGGAGTTATTTGAGAGTTTGTTCAATTTCATTTTCTATGGTGCAAGTTTTTTTAAGTATTCTGTTTCCCCTTTTGTTTATCTGGGTAGTTTACATTTTATCTATTTCCCTTATATTGTCAGACTTATTGGAATATTTTGAGCAAAATAATTTCCAATAATTGTTTTAATTTCTTTTTCAGTGGTTGTGATTTAATTTTTTTTCACTTTTGATAAGGGCAATTTGATATTCTTTCTTTTTTTTCCAGCAAATTAACCAAAGGATTATCTATTTTCACTCTCTTTCATCTTCTCACTCTTTAATTTTAGTCATTTTCTGTTCACAGATACTTTGCTATCAATGACTGCCTCCTCCAATTCACTCTTTTTGTTTATTTCCCCTTTCTTTATTCTCCCTATCCACCTATATCCCTATAGGGCAGTAATGACAAATCTATGGCATGGCTGCCAAAGATGGCACATAGCACTCTCTATGGGCATGCAGCCTCCTTACTCCCTACCCCAAGTTTTTTATTAGAAAGGTAGAAGGACTCTGGCAGAGCTGTTCCCTTCTCCCTCTCCACTGTGTCTCATGACATTTTTTTCATATCCCCAAGCCCCTCTGCCCAGTAGCCCAATGAGGGCACTTTCTCCTTTCCCTGTGTGGGGTAAAGGAGGGGTAAGGTGTGCCTGGCACTCAGGGGGTGGAAGGGGCAGGGCATGTGGTCTGGGGTGAGGAGCTGGCACTGCACTTGGTCTGAGGCAGTAGAGTGGGGATGGGTCCAGGCACTTGATCGCTAAAAGATTGACCATCACTACTATAGAGTAAGGTAGGTTTTTATAGCTGTATGAGTAGAGGAGAGAATGTTTCAAGGATAACCACTTCCCACATCTTCTCCTCCACTGTATTTGCCTTTTATGTGCTTTTTAATGAGTGGTAGTTTACCTCCTTCTATCTCCCCTTTCCCCTTCTTCCCATGTAGTCTTCTTGCCAGTCCTTTTTTTTCTTTTTCTTTTCTTTTTTTTTTTGAATATCAGTCCATCATATTTATCTTCCTTCCTTCTTTCTATTCATACTCCTTTTCATTGCTCTAGTAGTGATAGAGTTCTTAAGTATCTTAAGTACTTTAGATATCTTTTGTACTTTACATAATTTACCATTCTCAAGTATCATATAAATCTTAATTATTTTAATTATAACTCAAATGTGAATATACTAAATTTAACCTTAATAAATTTCTTAAGTCTTTATTTTACCATTATATTCTTCTCTTGAGTGTCTAATTTGATTATCATATTTTCTTTTTAGCTTAGTTTTTTGGTCAGGAAAGTCCAAAATCTCTTTATTTCATTACAGCTATATTTAGCTACTTGTTCTCTAATGTTTACTGGTTTGATTTGGCTTGCACTTTGCTGCTTCCCTGCTCTTGCCAAGTTGGGAGAGCTGGATAGGTACCTGCCTCTGGGTCTGCCACTACTGCTAGGAGGTGGTAATTTCCTTCAGCTAAGCTAGGACCCCTCTGATCTGCCATATGGGAGTTTGTAGATTTCCTGTCTTCTTTGCCTTTTATTCCTAGGTATAATACCTTGGGCTGGGCTCATTCCCATTCTGTAGCATTGTTGCCTCTGGTAGAGTTGAAGCTTGTTGGGCTACTCCAAATTCTGCCAGTTCTTGCAGATGTTGTGCTGCCTGGGCCACTCTCTCATCTTACTTCATTGTTTCTTTGTTTTGAGGTGATTTATGTGTATGGAGGGATAAGAGGAGTGGAATATTCTTTACTCAACCATTGTAGCTCCCAGATTGCAGTACTCTAAAATTTGCTTTTTGTGATTTAAAACCTCAACAAAATTTAATAAAGAAACATGATAGTAAGATAAGTTTGTCTTTTCTCACTAGATGACACAACACTTAAAGCTGCTAGGATTTTGATCATTAAATTAGGAGAGATATGCTATATTGAAGGGGTGATAGTGTCAAATAAAGCCTATTTTTATGAATAGAAGCATTTTTTAAAGTATCAGTAAGGAGTGAAATGATAAGAACTGGTTGAAAAGTATGGACATAAAAGGGTCAGGAATACCTAATCAGAGGAAATAAGTTCAAAGAGCTTCAAAAGTACAAATATAGGGCTTGAAATTGTAAAGAGAAGGACTATTTCTTCCCATGAGATTAGAACCAAGGGAAATGTTCCAGTGCCCTGAAAGTCTTCTCTATTCCTATTCCTGCTGGAGTAACAGCATGTTGATCAAGTCACAGTATTATGAGCTACCTCCTCTCCTACACTGAAAATTAATAAGCATAATAGATATTCACTTTCTGAAGCAATAAAGACAGACAAATCATTGCCTCTGTCCATACTCTCTTTTACCAAATCCAATGTCTATTCTCCCAATTTGGGGAATTCTTTTCCAAGTGAAAGAAAAATGGAAATTTGTGTATTTACAGTGCATGTTTATTTCCATATAGCTGTCCCAGTCCATGTTTGGCACTTCCAGGAAGAAAGGCATTAGAAGTATTTGTTATATCAGTCTTTGTAGATTTTGAAAATAACAGCATCTACAGAACTACAAAGCATTTCTCAATCTGACTTGGATAGTTTCATGGACAAAAGAAAATATGAAATATTTTTCTTTTTTCTTGTCATATTATCAGATAAATTATACTTCATTCTTGGTCAAATTTAACTTCTACTTAGGCTCATGGTTATTGAAAGCCTCTGGGGTAAATTTACACATCCATAAAGACATCTTTAGTGAAAGTGCAACACAGTCTTGACCAGGATTCCCATATTAACTAATAACAGGGCAGTAATATACAATGCTACCATTATTTCTTTTATAATTTATATCATTTCAGCTCTATAACCTCAGAGAGAATGGAATTTGAATGTGTATGTTTTTGCATGTGTGAGTCAAGAATTAGGAGGAAGGAATAGGAAAAGTAGCCCAATTTCAACATTTTTAAAAGACTAAAATGTATCCTAGAATGTGGTTCTTTTCCATATGGACTTTACACTGCTCTCCTTTTGCTTTGTTTACTTGTTTAAACACTCTGTTATGTAAAAATATAAAATGATTTTATCTATGTGTAAAGGCTGATTTAATGTGTTATGCACTCCTATAGAGCCTTCCCGTAGGCTATTTGTTATAGTACCCGCAGATGAATTTTAGATGTCAGTTAATGATGCAAGATGGGTCACAGTGATGATTTTTATTGGAAAAATGGGATAGCCTAAGAAAATGAAATCTGAATCTTTGTAGTTTATATAGAATAGTTAAATGACTTTTCAGACTTTGTTTAAATGAGGGAAACAGCAATTTCAGCTCTTCAGAAGTACTTTATGAATAAGTCCAACATCTAACTCATATGTCCCAAAGTCAAAGTCCATTTTGCCTTTATTTTGGCCCATGGTTACAAACTCCTTGTGGATAGATGCTATATCTTTGTATATTGCTGTATAGTTTATAGTATACATAATATGCATGCCATACAATAAATTATATATGTTGGGTGAATGTATATATTTATTCTGTTCAATACACATACCAAGTGCATGAGTTCAAAATTTTAAAAATGTAGGCATTGTAAAAACTTTGAGAGAACATGAAAGATGATTTTACTGTAACCAGCAGAATCTTAGACAATATTTTGTCAGCCTCAAATTGTACTATATCTTTGTACCCTCAGTTGGCCCAGTGTTGAATAGAGTAAAAATAATTGGCCAAACTATGATTAGACAGTGGATTTTATTTTGCCTCAAACTCAATATTTGAGTAACTATTTACTACTATATTTCTACATCAAAGAAAATATAAATGAGGATTATGTGAGTCACATTACTGACTCAAAATAATAGAAAAATGTTCACTTTTTTGAGGAATTATCTTCTAGATTTCCTCAGTAGTTATATGTATCCCATCTTTATCACCAATGTCCAAAATAATTTTCTAATTTACATATAATATACATATATATATAATTTATTTCAACATGTTGTATTAACCCTCCATAATAGAATGTTAGCTCCCTAAGGACAAAATTTGTCTCACTATAGTATTCAAGTCCCTAGCATTTAACGCTCTGCTTTTTATGTAGAGTGGGGGCTTAATAAATGCCTGTTTAATTATTGAATAATTGATTTCATGATGAAATATATAACCAGGTCCCCTTGTGAATATGATACAGAGCTAAATTCTAGATTTAGGATGATAAATCTAAATAAAATATTAGAATTTCATTTTTATTTCAGATAAAACATTAAAAAGGTTTTTGTTTTTATATTTGAACAAAATTATATTACATTAAGGAAGAATGTAGACATTTAGACACATTCAAGTATAACTGTTTCTTTGTCGTAACACAATACTTCCTCTCCACAAGAATATCCATTTTGATGTGACCTTCAAGATCAGAATATAACATGACCCCTGCTGTAGTTGAAGATTGGTAAGCAGTCAAGAAGCATTGTTCACTGCATATCACACTTGATTCTATTTAAATATTATGAATAAATATGTAATTGAAATTAGATAATGATTAGAAAATAGTACTCCTGAGATTCCTTATCTACACATTATAGGGGTGTGTGTGTGTGTGTGTGTGTGTGTATGTGTGTGTGTTTGTAAAATGTTGGGAGACTGAAGAAAATTAAAACTTCACAGCTTCAAAGGGCTTTCTAATCCTTAGATAGGAATATATGAAAATGTAAGGTATTGTGATTTTTTTATGTATAATTGTGGTTTGGATTCAGCTTACCTTCAATCCTTCAATTTCATCAAGAATGGAGAGTGCTTAGGTTTTTAAAGTGCCTTTGTGATACTTACTATATAAATATATAATGGGCTGGAATAAAAAGGAAACACATTTCCTTTCATTTAGTTTTAATTTTCTCTGGATTTTTTGTTGTTGAAAGGTTGATGGGTGTTTTATTAGACAGTGTCCTGGGGGTCTGTAAGCATACTAAAATTCTTCTAGTATTTATTTATCTAAATGATGGAGAATGAAATTATCAAGCATAAAGGAGTTTTAACATTATCTTGTACTTTCTTTTATTTTGTTCTGCTTCACAAACAATTCATAAAGTTTACATGTTCAAAATAATATTTTCAAAAAGTTTTCCTTATGGTTGGATTTAAGCAATATACATAATATCTCACCATTTGGGATCTGGAATATAAACTTTCTCTTTCTTGTTCATTTTTTAGATTTAATTTATTTAAATGAACAGAAATATATTTTCTTTCACTCTCAAATACACCCCATAATTGAAATAGAAAAAGAAAAGGAAAGAAAACCCTTTAGACCAAAAATGCATGATCAAACAAAACAAATGACTGAATCAGCTCTATCAAAAATATGTCATTCAATAACTTGATTCCATCACCTCTCTGTCAAAAGCTGAATAGAAGATTTCATAGTCTTCTAGAATTATGGTTTGTCATTACAAATTTCTAATTCAATGTAATTATTAATATAAATTTTTGACATTATTTTCTTTTAGAATATTGTTAATACAATTTAAATTGGCCTCGTAGTTCTGCTCCTTTCACTCACATTAGTTCATAAAATTTTTTTCAGGTTTTTCTGAGAACATTCTTCTCATCCTTTCTTAGAGTACAATAATATTCCATTACATCAGTATACCTTTTCTCTAAGTAACAAACCCTTAATTTGTAGTCCTTTGTCCCTAAAAAAATTTGTTTAAGTTGAAACAAGTCCTTTTCCTCTTTTATTGATTTCTTTGGGGTATAGACCTTATATATGTATGACCAAGTCAAAAACTATTTGGGACTTATGAATCTTGAGAGGATATTCAGTATGCTTTCTAAAAATATATGATTGTAAAACAGTTTCTAACCTTTATAGGTTGGGAGGAAGAGAGGAGGATGAGGGGAAAAGAGATAGAGACAAGATAGAGACAGAAAGAAGGAGTGAGAGACAGAGATAGACAAAGAAAGGGAAAGAGAGCAAAACAAAAAGAGAGAGGCATTTTGATGACTTATTTACATTATTTCTTCCTCTTTATTCTAAATTTATAATGTTTTATTTGGTCCAATTATGTTGCTCTCTTTGCTGGATGACTAACTTTCATTTTTTAGAAATTCTGTATGACTAAAAATCATATAATATATACTATAGAAATAATGATAGAACAGATAAATAATGATAACTGAAATTCATGTTTGTGTAATTTACCATGCAGTTTCTTTAAAAAATCCATGAGGGGGGCAGCTGGGTAGCTCAGTGGATTGAGAGCCAGGCCTAGAGACGGGAGGTCCTAGGTTCAAACCCGGCCTCAGCCACTTCCCAGCTGTGTGACCCTGGGCAAATCACTTAACCCCCATTGCCTACCCTTACCACTCTTCCACCTATAAGTCAATACACAGAAGTAAAGGGTTTAAAATAAAAAAAAAATTAAAAAAAATAAAATAAAAAAAATCCATGAGATTGGTAGTATATTTTAATAGTGTATAATAACAAAGAACTTCATAAATTCATTATTAGAAAAATATTTTTTGTTTAGATCAAGGAAAATGTCATAAAGTAGATTTTATTTGAGTTTGACCTTAAAGGATAGAAAAAGTTTCATTACGTCATAGTTTTAACACTAGAAAAAAATTCAAATTTATTGTTTTTCTCTAATGTACTTTTTTAAACATTTGTTTAAAGTGAGTCCTAGAGAGGAAAATTTACTGATCTGTGGTTATACAAGTAAAAAGAAAGAAAACCTCAGTCATCTAACTGTAAATCCACTGTTCTTTATATATTGTCATGCAAGATAAAGGGACAGGGTGAATGTCATATGAATTTATTGGGCAGATCACTGGATTAAGACTCTGGGGATTTGGTTTCTTTCTTTTTTTAGGGGATTTGATTTCTGATGCTGGAATGAGCAGAAGAGATTTTGTATTCAACCATTTTAAAACTTGGTCTTTTTATATATAAAATTGATTTAATAATATTTCTCTGCCCACTTCACTAGGTACATTAGACTTTTCATTAGTTGTTTGGAATTATCATTTTACCTTGTTATCCAATCTGTAGCTGAAATGAAGTTCATGGAAACTACTGATTAGATGTCAAAATAAGACATGACCAGTCTTACAGTTTCTGGATCATTGAAAATTAAAACAAAATTCGAAAGAAAAATGGCATACATGCCATAATAACCAATTTTTATATTGAAAAAATACTTGAAAAAATCTTTAGAAAATTTAAACCAATTTTAAATATTTAAATGGAAGGTATAGATATCAAAATTATTTAAGCTAATATAAATTATTGCTCTCTGTGTAGGAGTTGTCATTTTAACAGTATAAGACACACGTAGTGTAGGCTTTAATTATTACTCATGTTAAAGCAGTAATTTATACATTCACCTTTTTGTTATATATTATATAAGAAAAGGGTGATAATATAAAGAAATAAAGTCAAGACAGAAGGTCTGGAAAAGAATAAAGTATAATGCACTTGAACTCAGAAGAACTGGGTTTCTGTTCCTGTCCTTCCATTTGCTACTTGTGTTACTATAGGATAAGTAGGTTTAACTTTCTAAAAAGGGAGACCATCTGTAACATTGGGATCATATGCACTTTCTATGTCACAGGATTGTGAAGAAGTTACTCTTTCAAACTTAAAATACCACATAAATGGGAAAATATTATTCTGTCTAGTAGAAGTATATGATTTTGTCGGCATAGATTATACTGTCACAAAATCTCTTGAAATAATTGATAAAATTATGAATTCTTGGTCAAGAAGTTAAAGATGTAAGTGGCACAGATGATGTTATGAAAGAAGAGTTGGATAGTGAATAGTTTGTTAAAAGTGTATCCAAATGTGGAATGTAATTTCTAGATTATCATTTAAAATATAGTTTAGGAATAATGCATATGTAAATAGTCCTATAAAAATAAGTCTGATTCTTTTTCTACTATGCTATAATGCATAATATCTCAAAGTAATAATTTATAAAAATCTTATATTTGTAATGATTATTTCCTATTTGAATATATTTTGCTCTTATCTAATTTGACTCATAATATTTTTAGCAAAAAATAAAGTATTTGAAAGATTTTTTATTCATAAAAACCTCCAATTTTAAAATTTTGATTATAATTGATGAATTTAAAAGTGGTAAGACTGGGAGAGAAAACACAAATTGTGGATGTTGAGACTCAGGTACCTATCTTAACCTTTTGAATACTTAGTGTCCTCATCAATAACATGTAGATAGATTTTCACCAGGTGACATACAGACTAAATAATAAATTATTTTTGATTATTACATGTAGCAATGTGAAATTATAAGCATATTATAATAAAATGTTATCAAATTCTTTGAAACTTAACATTATTGTATGTGTCTATTTATTTTGACTTTGGTCTAACTGATGCGTTCTTGAAAGAAGTCAGTTGGCATTTTTAAAACATACAATAGGCAAAATAGTACTTTATTAAATATGTAGTCAAGATATGAATAAATAAAACTGGTCCTTAGAGAGGTTAATCTTCAAAAAAAAGGCTAAAAATCAATCTAAAGTTTCTTTGTGGTCAGCACAATGTAGAGAATATTAACACAATTGACAATATTGACAAGGTAACAGCTGACTTTGAAGATTTTGATATTGGTTGCACCAGTATTCCTTTATTTAGCATGCTTTTTAGTGATTAAAAAGACAATAAAATATGTGGCAAGCTTCATAATTATGTTTTTACATTATATTTTAAACTTGTTTTATTTTTTAAACATACATGTCAAGATCTCCAAATTCTCACATGAAGGTCCTTTCAATACTTTTATTTTTTACATTATGATAAGGCATAAATTAGCAAGAGGCTTGCGTAACATGGTAATATTGTTTTCCCATCAAACTGTTTTATTGTCCTTTCAGTCCACAAAACTTTAGTGCCTTTTCCCAGGAGAAAGCCTTCAGCAAAGTAGACACTTCAGAGCACAGCTAGTTACAGAATACAAGAATTATAAAACTGTCAGAAATGTCAGAATGTATTGTAATCAGCAGCACAGTAGCATTGCCTGGAAACCAGCCATTTCATCTAAGGACTTCTTTATGGTCTGGTAAATTACATTAAATTTAAACAAAATAGTAATGACATTTCCTACAAAGAATATTTTAATCACTCAGTACGTAGCCAATTTTTCTGACATCCCCTTTTCCTTCATCTCTATCCTCCTTATTTGAATAAATCTGGAAATGTGGGATTATATTTACGTTGAATTCTGCAGCCTATGGAAATAAAAAAAATTCAAAAAACACAACACAAGTCAAACAACCACAGAGAAATTAAGGTATATTTTTTAAAAATTAGAAGTAGACAAATCTAAAAAGTAAATAGATGTAAATATAGCTGTAACAATAGATACATTTCATATTTTTTAATCTTTTTTTTAAACCCTTAACTTCTGTGTATTGGCTCCTTGGTGAAAGAGTGGGAAGGGTAGGCAATGGGGGTCAAGTGGCTTGCCTAGGGTCACACAGCTGGGAAGTGTCTGAGGCTGGATTTGAACCTAGGACCTCCCATCTCTGATACATTTCATATTAAATTAAGATATATATTAAAGGAGAATATCATGTAGTGGGCAATAGTCATTTATGAATTATGCAAGATCAGGGTTCAAGTAGATGAGAGCAGTGGATTTTGTCCTCCCCACCCCCAGCATTTAGTACATAGTAGACCTTTAAATAAATGCTTTATTTTTTATTAGACAAGTTGCTTAACTTCTCAGTGTCCCCAAACAAATCATCAAGATGATAGATTAAAGAGGAATTTCTAATCTATATTGGATAAGAGTACTTTCCATTCTATGGGTCCCCTATATAGTCTGAAGTGGTTATTCCAAAGAATAAATAGATCCATTTTATAAAAACATACAAATATTTTAATAAATCAAAAATTGAAATCCTAAATAATTCAGCTGTACCAACTTCTCAGCCACCCGCAACAGAGACAATGTTCAGGAAGAACCTCTTTCCTGGACACCACTGATCCAAACTACGTCTCCTAACTCACTACTTCAGAATGGTCTCAATCATGAGTTATTTTACTCCTTCCAAACCTATTACTTCATTATCTTTTCAGTTCTAGATGTGAGATTGGAAATCAGCAGAGAGATTGAGGCAAGAAAGATAGCTTTGAGAATCATTAGCATAAAGTTGTAAATTAAATGTAAGAGAAGTGATGAGAAATGAATCAAAATGGAGACTGAAGAGAAGATAATACAGAATTGAATTTGAGGAGACCTTTGGGAAAAGGAATAATATGGAGGAATATCCAGAAAAGGACAGAAAAAGGAACAGTCATAGGTGTAAAACCAGGAGAAAATCATGTCCCAAAATGATCAAAGCAACTTTACTATTGTTCCTGGAAGGCAATTCCAGTTAATTTACCTATTTCTTCCCTAACATTTAACTTTAGAGACTAATGTGCTCATAACTGATTATTACTCTCCTATGATTCATTATTTGTTGTATTAGAATATGAAATGACTAGGCAGGAACTTTGTCCTTGAATTGCAACCTGAGGACATAACATAGCAATTGGCCAAAAGAAAAATAATGCTTAGTAAATGCATTTACATTCATTCATTCATTCATTCATTCATTCATTCATTCATTCATTCATTCATTCATTCATTCATTCATTCATTCATGTTTTACCCATATGAGCAGAGAAGTTGATCATTTGCACTGATATAAGCCTTTAAAAAACCCTAGGTATTCTTTTATGAATATTCAAGACATATGTATATATGTGCATGTTTTGATAAATAGACAGACAGATAGATAGATAGATAGATAGATAGATAGATAGATAGATAGATAGATAGATAGATAGATAGATTTGACAGAGATTGAGAGATAAAAGGAAACTGCGAGCCAGAGCCAGAGGAGGAAGTACAGAGATAAAGAAGGGGATGAATGAATCAGTAACATTGTAATTTCATTGATATATAGAACTTCTAAGAAGAAGACTCCATCTACCAATGCTTAATATTAATTATCTTATAATTTTCACCCTTAGAGAAATGTATGAGGGCAATGAGAAATTAAGTAACTTTTCTAGTGCCACATAGTAAGCATGTGTTCAAGGAGGGTGTTAAATTCAGTTTCTCTGACTACTGAGCCAATGTTCTTTCTACTCCTTGATTTTGCTTCTTAATATATGAAAGAAAGATCAGAAAAAAAACAATATTTAAGAAAAACAAATCAACTTAACACTTATTATTAAACATCTTTATAGAATATTTTAATAAGCAATATCTAATTCTAAATAAAAGAGGATGCGGATTTTGTGCATGGTCACATATTGTCAGCATAACTGAACAGAATACACTATCTGATATTGATGGAGTACAAGGTTTAGAAATGACTCTTGTTCAGACATTTATACATGTCTCACTCTTTGTGAATGCATGAATCATACCATCCATGGAATTTTTGGGGGGGAGAATACTGCAGTAGTTTGCCATACTGTTTTCCAGTGGATTAAGACAAGCAGAGCTTCAGCTGTATTCCCAGTTTCACATAGCTATTAAATGTTTGAAGCTGGATCTGAACTTAGGTCTTCTTGATTCTAAGTCAAGTGTTCTATCCTAGGAGCCATCTAATTGACAACAAAGGATACAAAGCTTTAAATGTAAAGTTAAGTATATATATATATATATATATATATATATATATTTATATAAATCTATAACTATATATACTTACCTATGTCAATCTACCTGTCATCTATCTATGTTTGTACTAGATTCTTAAAATAATTTAGTGGAATACACCCTGCAAGTAGACCTAATGCTCCTCATTCCCTTTATTTTTTATTCCAATAAAGTCAACAAGAATTAATTAAACCTGCTCTGTGCCAGGAAATGTTCTAGTTGAATCTTTTCAGTAATGTCCAATATTTTGCGACCCACATTTGAGATTTTATTGGCATAGGTACTAGAATGATTTGCCATTTCCTTTACCAACCCCTTTTTAGAAATGAGTAAACTCAGGCAAACAGGGTTAAGCAACTTTCCTGGGGTCACACATCTAGTAAGTTACTAAAGCTGGATTTGAACACAAGGAAGGTGAGTCTTTTTGACTTCAGCCTGTAATGTATCCACTGCACACTTAGCTGGTCTATCTTCTTTTTTCTTCATGACTTTCAGGAATTTATGCTATCAGATAAATTTTGTTATGGTCAGTATGGTGCTTCTGTATTTGGGCCTGATATAAAGAGATGGTCCAAGGTCCTTGGATGGTATAAGGACATGACTGAATAAGGATGGGAAGCCTAGGTGAACACCAAAGATTGATAATGAACACCAGGTGCCACCAATGCTTATTACTCAGTTGAGCACCAATCCTACCTACCTACAAGTAGGTAGGTAGGATTGGTGCTCGAGCTTAAGTGCCCAAGCTTAAGTGGCAAGTGAGAAGCTATGAACTGGCTCACACAGCCTCTCTGGCTCCTTGGCTTGGAGTTGGGTTAATGGATAAATGATTAGGGTGAGTATAGTTATTAATGATGTTAAAATAACATGGTTGACTGTGACTTAGCTGAAATATCCCTTACCCCTTTGAGTGCAGGACCATTTACTGACCTTTGGAATAACAACAGTCTTCTCCTGAATAAGTTGAAGGGTATAATTGTAATAACTCAAGAGGTAGGATCAAGGATAAGGAGGATGGTGTGGGGATGGCTATGCTAGTCTACAGGTGCTAAAGTTAGCCAATCAGTTGTTAATCAAGTTGGCAGCTGGCTGGAGAGATCCCTTCTCCTTCTCAGGCCCCAGTCAGGCCCGGCCATGGCCTTGACCAGGTGGAGTGAGGTTTATGAGATTCTTCTTGATGGTTAGATGTTGATGTATATCTCTCAGCCCTAGTCAGCAACTGGTTGAATTGATACTCAAGGCAATAGGATACAGGTGCTAGTGCAGGTCCTTAGGCCTACCCACCCGCCACCTGGGACCCTGTTCTCAAGAGTGAGACCCTGAAAGGCTCAGCCGCTGGGTTTTTATAGTAGTGGTAGCAACTGTCTTTTGCCCCTGTCTTTGTCCTGAATCACCAGCAGAACAGGGCTCTGTGGGCTGGCCTTAGGCGGGGTGAGGGGGTACCGCTCTCCAGGCAGGATGGAGCAGAGGGGCTGTCAGAGGGACCCGGCAGCTCTGGCCCACAAGAACGTCCCAAGTCGATGCTGCTTGTCCTGGACACGCAGGGCCTTCCATGCCTCAGCGGGCTCACCAAGGTTACCACCTGGGTAAATTCTAAATTCCATAACTGCCAATTGTCACTTAAGTTGATCTCCATTTTCTTCCCAGAGGTTGCTATAACAATGTAAAACTAAGAACTATATTATTTATTAATTTAGTGAGCATTTTACACACCAAGAAACAAATTAGCATTCTAACCATATCCTCTATTGCTAGACACTGCACGCAGATGGAAAACATTACCACATTAGACCAGTTAAGAGGTTTTAAATTAGATTTGTGACTTGAAAGTTTGAATAAGAAAACTAATAGAACACAAAATGAAGCAGAGGGAAAATTAGATTAATTATGTACAGCATTCAGAGCAAACTGTTGCAGATATACTATGTTGTTCAATGCTATTTTTGTCCCCCAATATGCTGTCATTTTGCCTATTTTACATTTCTTGAATGGTTGTGAAAACTCAAATACAAATTTATAGATTACAATATCCTGAAGTATTTTAATTAAATATATTTTAAGTATTTCATCTTTCTTTTTCCTTCATCTTAAAAAATAACTAGAGTGAAGAACTAAAATAAAATCAAGAATTTTAAATAGTACAAGACTGCCACATATTAAGCACAAAAATGAAAAATGAAGATTTATGTTGAATCTGAGAAAAAAATCAACCATAATAACCACAATGCGACTACATGTTGATGTCTCTGTGTGTATATAGAAACACACACACACACACACACACACATATATATATTCAGTATGAACAAGTGATAATTCTGTGCATTTGCATGCATCAATGCAAGTCTTGCAATGAACCAATGCAAGGCCCTCTCTATTAAATGCAAAGACAGGCTCTTAGCCTTTCCTTTTTCATTTTTTCCCCAAATGAAAGATGCTATCTCCTCCTCAGCCAGAGCAAATGGCAAAGAATAACGGAGGCAATTGCAGAATTGCACATCCACAGTACTGTTTTATCATCAGTGCAACAAAGGTTAAGCTCCCTTGTTTCATTTCTCAACCTATTTCCTCCTGCTTCAGGTAATCCAGACAGATTGAACCAATTCACCTGCAAATCAGATTCAGTTCATCTACCTTAAATTCTTATGGCACATGTGTTTTTTCCCCTTCTTACTTCAGACTTCTTTAATGGCAATGACATTGATATTTAACAGAAATAATTCATGCTGGTATATCAAACATGCTTGAATAACCATCCACCTGTTCCTGGTAAATGATATCAGGTGTTCATTCTTTGTGACAAGTTGTACTTTTACATTTAAAAATCCAATATATTTTTCTCACCTTTAAAAAAAGATAAAAAAAATGAGTATAGCAATATAGCTATAGAGGCGAAAGAGTTGGATTGGAGAAAAGAAGGAACGGCATTTAAAATGAGTACCTAAACACAAAAACATACAAAACTTAACTAAAAATATAAAGGTTTTGAGAGTCAGGAATTTTATAGAGGCATTCTGAAAAAAAGGAAAATTTGAATATAATGTATATTCCCAAACTTATCTTTGGTAATTAATAGAAAATGCATCTTTGATGAATTATAAAATAATCTTTGCTTAACATACTTAAACTTTTTTCGATGGAGATTCATGTCAAATTTTGGTTTTTCATGTGAATAAGAATGTGGTTATATATTTCCTTACTGGACTAGTGGAATTACAAACATTTACTTTCAGATAAATCAAGTTTAGCATATGATTGTTTGTCTATGATTTCTTGGATAGTTACAGCCTCTAAAGTAAGGAATTAACTAGCACATATTTTTAAATGTATGCTTTTTTTAAGGAAGCATGCCAAAAACTGTTAAAAAATGAAAATATAACCTGTCCTCAAAGAGCTTAAATTCTATTAGGGAAGATATTATTTGCACATATATATATACATATATGATATTCAAAATGATAACAGGAAAACTTTTCAGAGCAGATATATGAAACTAAGGAATAAGATACATAACATGCAAAATTAGCATTTCAGTTAGGTCTTGAAAGTAACTAAGGATTGTGTAGAGTAAAACTTAGGTGGGAAAATATTCTAGAATCAAAGAACAATGTCATAAAAGACTTAAAAAGAGAACATTGAGTGTTGATTGAGCGGTAAAGGAAGATAATTTCTATTTTAAGCACTTGCCCTTTACCAAGCCCTGTGTTAAAAGCTTTACAAATATTTTATTGGAACAGAATGCCTTAGGGCAGTGATGGTGAACCTTTTAGAGATGGTGTGCCGGGCTCCTCTCATACCCCACAGCCCCAGACCAAGTGCCATGCCTATACCCCACCCCTCATTAAGTACTAAACATGGCCCACTGCCTCCAACTCCACATAGTGGAGAGAAAAAGTGCTCCAGTTGGGCTGCTGGACAAAGGGGGACATGAATTGAAGAATGTCTTCAGCAGGTATAGAGAGGGGGCTGTGAATGGCCTGAGCACTCCACTCCTCTCCAGCTCTGCTACCTGTGAGCAGCCCACTTTACCCACTGTGCACTCCTGTTGGACTGCTGGGCAAAGGGTTGGGTGACGTGAAAAAATGTCCTCAGACACAGTGGAGAGGGAGAGGGCAGCAGCTCCACCTGAATCCCTCTGCCTTTCAAAGTAACAAACTCTGGAGTGGGGGAGGGCAGCTGCATGCTCACAGAGAGGGCTGTATGTGCCATATTTGACCCTTGTGCCATAGGTTCTAGGTTCTCTATCACTGCCCTTTGGGTTAATAATTCATTAGTACCTGATTTGGTTAATAAATTTATATAATATGAACCCTGAAGAAGAGGATCCTGAGTGATGCTAGTAAAATGAGAATGTAGAAGTAGCAATGAAGAACAGGCATTCCAATTTCCCCCATAGTGACCATTGAGATGATTTTATAAGAGATGAGGACCACCATGAAGGCTAGTTGGTGGACCATAGATTGTGTGAAAGGGAATAATACATATTAAAAATAGAAAGATTAAAAAGAATTAAAAACTCCTTAATAAAAAATCTACTTGGGGAATTCTTAATTCACTTTGGCTTTTAGACACAGAGGAACTGTATGCCCTTGACAATTCTATGTGCTCTGATTGTAAGTACCTTGAGAAAAAGAAGAGTCTACTTGGAATTTACTTTTGTAAGCAATTTACACACTGATAGCCCCCAAAAGTTGCTTTTCAAAGTAAAACTTGACAGAATACTAGAATTATAAAAATAGATGATTTTATTATTGCTTTGAGATTTGTAGTATTATTAAAAGTGGGATATGTCATATTCTGAAACCAACCAATTCATTATATTTCATAGAAAATGGCACATGAGTTCTCTACAAAATCTGTTTATCGTTTTTCAGAACAATATGAAGAGAAACTTCAAAGTAGAGAAATTAAATCATATCTGTCATGAAAACCAAGAGAGAACCTCCACCTAAACACTTAATAAATATTAACTCTCATAATTCTGCTGACAAACATTAGGAAATAAATAATATAAGCAATAATATGCATGCATTAGAACATATGTATTGAAGAAATATAGTTACATCCACCATTAAAAGTCATGCTTTTAAGTTTCATTGCTTGTTTAAATATGATATTTAAGTTGAATAAGCATAAACTGATAGAAGAATTTAAAGTCACATGGGCATTATCATTTTGTTTCATAGATTTGTGGTTAGAATAAAGGATTATACCAAAGAGAAATAATTATGAGCAAGTGTGTATGTACAATGGATAAAAATAACATTAATGCATAAGATCCTGTATTTTTATTATTTATTATTTTATTTTTTAAATTTTTTTAAACCTTAACTTCTGTGTATTGACTTATAGGTGGAAGAGTGGTAAGGGTAGGCAATGGGGGTCAAGTGACTTGCCCAGGGTCACACAGCTGGGAAGTGTCTGAGGCCGGATTTGAACCTAGGACCTCCCGACTCTAGGCCTGGCTCTCAATCCACTGACCTACCCAGCTGCCCCCAAGATCCTGTATTTTTTTTTAAACCCCTAACTTCGGTGTATTGTCTCATAGGTGGAAGAGTGGTAAGGGTGGGCAATGGGGGTCAAGTGACTTGCCCAGGGTCACACAGCTGGGAAGTGGCTGAGGCCAGGTTTGAACCTAGGACCTCCTGTCTCTAGGGCTGACTCTCACTCCACTGAGCTACCCAGCTGCCCAAGATCCTGTATTTTTAAAAAATATGAAAAGTTATTCTTTAGCCTACAGAATCATTGGTCATTAGAGATATGGAGCACATTAAAGGAGATAATGAAATAAACTCACTTAATCAATCATTAAATCAACTAACAATTATTATACTAAGTTCTAGGGAATACAAATAGGAAAAAGGAATCACTATTTGAAAATGTTTCAGTTTTCCTGAGGGAGAATATCTATCTGTCATCTATGTATCTATGTATCTATGTATCTATCTATCTTTCTATCTGTCTGTCTATCTGTCTATCTATGTTTATCTGTTTGTCTGTCTTTATGCAATAAAAACAGTGCCAAAAATCTTTGTAGTTTTAAACTATTAAGGTTTAATATTAGAAATTAGAATAATCAGATGACTTAACATAGGTTTAAAGATCAAGCAAGATGAAAACAAATGCAAAACAATAAAAAGTAAATAAATGCAATGTGATTTAGGAGAGAAGATATTAGAAATTAGAATAATCAGATGACTTTATGTAGAAATTGATACTTAAGGTTTATCCTAGAGAGAGAGAGATTCTCTGTGATAAATGGGAGGAATAGTGTATTTTAGCTCAACATATAAGCCAGTACAAAGCAACAGAGTTGGAAGATAGTATCATGTGTTAAAAAGCAGGGAGGTCAGTGTACTTGGATCACATGAGAAGTGTTATTTACAAAGATAAATTATAGTTTTAAACTAAGTTGTAAAGAAGTAAAGAAGAGAAGTTTATTTGAACTTAAAGGCAATAGGGAATCACTGTAATTTTTTAAGTAGAGGAAGAACATGGGCCTTCCAATGAGGTTAAATGAGTTACACAAAGTCACACACTAAGACTACTCAAATATTAGTTCCATGCTTCCTTTTTTCCTTCATTCCCAGCTTGCTTTATCACATGACCACTCTACATTATTTTTAAATCATACAGTTATTTTAAACTATATTCATTTTTATTTTTCACTATCTTTTACATATTGATATAATTAAAAAACATTTTCTGATATTTTGTGATCCATGTTCTCTCCCTCTTTCCTACCTCTCAACCCTATCAAGAATATCAAGTAATATGATATAGATAGCACATATATTATCATTTCATTCATATTTTTGTGTTGATCATGTTGTAAAAAAGACACATATCATTTACAGTACAGAAAAATTCATGGAGGAAATAAAATGAAGAATGATATACTTGAATGTGCATTCAGCCTCTATGTTAATAGATAGAATTTTTTAAAAATCAGTAATCACTTGGTATTGTACAATATTGACTAATCATGAGCCTTTCCAGTAATCTTTGCATGATTTTACATTTTGTTTCTTTAAAAATTAGACAACACTACTAAAAGAATTAATTTATTATATCACCCATTTCAATGTTTTTGTACCATCTTTTGACCATTTGTGGAATTCTCTTTCCTCACTTTTATCTCTTAAATTTCATGATGCCTTTCAAAGCCTCAGATAAAACCCTTACTCCTGAAAGAGGTATTTGAAAGAAATACACACTACTACCCCCAACTCTTAATACCTTTCCCTCTCTTCCTAATACTCTGTGTGTATCTTTTATATATTTAAATATTGATATAGTATCATTATCAACAAACAAATGCTGGCTTGAGGGCAATATTTATTGTTTGCCTGTCTTTGTATCCTCTACATTTTTCTTATAGACAGACACATAATAGGCAATTAAAATGAACAAAATTATGTGTCTTTGTCATAGGAGGATTTTTCAAGTTAGTCAAAACAAAACTAAAACTTATAATTTCTTAAATCATACTAAACCTTTCTATAGTCACATGATATAATAGTGTTCAAAAGTCACCTTTGAAATATATTGAATCACTGACCCTGAGTAAACGTAACCTTTCAGCACCAGTCATTATCTAGGAGTATAAGAATCATAAACTCCATCATTTCCTTTGCTCTTGGCCTAAATTTAATTGTTGGGACTACATATTTCTGTTCATTTTAATTTCTAGTTTTTTGTTTTATTGAGGACATTGGGATTGTCATATGTCCTACATAAATTTCGCATATATGATCTAACACAATATTTTCCCATTACTCAATTTTGGGTACAGATAACCATCTATGGCAGCTATGCACAAATATGAATACATTTAATTAGAAGGTAAGAGAGGAAGGATGAAGAGTGAGGGTTGTTTTTATTGGGTTTTATATCACTAAACATTGCTATGAATGGTTTAAATGGTCAAATGTCAATTCACATCATGTAACAATGGAATAAACTTCCAGCACAAAAAATGAACTCCATAGCAAAGACCAAGTTTAAGAAAATATTGAATGACTCCTTTCTTAAGTATGCTTTAGGAAAAATTCCTAGTCACTTATAGGAAGGAATAGGTAGTTTCCAAGATAACTTCTCATCCTAAAATTCTGTATATCTATTAAGAGCTGAAAATAAGGGGCAGTTAAGTGGCTTATTATATTGAGAGCAAGGCCTAGAGATAAGAAATAATGGGCTCAATTCTGACCTCCATACTTCTTATCCATGACCTTTGTCTAGTCACTTTATCACGGTTGCTTAGCATTTAACCATTTTCTGACTTGAAACTAATAAGCAGTATTAATTTTAAGAAGAAAAATAAAAGTTTAAAAAAGAACTGAAAGTAAACTGTATAATAACTTATTAAAATCCACATTTTATGTGTGGAATTGTTTTGTAACCTGAAACAATACTGAAGTTTTAAATTATTTTGTTTAGTTGTTGTCTATTCTGCAGGGTTCTCTAAGTATATCATCATATCATCTACAAAAAGTTGTGTCTGTTTCCTGAATTCTGTTACTTATTTTATTTTTAATAACTTAATTCATTTATTTATTTCAAATTTTAAGTAATAGCTAATTTCTACATAAGTTTTATTAAGTTATATGATGCAAAATGTTCTTCCTCTCACCCTTACAGACCTAGCAAGCAATTCAATCTGGATTATACATGTATTATCATGCAAAATATATTTCCATATTATTCATTTTTGTAAGTGAATGATCTTATAAAACCAAAACCCAAAAAATGTACCCAAATAAATGAACAAAAAAAATTATTTCATCTAAATGCCTACTTCAACAATTCTTTCTCTGGAGGTGGATAGCATTCTTTTTCATGTCCCTAAATTTCTTCTTCATTAGATGTGAAATCACTCTTTTCATTTTTGATTGTGGTAATTCAAATCTCTTCTTTCTTTTTTTAAATTGAATTAACCAATACTTTATCTATTATATGTGTTTTTAATAGAAACAGCTACTAGTCTTATTTACTACTTCAATAGGTCTTTTCCTTTCAATTTTATTAATCTGTCTTTTGATTTTTGGTATTTTCTTTTTCTTTTTTTTCTTTTTCTCTTGAATATTTTCCCATAGTTACATGTTTCATTTTCTTACCCTTTCCCCCAAACTCCTCTAACCCCCCCTTAGATGATGCACAATTCCACTGGGTTTTACCTGTATCATTGATTAAGACCTAATTCCATATTATTGATAGTTGGACTAGAGTTATCATTTAGTGTCTACATCCTAAATAATATCCCCATCAGCCCATGTGTTCAAGCAGTTCTTTTTCTTCAGTTTTTTCTCCTCACACAGTTTTTCCTCTGAATATGACTAGTTTTCTTTCTCATAAGTCCTTCAGCCTTGCTCTGGATTCTTGCATTGCGGCTATTAGAGAAGTCCTTTATTTTCAAATGTACCACAGTGTATCAGTCTCTGTGTACAATATTCTCCTGGATCTGTTCCTTTCACTCTGCATCAATTCCTGGAGGTCATTCCAGTTCGCATGGAATTCCTCCAGTTCTTTATTCCTTTGAGTACAATAGTATTCCATCACCAAAAGATACGACAATTTGTTCAGCCATTCCCCAATCGAATCAAAGTACATTCTCTTATTTTCCAATTTTTTGCCACCACAAAGAGCACGGCTATAAATATTTTGTAAAAGTATTTTTCCTTATTATCTCTTTGGGGTATAAAACAAGCAGTGCTATGACTGGATCAAAAGGCAGATAGTCTTTTAAGCCCCTTTGAATATAGTACCAAATTGCCATCCAAAATGGTTGGATCAATTCCCAACTCCACCAGCAATGCATTAATATCCCAATTTTGCCACATCCCATCCAACATTCAATACTCTCCACTGTTTTCATTTTAGCCAATCTGGTAGATGTGAGGTGAAACTTCAGTTGTTTTGATTTGCATTTCTCTAATTATTAGAGATTTAGAACACTTTCTCATGTGCTTATTGATACTTTTGATTTCTTTATCTGAAAATTGCCAATTTATGTCCCTTGCCCATTTATTGATTGGGGGATGGCTTGATTTTTTGTACAATTGATTTAGCATCTTGTATATTTGAATAATTAGACCTTTTTCTAATTTTTTGTTATAAAGATTTTTTTCCCAATTTGTTGCTTCCCTTCTAATTTTGGTAGCATTGGTTTTGTCTGAACAAAAACTTTTTAGTTTAATGCAATCAAAATTACTTATTTTACATTTTGTAAATTTTTCTAACTCTTGCTTGGTTTTAAAATCTTTCCTATCCAAGAGATCTGACAAGTATACTATTCTGTGCTCACCTAATTTACTTATAGTTTCCTTCCTTAAATTCAAGTCATTTACCCATTCTGAGTTTATCTTGGTATAGGGTGTGAGATGTTGATCTAGACCCAATCTCTTCCATATTTTTTTCCAATTTTCCCAGCAGTTTTTATCAAAGAGTGTGTTTTTGTCCCAAAAGCTGGGTTCTCTGGGTTTATTGTAGACTGTTTTGCTGAGGTCTCTTACCCCAAGTCTATTCCACTGATCCTCCCTTCTCTCTCTTAGCCAGTACCATATTGTTTTGATAATCACTGCTTTATAGTACAGTTTAATATCTGGTACTGCTAGGCCACCTTCATATTTTTTTTCATTATTTCCCTTGATATTCTTGGTGTTTTCTTCTTCTAAATGAACTTTGTTATAGTTTTTTCCTAATTCAATAAAAAGATTTTTGGTCATTTGATAGGTATAGCACTAAATAAGTAAATTAATTTGGGTAGGATGGTCATTTTTATTATGTTATCTCATCCTACCCATGAGCACTCAATGTTTTTTCAAATGTTTAGATCTAGTTTTCATTGTGAGGAAAGGGTTTCCTAGTTGTGTTGGTATAATTCCTGTGTTTGTCTTGGCAGATAGATTCCTAAACATTTTATATTGTCTAGGGAGACTTTAAAAGGAATTTCTCTTTCTAACTTCCTGCTGTGATATATTGGAAATATATAGAAATGCTGATAATTTATGTGCGTTTATTTTGTATCCACAAATTTAATAAAGTTGTTGATTATTTCCACTAACTTTTTAGTTGATTCTCTAGGATTTTTTAAGTAGACCATCATATCATCTTTATGATATGATAGCTTTGTCTCCTCATTGCCTATTTTAATACCTTCAATTTCTTTTTTTCTGTAATAGCTATTGCTAGTGTTTCTAGTACAATGTTAAAAAATAGAAGTGACAATGAACATCCTTGCTTCACTCCTGATCTTATTGGGAAGGCTTCTAATTTATCCCCATTGCAGATGATGTTTGTTGATGGTTTTAGATATATGCTATTTATTATTTTTAGGAAAGGCCCTTCTATTCCTAAACTTTCTAGTGTTTTCAGTAAGAATGGGTGTTGTATTTTGTCAAAGGCTTTTCCAGATCTATTGAGTTAATCATGTGGTTTTTGTTGGTTTGCTTGTTGATATGGTCAATTATGTGAATGGTTTTCCTAATGTTGAACCATCCTTGCATTCCTGGTATAAATCCACCTGATCATAATGAACAATCCTAATTATCACTTGCTGGAGTATTTTTGCAAGTATTCTGTTTAAGATTTTTGCATCTATGTTCATTAGAGAAATTGATCTGTAGTTTCTTTCTCTGTTTTTGATCTACCTGGCTTTGGGATCAGTACCATATTTGTGTCATAAAAACAGTTTGGTAGAACTCCTTCTTTGCTTATTCTGTCAAATAGTTTGCATAGTATTGGAATTAGTTGTTCTTTGAAGGTTTGATATAATTCATTTGTGAATCCATCTGGTCCTGGGAATTTTTTCTTAGGGAGTTCTTTGATGGCTTGTTCAATTTATTTTTCTCTTATGGGATTATTTAAGTATTCTATTTCTTCTGCTATTAATCTAGACAATTTATATTTTTGTAAATATTCGTCCATAGATTGCTATATTTATTGCCTTATAATTGGGCCAAATAGTTTATAATGATTGCCTTGATTCCCTCTTCATTAGAGGTGAGGTCTCCCTTTTCATCTTTGATACTGTCAATTTGGTTTTCTTCTTTCCTTTTTTTATTAGATTGACCAGTGCTTTGTCAATTTTATTAATTTTTTCAAAGTATCAGCTTCTAGTCTTATTTATTAATTCAATAGATCTTTTACTTTCCATTTTTTTGATTTCTCCTTTGATTTTTATAATCTCTAATTTAGTGTTTAACTGGGGATTTTTAATTTGTTCCCTTTCTAGTTTTTTGATTTACATGCCCAATTTATTGATCTTTGTTCTCTCTAATTTAATACATTCACTCAAGGATATAAATTTCCCCCTGAATACTGCTTTAGCTGCATCCCACAGATTTTGGTAGAATGGCTAGTCATTGTCATTCACTTCAATGAAATTATTAATTGTTTCTATGATTTGTTCTTTAACTGATTTTGGAGAATCATATTATTTAATTTTCAATTAGCTTTTGATTTGCCTGTCCATGGGCCCTTACTGATTATTATTTTTATTGCATTATGATCTCAAAAGTTTACATTTATTATTTCTGCTCTTTTGCACTTGTTTGCCATATTTCTATGCCCTAGTACATGGTCAATATTTATGAATGTACCATGTGCAGCTGAAAAGGAAGTGTATTCCTTTTTGCCCCTATTTATTTTTCTCCACATATCTATTTACTCTAATTTTTCTAGGATTTCATTCACCTCTCTTATCTCTTTCTTATTTATTTTTTGGTTTGATTTATCTAGATCTGATAAAGGAATATTTAGGTCTCCCACTAGTATAGTTTTACTATCTATTTCCTCCTTGAGCTCTGCCATATTCTTCTTTAGAAATTTGGATGCTATACCATTTGGTGCATACATGTTGAGTACTGTTATTTCCTCATTGTCTATACTGCCTTTTTATCAGGATGTAATCACCTTCCCTATCTCTTTATACAGATCTAGTTTTACTTTGGTTTTGTCAGAAATTATGATCACTGCTCCTGCCTTATTTTTCTCATTTGAAACCCAAAGATTTTTCTCCAGCCATTGACCTTAACTCTGTGTATGTCCACCTGCCTCATGTGTGTTTCTTCTAGACAACATATGGTAGGATTTTGTTTTCTAATTCACTCTGCTATTTGATTCTGTTTTATGATATAGGCAAGTTCATCCCATTCACATTGAGAGTTATAATTATCAGCTGTATATTCCCCAACATTTGGTATCCTCTCCTAGTTTTACCCCTTCTTCTTATGCTATTTCCTTTAAACCAGTGGTTTGTTTTAAATCAGTCCTTCTTGTCCCTTCCCTTGATTTACTTCCCTTTCCACCTCCTCCCTTTTTTATTCCCCTCTAATCATTTTTAGGCCTTATGAATTCCTTCCTGCATCTCTCCCCCTCCCTTTATGAACTCCCCACCCCACTTCTTTTCTTGATTTATCGCATGTGACTTTATCTGAAGGGTTAGGTAGAATTTGATATCCCAATGTATTTAGCTACTTTTCCCTCTCAGGATTAATTCCACTTAGAGTAAGTTTTAAGTATTTCCTATTAATGCTCTCTTCCTCTCCTTCTTGTAATAGTTTTCATACCCTTCTCTTCCCATGCCCTCTTTGTGTGGTATAGATTATCCTATTTTTCTTATTCCTTCAAATTTCTTTTGGTGCCATCTTCTATTCCCCCAACTTTTTCTTACCCCCATATCATCTTTGACAATTTAGTATTCCAACCTCTCCTTATGACTAATTCTTCTAATTAATATAATAGTGAGTACATTTTTTTTAGAATTACACATAATATTTCTCCATATAGGAATACAAATAATTTGATCTTATTGAAGCCCTTAAATATAGAGATCACTTTCATCCAAAAGCACAAGGAAAGTTTTTCACAACTACACAGAGCTGTATTTTTAACATAGACAAAACAAAAGGCCTTAGAAGCTTCAAGGTGTAGATAAGAACCAATGCTAAACTTTCAGGTATATTGTTATCACCAAGCCAATTCTGGGAATATTTTGGTAGGAAGGGGAGGCCCTGAATTTATTGGCTTGACTACTTTCAAGACCAAGCAGTTTATTCTGAACCTGTGCAAAATTCCCCTGCTAAGGTTTTGGCCTTTGCTTGCCAAGCAGTTGCATTCCTGACCAAAGGGGAAGAATGTTAACCTCTTGACTGCTGGTTTACTGAGAGCCGAAAGCTTTCCAGTAAGACTAAATTGCCATTTAAGGAAAGGTGTGAAACATGAAAGAGTCAAAAGTGGAATCTCAGATTTTTATCTTACATAACCCAATCCAGACTTACTCTGATTAGAGTAGAAGGGTTAATACACAGCTATGCTGGGCTATTTGTTTTGATGGGGTCCAGATAAAAATATCTATTTGTGATTTTTATTTCTCTTAATGGCTTCCCACATATTCTCCCTTTCTTTTAAATTGAAGTAATTTATTACACAGGAAAACTTTTAATAATGAGAGGAGTCATAAAGTAGTTATAATCATCAGCTATAGCTGGTTCTGATGGGATTTACAGATAATACTGTTTCTTTATGGCTCCCCACACTTGAAGAAGCAAATTTAAAAATAAGAGTTTTCTTTCTTTCCCTTCTCTTTCCTATTTACCTTTTCATGTTTCTTTTGGTTTTTGTGGTTGGATATCAAACTTTCCATTTAGTCCTGATCTTTTCTGTGTAAATACTTGGAAATGCCCTATTTTGTTGAATGTCCATACTGTCCCCTGGAAGTATATAGTCAATTTTGATGGGTAGGTGATCCTTGGTTGTAGGCCCAATTCTCTTGCCTTTCTGAATATCATGTTCCAAGCTTTGCCATCTTGTAGTGTGGAGGCTGTCAGATCCTGGGTCATTCTGATTGGTATTCCTTGATATCTGAATTGTCTCTTTCTACCTTTGGTAATATTTTCTCCTTAACTTGGAAGCTTTTGAATTTGGCTGTTACATTCCTGGGTGTTGTCTTCTGAGGATTTAGTGTAGGCAGTGTTCCATGGGTTCTTTCAATGTCTATTTTGCCCACCTGTTCAAGGACATCGGGGCAGTTTTCTTGGTTAATTTCTTGTAGTATGATTTCTAGATTTCTATTTGTGATTTTTCAGGAAGAGCAATAATTTTCTACTTGTCTCTTCTAGACCTGTTTTCTTGATCTGTCATCTTCTCATTGAGATACTTCATGTTTACTTCTATTTTGTCAGTCTTTTGACTTTGCTTTATTAATTCTTGCTGTTTTGTGAGATCATTGGCTTCTGCTTCCCCAATTCTAGATTTTAAAGACTGGTTTTCAGCTATAATCTTTTTGATTTTCCTTTTCAGTCTGGTCTATATGGCTCTTCATGGCTTCTGGCTGGTCATTTCTGGTCTTCAATTTGCTTATCATTACATTTGATTTCTGATCCTCAATTTCCAATTGCCAAATTATGCATTTTAAACTATTATTTTCTTTTTTAACTATTTCCCACTTTTCTTGCCAGATCACTTCCATCTTTCTCATGATCTCAGATTTGAACTCTTCAAGAGCTTGTGACCAATTTTCATTTTTCTGGGGAAGGTTTGGATGTCTTTAATTGCTTGTCCTCCTCTGCTTTCTGGTTTTTTTCCTGTGGAAACGTTATCAAGTGTTAATGCTTTTTTCTTGGTCTTTTTAATGGTTATTTCTTGGGCCTTGCTTGGCATCATTATGCTTTCTCCTCCAGAAGTCTGAGTAAGGCAGGCAGATGCTCTGTCTATAGAGCTAAGGATCAGTTTTTGCCTGAGGCTACTTTGTGAATCTCCTGGTTTTCACTATCTGCTAGTATTCTGCTGTCTGAGGCCCCTCTCAGTTTCACTCCTGCCCCCAAAGTCTGTGCTCCCCAGCCTCCTGGGGTCAGTAGTCTAGCTGCTCTCATGGTCAAGCCCCTAGTGCTCCTAGTCAGTTACTCAGAGTCAGGAAATTGGCCCATGCTTGCTCCTCCACATGAGGTTCTCCCCCTGAGTCTCAGCTGCCTGAGCTACTTCCACTGTCTGCTGACTCTCTCAGCTCCACTCCCATGACCAGGGTCTGCCATTCTCTAGCCTCTTGGTGTCTCAAGACTTGCTGCTCTCAGGAGCAAGCTCCTTTTGGTGCCAGTTAGCTGCCAAGACGATAGATTTTGTACCACTGCTTGCTCTAACTCTGGTGAGCAACCTCTGACTGTGGTTGGGTTGGGGGAGGGTTGATCAGCTCACATTTTGATGGGAGCTATTCCTCCCCCCCTTATTGCATGGAAATGCCCAAATCCCAAGTACCTTCAATTCTGTGCCACATTGTGGGATCCCTTCTTTCTTCTGGATTTGGTTTTTTTGTCCTTAGAAGGTATGCTGGTGTTCAGTGGTGAGGAGAGTAAAGTGCCCTGCTTCTACTCAGCAGCCATCTTAACCCAGAATTCCTCTGATTTTTAGTATTTTCAATTTAGTTATTAAGTGGGGATTTTAAACTTGATCTTTTCCTAGATTTTTTAAAATTGCATTCCCAATTCATTGATCTGCTTCTCTTTTTTCGTTTGTATAAGCACTCAGGGTTATAACTTTTTCTCCTGAGTATTGCTTTGTCTGTATCTTATACATTTTGATATGTTGTCTCCTCATTGTCATTCTCTTCAATGAAATCAGTGATTGTTTCTAAATTTGTTCTTTGACCTACTGGTTTTGAAGAATTAGATTATTTCATTTCCAATTAATTCTTAATTTACCTCTCTATTAACCCTTATAATTTTATAAATTTATAAATAAAATTATAATTTTATTACATTATGATCTGAAAATGTTGCATTTATTACTTCTGCTTTTCTAGTTTGGGTTTTGATTTTTTATGCCCCAGTACATGGTCAATCTTTGTATATGTACCACATGATGCTGAAAAGAAGGTATTTTCCTTTTTAATCCCTGTTCAATTTTTTCCAGATCTAACTTTTCTATAATTTAATTTCCTCCGCTTACTTCTTTCTTATTTATTTTTTGGTTAAATTTATCTAGTTCTGATAAGAGAAGGTTGAGGTCCCCCGCTTATATAGTTTTACTATTTCCCTCTTAAGATCCTTTACTTTATCTTTTAAAATATCTGGATGCTATAACAATTGGTTCATATATGTTCAGGACTGATATGTCTTAATTGTTTATACTGTCTTTTCAAGATGTAATTACCTTCCCTATTGTTTTAATCATTTCTATTTTTGCTTTAGCTTTGTCTTGAGATGATAATTGCTATTCCTGCCTTCTTTGTCTCCATTGAAGCCCAATAGATTCTGATCCAGCCTCTTACTTTTACTCTGTGTGGGTTTACTTGCCTCAAATGGGTTTCTCATAAATAACATATGGTAGGATTCTGGATTTTAATTCACTCTGCTATCCAGTTCTGTTTTATGGGTGAGTTCATCCCATTTACATTCACAGTTATTTGTATTCCCCTCCATGTAGATTTCCTCTTTTAATCCTGCCCTTTCCTCTTTCACGCTCTCTTTCTACGTAAGTGTTTTGCTTTTAATCACGCCCCCAACTTCTCCCTCCCTTATTTTACTCCCCTCCTCAATACTCCCTTTCTATTCTGCTTTTACTTCTCTATGGGATAAGATAAGATTTTATACCCCGAAGAATATGACTCTTCTCCCTTCTCTGAGACAATTCCAATGACAGTGAGGTTTAAGTATTGCTCAATGCCACACTCATCCTCCCCCCATTGCAATATTTTCCTCCCCTGCACCTCTTTACATTATATAATTTATCACATTTTACTTCTCTCTTCCCATTTCACTCAGTACAATCCTTGCTTTTATACATAGTTTTTTAATATATCTTCCTAAAAAGCTTAATACCACACTGTATACTTCTTCTTACTACTATGATAATAAAATCTTTAAGAGTTACATATATCATCTTTCCATATAGGAATATAAACCATTTGACCTTATAAAAGTCATTACATTTTTCCTCTTCCCTATTTACATTTTTATGCTTCTTGTGAATTTTGTATTTGGACAGCAAATTTACTTTTTAAGTCTGGCCTTTTCTTCAGAAATGTTTGTAAATCTTCTATTTCATTAAATGACTATTTTTCACCTGAAAGAAAATAATCAGTTTTGATGGGTAGGTTATTCTTGGTTGTAAATCTAGTTCCCTTTCCTTCTGAAATATCACATTCAATGCTTTCCAATCCTTCAATATTCTGTTTGTCAGATCCTTTGTAAACCTTAATTGTGCTCCATGATATCTCAATTGTTTTCTTTCTAGCTGATTGTAGTATGTTCTTCTTGGCTTGGTTAAACTTCTCTTGAACTTTGTATTTGGTCATCAGATTTTCTGTTAACATCTGGCCTTTTCTTCAGGAACAGTTGGAAATTTTCTATTTTATTAATTTACCATATTTTCCCCTAAATTAATATAGTCAGTTTTTATGAGTGGTGATTCTTTGTTATAAGCCCAGTTTCCTTGCTTTCTAGAATATCTTATTTCAAACCTTCAAATTCTTCAATTTGAAGCTGGCAGATCCTATGTAATTCTTATTGGTGCTCCATGATATTTGAATTGTTATTTTCTGGACTTGCAAGTGACTCCTTGGCCTGGTATCTCTTGAATTTGGCTCTAACATTCATGGGAGTTGCCATTTGGAAATTTATTGCAAGAGATGATCTATGGATTCTTTTAGTTTCTATTTTACCCCTTCATTCAAGGATATGATGTCAATTTTTTGATAACGTTTCGTAATATGATGACTAGGATTTATTTTATTGTGACTTTCAGGTAGTCAAATAATTTGATAATTATCTCTCCTGGATCTACTTTCCAGGTCAGTTGTTTTTTTTTTAATGAGATATTTCATATTTTCTTCAATGTTTTCATTCTTTTGCTTATGTTTTACTGTTTATTGATGTCTCATTAAGTCCTTAGTTTCTTTTTTCTTTTTAAATTTTTATTTATTTTGTTAATTAAATTAGAATATTTTTCCATGGTTACATGATTCAATTTTTTCCCTCGCCTCTTCTACCACCCTCACCCCCATCTCTTAAGCCAAAGAGCAATTCCACTGGATTTTACATGTATCATTGTTCAAAAGCTATTTCTATATTATTAACATTTGCTAAATAGAATGATCACTTAAAGTCAACATCCCCAATTATATCCCTATTGAACTGTGTGATCAATCAAACAAAATGTTTTAAAGAGAATATGATAAATGGCTATGAAATAATGAATGGAACAATGTTTAATGATTCAAATGAAGGAAAGGCAAAAGTACAAAGTAGACTGGAAAGGGAAACTTAGGAATTGGATAAAAATATTGCCAATTTGTTTCCTCTGAGGGATGTACCATTCATTTCTTCTGATGGGGTATTACATCTTAAATCCCACAAGTAATTTTCAGCAGCTGAACTGGATGCAATAAAACACAGGACCCCAAAGTTTTTTGATGAACCAAAAGAAGTTATAAGGGAATTCAAAAGAGCAGTAAGGAGCTATGATCCAGACTATGATGACTTTTTCCTCCTCATGGAAGAACTACTTATGAAATGTGAGAGGAATCATTTTATTGAAGAGACCAGGAATAATCATCCTTTAACCCCTTGGCCTGAGCACTATGAGGAATTGGACCTAATCTCAGTTCAGAATAATAGAACTCTAAAAGAGGCTAGAAATTCCATTATAGAGGTAATTGGGAGGAACTCTCATCATCCTGATGCATGGTCTAGGTTTAAGAAAGTTAGACAAAATTATGATGAAACTCTAGTTAAGTTTTCTAGACCTTTTAACAGAAGCAGCTGAATTACAGCTAGGTTTAGATGTGATGGCAGAATAAACAATTGCACACATCAAACAGCTGTTTGTAGATAATGCCTATGTGGTTGTTAAAAATTTTAAATCAAATTGTCCAGATAGGGTGCTGATGAATCTAGAGGGGCTCAAAAGAAAATCCACTTATGTCTATGCAGCAGATAAGGATAAGTGTAATGAAGAGGACACCATCATAGAAGATCTGAGGAGACAATTGAAAGAAGCTAATGGTAGAGCTAAGGACAGTGAGATCAAAGTGGTAAAAGTTGTAGCATTCTTAAGATCTGTACAACCTAGGGAGCAGTATGTACCTAGATAAAGTAAATCAGGTCCCCAGAGATGTTATCTCTGTAACAAAGTTGTACACTTGTAAGAGATTGTAGATACAGAGGACAATTTTCAAAACAGATAAATAGAAACAATGGATATAACAGGTATAATAATGGATAGAGACAAAATAATGGATGGAATTATGGCAATAATTATCAAAGACAAAACAATGTAAATAATTTTCCAAATGATTGCTGACAAGGAACCCAGGCACTCAATCTTAATATGATGCAGGCATGGGTGAGATCAGTAGTGGAGCCAAAATATAGCCAAGTGGTTGCTGGTCAGAAGGGTGGAATCTTTCCTGACTCTACTTTGGCAGCAACTCCTGCTTTTCCTCGTTTCCTTATAACAGTACTAGATAAATTTTTAGAGAAATGATTCTGATCATGGAATTATTAGGGAAGGAGATAAGTTATCTGGCAACATGGGAAAAATGAAGCATGCAAAAAGTACAATGATAATAATTCCAGAGAGTCCAATAAATTATTCATGTGTGAATGTAAAGGGGCAAGAACAAAGTAAAGGAATAGTAGGAAAATTATGTATTGTAGGGATTTTTGGATCCTAATACCATTACCATAGATGTGAATACATGATAAGGACATTAACATCCTAGAGAATTGGACTGTGATGAGGCCACTGATTGAACATACAGGACAATGTAAATGCTCCTAAGTGGCAGAGCAATAGATAAAATAGTATAGGGTTATATTATGGTGCTACTTAAAATAATGTGATTATCATATTTTATCAAGTAAAGAAGGAAACATCCCTTTGTAGTCTAGTAGAATAAGAAGGCAAGTTATAATAGAATACTTTTAAATTCAAATATTCCACCTTTTGGGAATGCTTTAGTGTCAGTGGTGCTAACCACTGAATGCAGTAAACATGTAATGGGTGTATATGAAATAAGTTGAAAACATAAATAAATTCTGTGCCTGCATGCTCATAGGAAAAGTAGAAATATGACTTGTTATCTCTCTCCAAGCAAGTACTCCATGTTGTCTTTTTTGTCAATAGTATCTTCAGTTCTAAATGATTTTAAAAAAATTTTTGTCCAATACATCAGAGCAATAAAAATGCTGTTTTTCACAAGTCTGTGAAGTTTGTGTGCTTGATTTAAGTGTTCATGTCAATTTATGTGACTTCTCTAACCAGAAAATATACATATATACATATATGCAGACATACGCGTGTGTTTGTATGTGTTTGTGTAAAGACCAGTATTCTTTTGGCACATAAGATGAATATGACACTTTCTAAAGACATGAAAATAATTATAATTTTCTGTTTTTCTGGATGCTTTGATTTTCCATTTGTTTATACATTTGTAGTTCTGAAGCTCAGAAAAGGACTTTGTGTTCTGTTGAGAACATAACAAAGATTTTTACAGTGAATAAAGTTTTTTCAAAGTTTAGAAAGGTTACTCATTAACAATTTATAGTTAAGTAGTTTGCCTTTAGCAAGAAGGAGCCAAAAATAGCAAGGGAATCACAATAAATAGCATGAAATACTTTAGAAAAAAATCATGTAAACAACCAATGTTTTCTCATTTCTGCATAAATTTTATTTATATGTTCCCATAAATCTTATGTAGAAGAGCTGTCCAAAGTTTTGGAGGCCTTATTCTATTGTTCTTAATATTTCACAGAAACAAGTACACTTCGGGCCTCACTTTTACTACATGGTTAGTCTTCCTGCTTTTCTAATTATCTTTGCCCTTGATATTTGTCATCAATCATCTTTTGAATAAATAATTTTAGACAATATACTGGAAGAATATCCATATTGCATCTTATTCTTGTCCTTTAAGGTACATATGTAATATTCTTCAAAGATGGTGGTTTTACGTGACATTTTTTAACAGGACCTGTATATTATATCATTAACTATAATTTGATAATTTCAAATATTATTTATATCTGTAATTTATATAGTAATCACTTAATAAAGTATTATTTGTTGATTGTTTTTAATCCATCTAGCATCTAAGGGAAAATACTTGTGTTGCAAAGATAGTGCTTGTTCATAATATATTGAAACGCCTTCTAGGTGTTGCAATTACCAAAAACAGTTTAGAATCTAGAGTCAGGAAGATCAACTTTAAAATGCAATCTCAGCACTTGCTATTTGCCTCAATTTTTTTAGCTGTAAAATAAAAATATAATATCCAAGTCTACCTTGTAGAGTCTTCTGATGATCAAATGACATAATGTTTGTAAAGCGCTTAGCACAGTTTCTGGCAGATAATTAGATTTTAATAAATTGTTATTCCCTTCCCTTTTTCCTGTACTGATTTCATCCTTTTCTACTATGGTCCTCTATTATGCAACTGCAATGCCTTTTAAGGTATGTTTTTTGATAAGCTAACAACTGGGCCTTTATCGAGTATATTCAATATACATTTTAATACACTTGATTTTATTTGTGTATTGTTAGATCTCTTATTTGTGTACTTTTTTGAGTAGCTGTGTTCCATTTGTGCATTTTGTAATGGATCTAAGCCCTGGGTGACTCCATCTCCCAGGACTCTCCACTACAACTTCTTCTGACACTTCCCACTTCCTTTGAGGGAGAATAAAAGAAGAGAGAAAGTGCAGGTTTTTGCACCTATTTCCCGTAACCTAGGGGAAGAGAGCTTAACTCCCTGACTAACTGCCAGAGATTTAACTTTTCCCTGGCTTTCCTAAACTTTCCCTTCCTAATCCTAAATAAACCTACCTAACTTTCCCTGGAATCTAGCTTGATTTAATCTGCTCCCTAGCCTACCTACAAGAAACCCTGGTCAATTTCCCTACCTTGAAAAGGGGGGTGGGGGCTGGATACCTTCCTTCTCTTCTTTTCCCTACCTTTCCCTCCTTTGTCTCTACCTCACATTACACTCACCTAAATGTCACCCACTAACTAAAGTATTGTTAGATCCCATCAGCTGTATGAATCCTCCTTCTATTGGGATGTCATAAAAGACATATCCATTGATATTAGCCGACACATTTAATGAATATGTCTCTTTGTTTCTGTCTTACTTAATTACATTCTTCTGAGTATCAAAAATATTCCTGTGATTAATTTAGCTATGGTTTCTTTTATGATCTTAACATAGCATGGGGGAAATATATTAAAGTAAAACATCAATATAAGGATATGCATGTATAAACATATGTGTTTATAGTAAAACAGGAAGTAGATTTTAGTGTACTTTAAAAATTATAAAAACTTGTTTGAAATTCCATGAACTTGAGCTAGGTCAGAAAGAACATTTGAGTAAGCAACAATAGAAAAAGAAAGAGAAACAATATTGTGATGGGAATGTGAAACAGTCTAAGAAGGAAGAAAATTTAAAGGTTAAACTCTGATAATATGACAAAACTGACATAACGATACAGTTGGAATAAAGAACTTTGATTACACATAAATCTGCTAGAGTTCTGTTTCTGTTAAAAAAAAAAGAACTAATAAGAAATGGCTACCTTTACTTACCAACTGATATCATCCTTTAGTAACTGGAAGAAGCTGTGTGTGAAACCATCATATTGGATCAACTTATGAACTGGTTAGTTAAGCAGAGATTATGGACTCTTGGAAGAAAGAGAAAATGACATTTTAGAGATTTTGGTAGAAAGCAGAACATGAGGAAAAGAATTACAAGTATACCCAGATTTTGGAAGAACTGATTTGTAATAGGCCACATAAAAGATAAAGGGGAATGTGTATTCTAATTTCATAAAAGAGAAGAAACATTTAAACTTTCTCTGTGCAAAGCACCATGCTTGCCACAATTTTATGTAGTCTTAGGACAGGTTATGCTGGGCTTTGTTTGTTTGTTTTGTCTTCTTAAAAGAACAATAGCAGGAAAGGTTATGGGCTATAAGACAAGAGATCTCTAATTCTCTGGAAGATATCATTTCTCTACTGAATATTCTAGTTGGAGGCATAAAGAGCGTCTAGCAGAAACCATGGGAAGAAAGGAGGAAATAAATATGCTGAATAATAGTCACATGAAATCAACCGGAAGCTAACAAAAACTAAGAGTTTGCTCTGGCAAAGGCAGTATGTTACATGAGGGAACAAGATGGAGGAAAGTCCAATGAGAGCAATACAATGACATCCCCTTTCATTTAATTTAATCAGACTTTAATTTGAATAACACAGCATTTAACTGCATATACGTACACTGGTCATATCTTTCCTACATATCTTTCATCATGTATATGCTCTAGTCACACAAGATCTCTTTATATGTGTCCTTCATACGTTCCCCCCTGACCATACTTGTTTCCTATATGTTTTGCTTCCCATGCATATTTTCAAATGTATGGGTACTTATTTTTTATTAATTAATTAATATTTGTTTGTTTATTTATTTATTTATTTTAAAACCTTAACTTCTGTGTATTGACTCCTTGGTGGAAGAGTGGTAAGGGTGGGCAATGGGGGTCAAGTGACTTTCCCAGGGTCACATGGCTACTATTTCCAGTGCATTTGGGTCAGTCTTTTTAAGGGTTATAGAGGAAATGTAGTCATACCTTTATATTTCATAAAATAGCTTTTCTTTGAATGAAATGTGCCTTCTGGATGACTGGCCTTTTTGACATGAGTCCCCTCAAGTTGTCCTGGATCCTTTCATTGCTGATAATAATTAAGGCATTCTTCACTGATATCTAAATATTGCTGTTGCTCTGTACTGAATTCTCTTGGTTCAGCTCATCTCACTTTGCATTACTTCATATAAATCTTTCCAGATTTTTTTGTGATCATTTTTGTGATCATCTTGTGAATCACTTCTTAAGGCACAACAGTATTTCATTATAATCATATACCAAAACTTTTCAGCCATTCCCCGATTGAATGGCATCCCTTCAGTTTACAATTCTTTGCTGCCACAAAAAAGGCTGCTATGAATGTTTTTTTTTTCTGTACAAGTAGGTCCTTTTCTCTTATCTTTGATCACCTCATAGAAGTGTTGCTGTGTTAAAGAGGACTCCATTTTGTTATGACAGCCTCTACTTTTCAAACCTAGGCATGTATATTTTATTGCCTGTTCTCTTAGAAAGCAATACATTTTACATGTTTGAATTAGAAAAGAAAAGACTCTATTGAAGACAATCATGAAAGGCACAGGTTCATGCATAAAAGGTGAAATGATAGAAAACTATAAGAGAAGGAAGGGATTTCCTTAATTTTATATGCACCTTAGAGTTATCTTGAGAGGTGCCTATATAAAGCTAATAAAACAATGATGAAGGATATTCTAATATTTTGGTAGGTATGCAAAAGGTAAAGATGGGAGACTTTAAGACTGGCAGATAAAGTTGAAGGAAAACTTAGTTTTATTGGATCACTTAAGTTAAATGACTCCCCAGAATAGCATAAGAATAGTAATAAAAGCTATATATCTCAGATTATATATTTCAGATATTCTCTCTCTCCTTTGCTCTATTTCAGGGTCTCTTTCTCTCTTTTTGTGTCTCTCTTTCTGTCTGTCTGTCTCTCTCTGTCTCTCAGTCTGCTTGTCCTTGTCTCTCTGTCTCTGTATCTCTTGCTCCTTCCCTTCATCTCTTCTTTAAAGTGTCCACATCAGCTCTGAACCAACACATGGAGAACAAGTTCACTTTTAAGGAAGCTTGGCCTCTAGAAAAATGAATCAGGTTTTGTTTTGTCTTTCCCCTTAAATTCTCTGTTTCTTTTCTCATCCAATTCAGAGGTCTGGTTAAAATTATTTAGAGCTTAGGTTTGACTCATACCTAGAGTTACTCTAAAAGAAGAAAATTAAAAAATCATTCCAGACTAAAGAAATGATTTACTCCAGAACTTTTTAATAACGAATAATAGATTTAAACAATAAAAAATCATTAATTCACTACTATTGTATTCTGTTGTAGGAGGTTTACACTTTAAAAACATCACACTATAAATCATTTGATGGGACAATAGAATCATAATTTAATCTTCAACCTGTATCTGAATTGTAAAAATAATTTGCTACAGATTACATGTCTTCTGGTGAGCCAGGTAAACCCTATGTGCCGTATCTGCCATGTTTTCACAGTTCCTCTTACACTTTCCCACACCATACCCCCTGGCATGCTCAAAATGTGGAAAGAGAAGAGAAAGAATTGCTTTATATTAAGGTACCCTGAGGGGCAGCTGGGTATCTCAGTGAATTAAGAGTCAGGCCTAGAGTTGGGAGGTCCTAGGTTCAAATCTGGCCTCAGACACTTCCCAGCTGTGTGACCCTGGGCAAGTCACTTGACCCCCATTGCCCACCCTTACCACTCTTCCACCTAGGCACCAATACACAGAAGTTAAGGGTTTAAAAATAAATAAACAAATATATTAAGGTACCCTGAATGGACTAATCCTCTTGATTGAGTCACCTATCTTTGTCTCAGTCTGGTAGGGGTTCCTGAGAGCCCCCCAAAAGCAACCAAGTCTTTTACCAGGGAGCACATTTGGGAAGCTGGAAGCAACTGGGAGAATTTATCACATGCTTCTTGTGATGTGCTTTAATTTATCCTCATCAAATACACCTTGTTACTATCCAAAATCAAAACTTTCAAGAATGATTTGACTTCTATCAACTGCCACCAGTTGATTTCCAACCAGTATACTGAAGAATAGAACAAAATCTTTCAGTGGTATTTCATATACTTCTGTTTTAGAGTAAGTGGCTCTGGGGAGGGGAACAAATAAATAGAATGTGGACTAATGGTGACATGGAGATCATTCCAACTGGTAAGAAAGCAGGGAAAGAAATAAAGAACTGGTTGAAGGGAGTTACTTTCATACTATTCTCCCTTCTCCTCCACCATTATGCTTCCAGTCCTTAACTTATAAAATCCTGCCATAGATCAGCATTGGGATAATCTATGCGATTGAGATAGGGTTGCTGCTAATCAACAACAAAAATCTGCAACAGTTATCAGAGGAGGAGTCTATTCAGGGAAATAGTGAGAGAAGTCTTTCTGTTGTTACCAGGATAAACTACCTGCTTCCTGAATAACCCTTTGTGTATACATGTTTTAGAGAGGTTAGGGGTATAGGAATCAGTGACTACCTGCACTGTAAGTTATTTATTTTTGCAATGGTCCCAGAATATATAGTCAAATGACAAATTATTACTCTTGTAGAAAATAATTATTTGGCAAAGGAAAGCAATGTTCTAAAAAAACACCTCATGGAACCAACACTAAAGCAATGAAATTAATTTTAAAGTTTTATACACTATCAGACCTATCCTAGATGCATCATCCACAGATGAATACTATGCTTTGAAATACCTTTGGCACTTAGGTATAGATGGGGATGTAGCATAACACAGGATTTGCTTTATTTGTCTGCACCATAGCATTAGGGGATTTATATGTGTATATATTAGTGCACATGAATATTAAAGAGAATTTCATAGTGGTAGCTTATTTAAGTAGCTCCATCAAGGTGGAAATAAAATGTACTAAAAATTGGTTAATATTTAGCTTCTCAGCTTATCATTAACAGAAAAGGTTATTATTACCCGACACTGAAACAAGATATGCCTTCTTAACATTCAGCACCGTTGTCATAGCAAGTTGAAGAGTAAAAAGGAACAGAAACATAAAGATAAAAGACAAGAAAAAGAATGTAAGAGTAGTTATCATCTCTTTCATAGGTTGAGCTTCAGTTCTCAGAAAACCATTTTTAACCATTCTTACACCAAATAATTAATAGAAGGTATTTTCAGTAAATGTACAACAATAAGGCAGAAAAAGGCAGCCTTTCACAAATGCTCAAAGCAATGATTAAAAACAGGGTGGCAGGGTGGATAGAAAGCTGGCTTCAGATGTGTGTGTATGTGTGTGAAAGCACACATATACACACAAAAATATCATGGCACATTTCAGTTTATTAGATATTGGGGTATTAACTAGAATCTTTTTATAAAATTATTGAATCACCAAAGAAGATTATTTAGTGAATGATTATAAAGTATTACATAGCAAATAAATGAATATAAACAGTTTGATTTTGAACAGAATGAATAAAGTGAGGCATTTCTTATTTTATTATATAAGAATATATTTAAGGAATTTTATAAAATGTTACAGTAACATGTTAATCAATTATAAATAATTTATTAAACATTTACTCTGTTCTAGAACTGGAGATAGAATTACAAAAGGGAGATAATTCCTATCTTAGGAGGCTTGATGCCAATACACAGGCTACTGTATTAGGAGATAGAAACTGCACTAGAGATTATGCATTCTTTCTAATTTCTAATTTAGGAAATTGAGAATCAGAGAAGTAAAATGCCTTGGTATATCAAATAGTAATCTAATATCAAAATCTCAATGAGGACCTTGGGCGATATTTTCTTCCAGAAATGCTAAATGACTTGACCAAGGTCATCTAGGAATTCAATGACATGATTAAGATTTTAGCCCTGGTCTCGAGACTCACAGTGAGGTGGTATTTGTATTTTATAGAATCTTTTTAGGATAAGCCATTTCTAGCCATGTCTCTTCCTATTTATACTTGTACAATTTAAATTGTAAATTCAAATGTAGGATATTGCACTTATAACCAATAAATTACATTCCTTTACTTCTACTGGGCATATTAGTTAGAAGATTTAAGGGAAGTTAAAGACAAGTTTTGCTCAGGATGAGAAAGCATGGATGAAATGTTATTTATACCAACTGAGATCATGCTATTATTGTTGAAATAACTAAAGTAACTATGACACATTCAGATTTTCATAGCCTTTAAATATTATTTTATATTTACTTTTTCATTGATTATCTTCTTAAATTATACTTCTCTGATTAACATTCCTCTGATTATGGACATCCTACTTCATGTTTTCCTTTAATTGAGTTATACATCTTCTCTAGGACACAGATTTTTTTTTTTTACTTATTCTCTAACCTTTCAATTTCTTTCAGATATATGCTCATGATTTTTTACTTTTTATATGTTATTTACCTCAATCTCTAAATTTGGATCAGGTGCCTCTATATGTTTTCTTCCCACTAGGAATTCACTATTTCACTTTTAATTTGATGTCTTTTACTTTTCTTCATTAGCACAGTAGGTTTGACTCAGAGGTTCTAGTTCCTTAACTCACTGTGCATGAGACACTCTTCTTAGAAAGTGATATATTATGCCTTGTTAAATATATACTAAATGCAATAAAATATAGATAGTGATTAAATATTTAATAGTTTTAAAATGGATACATTTAATAGGAAATTTTTTATTATCTTTCCATATCTTTTATTTAATTGTTTTAAGATTTTATTACATTTCTTCCCTCTCATTCATTCCCTGTTTTATTTGTACCCTAAAACTTCAATTGATTTTTGGGAATAGGGATATGTGGAAGAGATGTTTCTTTTTGTATCTTGTATCACCTTGTGATACAACTCTTTGAAGAACCAACAGAATCCCTTTGGCAATCCCAGACTGCTAAATGGTGCTTCATGTTGATAGCACTGAGGATGTTATCTCTTACTATTTGTCCTGCCATGTACCTCTTACCCTTGGAGTTCAGTAGTAAACCAATATAACAAGATATGATTCTTACTGGATGTGTCATTATTTGACTATCCACAGGGTCAAGTCATTGTGTTTATGAATTTCTTGGCCACCATTTTATTTCATGTTTCTTTCTATTCGAATGCAAGATCTTTGTGGGAAGGGACTGTCTCATATTTAATATTTGTATCCCTATCTCTTACAATAATGATAAATGCAGATTTTTTATTGATTTGAAGATACACTATAGGAGCATAGAGCAATGAAAGGATCAATATATGTCTTTATATCCTGTACTGTTGGAAAAATATTGTTGTAATGAATTAATTGTACAAACTATTTGCTTAGTTCCAAGCTAAAGGGATAAGTGAACAAACTTTATATTTGCTAAAATTATTTAAATGATTCAGGTCCACATATATCATTCCTGGAACCCTCAATGTTTTTCACATTTTTCCCCATTGAGTTGGCAGTATCAGGGGTGGTAACAGCTGGGTTTCTTCTCTACATCAGCTTCCTAGGGAACAATCAAAATCCAACCACAGCAGCCACGTCTGCTGCCATCAACAGCATCTATTGAAGGCTCCCAGTTATATTAGATTGTAAGGCTTTGGGATATGTGAAAATAACATTCTCTCTGTTCAGCAGGCTCCTGCGGATAATCTGAGGGCCCAACAAATGGAACTGCCTATGAGTGATTACTGCAAACCACTGCTATCTGTTGGTTCCATTGAATCAAAAGCAACAGGACAATTTCAGGGTCTACTCAGCCCTAAGAGCATCTCCTTCACCCACATGTATTTCTGATCTAGCACATAGTGCTATATATTTAAGTAACTTTCATTATTCTCAGAACCATACTTAACAAGAAAGAAATAAACAGACAATATCCATAATATTGCTCTTATTGTAGGTAGTCCTACCAGAAGGCTGACATAGGTTTTCCAACAATGAAAATAAACAATCTTTATATTTTCTATTCTTTTCCTTCATCATTCATAAATTAAACATAAAGTTGTATTTCCAGGGAAAAGAGGAACAAAGCATCAAAACAGGATATGTTCAACTCTCTGAATTGCTAGTCCCTCCAACAAAACAGAAATACCACTGACTGTTTAACATAGACACATGTATTTGTGCATGCACACACATATACACAAACACACAAACACTTTTTCTCCATCATTAAGTTTTAAAAACCTAGTGCCTTTGTGGAGCTACTGCATCAATTGAT
>NC_058132.1:584194466-584267500 GCF_016433145.1 Gracilinanus agilis
TCACATGTGCAGATAGAAGTGTTAACTGTGGAGTGGCGAAGAGCCAACTTTATAAGTATGATAGGGGTGAAGGAAATGATAAAGCCAGAATGTATCTGGATTATGTGAGATGAAAAGAGGAAAAACGTTAAGTCCCAGTTATTGGTCTATTTTGTTTAGCAAAATATAAAACAAGTTTCTCATTTGAGAAGATGGGATGAGGGATAGTCATGAGAAGTTTGCGTAGGGATGAAAAGCTAAATTTATAATTCACATTGAGATAAATGATAATAAGTTTTTTAAGGTGGTACAGAAGGGTTATCTTACAGCAGTGAATGACCAGTTTAGGTTATGTAACCCAAATTTGCAGTCAGTATGATTTCACAATTTTCACCACATTCACTTAGTAGCATATGTGTAGGAGCAAAGTCAAAAGATGTTGGTAGTGATTCAACACTAAGATTTATGCCAGCTCTATCCACTACTACATGAATATGATAAGATAATCAGGGATTAAAAAAAGAGGACAGTATGGAGTTCAATTTATTTTAAAAGGAGTTAAAATAGGGAAGGGACAAGAATGTGGCAAGTGTAGGGTTGATGGCCTACAAGGAATATTAAGGGTCAAGGGATTGGGGGCCATGAGATGGATGAATAGCAAGGTTTCATACTGGAAAGCCAAAGAGAGAGAGAAAATTCACAACTTTTGCTGTCAGAAGGAAATTTTGGTTTATGAACATGGAAGCACTGAATTTCTGGAAGATCCTCAGAGCAAAGATAAAATTACTTTTGTGGCTGAGATTGAGTGCAGCAATAGTTTATATTTAATGAGTAAATTGAAGAAATATAAAATGAAGCTGTTTCAGTGAATATTGTAATGTACCTGTAAATTTCTTTTGTATAAAGATAAGGGATACAGAAGAGAAAAAAAATCATGAGCCAAGCACTGATCTCAATAAGAAAAAATGATGAATATCCTCAAGATTTGTAGATAATGGCTACCAGAATTTTAATTGGATATGAATTCAGTGAACCTTAAAGGTGAAGAGCTTTCTTAGTGGTAATGGAAGAGAGCAAAAAAGATAATGGAAATGAGAAGAAAATTTAAAGATGAAAATTAATGATTGGATAATAATTTTGTGAAATTCTATGGTTGCCATTATTTATTATATCTCAAGTCAGAAATTTAATTACAAATATTTACAAAATGGAGAGGAAACAATAAAGTAGAGAAATGTGAAGAGTTTAGAGACGTTATCTATCCTATCCTAAATGTTTATACTAGGTCTGCTTACTCCAGGCAGAGATTAATAAATTCTCAGCAAGGAAGGCTGGTGGTAAGTAACCACGTGGCCTCATCTAAGATGGAAGCTATTCTCTTAGGAAACTAGGAAAGGAGTCAGTCTTTCACTCACCCAACAAAATAGTCCAGGAGTCAGAGTCTAAGTTGAAACTGAGATTCAGGACCATTTTCCTAGCCACAGTCTCCAATGAAGCTCCCTCAAAGACCTTCTCCAATCAGAAGACTATCTCCAGGAGACAATCTCTTCAGACTATCTTCTGAAAGACAATTTCCTTCTGAGGGAGTTTGGGGCTTGCTTTTATGGTGACTTCTTGTCCTCGCCTCTCTTCACAGGGGCCAATCACAGTCTTCAAATTGTCTAGCAAATTGGCAGAGTCTGTGGGATTGGCTTCTCACCTTCTGAAGGTTAAGTTCTCACCTTCTGGAGAGGTGAATACTCATCCTGGCCAATTGAGTTTCTAAGGGTGTGAATTCACTGAGTGGTTGAACACAAAGTTGAACCTAGTTCAAGATTGTGTTGATTCAATAAAAAGGTAGACAAAGAAGAGTTAATTATGTCTTCACAATCTAGTGAGGTACTTAAGTTAGTGTTAACTCAGGATAGACAACAGAGTAAAGAATTCTCTTACACACAAGAAGACTTCCAGTTTACCCAACTGGACTCCTGGATCTAGAGAATGAGTAAAATTTCACTCAGTATTGGAAAAGGTAGCCAGGGAAGATGTTTCAAGAAGTAATTAGGTCTCAGTGAGAGCCAAAATTTAATTCATAACACTTCCCCATTAAAATGAAGGTTCCTTGAAGGCTGGGACTATTTATTTTATTTTTGTAACCCTAATACAGCCCTATGCAGTGCACAGTAGGTATTTAACAAAGGTAAACATATCTTATTTGATTGATAGTATATCAATTCTAACTTATTTATAATAAAATGCTTTCCCCAGAAGATATTTATTGATTTTATTCAAATTTATTTAAAGATTCAGAAATGTTTGGCAGCACTGAAGCATTTGTTTTCTTTAGATCTTTGTGTATCAAGCTTCATTCAACTGAAAGTGTGGCTTGGCAATCAGAAAAATAAGTTCAATTTTTTTGGAAGATTAACAGTATGAACTATAGGAGAAAAGTTTTTTCTTCTAGCTTCATTTCTCTCTAGTTAGAGAATCTAGTTTGCTGCCCATATATTCCTACCCACTACCAAATGGCACTAAGATCTGGCTACAGTAATTTTGAAAGAGTCATTCTTCAGAAACAATGTTTGTAACTGTATCTGTTGCTGTTACATTTTTCAGTCTCTTAAAATCTACTCCCTTCTTCTCTTTATCATTTCACCAAACAGAATGGAGAAATGTCAATTACAGATACTTAATACCTGATGTTTCCTTTTCAATGACAAATAAATATTCAAGCACATGCATGCAGCATATTTCTCATCTCTTTTATTATTTATGTGCATATATAGGACTTTGATTTTCCTGCTCTACCTTCCATCTCACTCTCAATCCACTGAGCTACCCAGCTGCCCCCAGCACATTTTAATTTTCTGCCTTACATGTATAAAAATTTATAATCAACAACATCCTCAAAGTGTTTAATATGTTATAGAATTATGGCAGTTACTTTTTCTGTTTTTTGTAAGTTAATGTGAAATTTTCTTATCTTTTACTGTCATATTTCTAATGATAACATACAAGACATTTTTTCAGTGTCACACATTGGAGTACCCCCAAAGGATAGCTTGTATTAGTTGTTCACTAATCAAGTTTTAATTGAGTCAGGTTTTCTCTGAGAAATGTCAAGCAGTTACATGACCTCTGAATGTATCACAAATTCAAAATGTCCAAACAGAACTTTTCTCAACACCAAAATTCATTACTCTGCCTAACTTGTTTTTCTATTGAGGATACTATAATCTTTTCAATTTCTCAGGCTCACAATTTCGGAGTTATCTCTTCACTCTCTTTAACAGCACCCCCCTTCATCCAATCGACTGTCAAGTCTTGTTGATTCTATCTCCATGAAACCTCATACATTTCCCATCTTTTTTCCACTTGAACAGTCACCACTTTTAACAGACTCTAAACCCCTGTTACCTGGACTATTGAACACTATTGCTATTTGATATTCTTTTTTTAAAAGTGCAAATATTTGTCCTATACCCGAGAAGATTCAATGTTTCCCTATTGTCTCTAGAGTAAAATGTGAAATTCTCTGTGCCACTAAAGACCTCCATCGTATTTCTTGACTGACTGTGTTATTTTCTAGCAAGATCTGAATATTCCACCCAAAATGCCCATTTGATATTTCCTCTACAGGACATTTCATCTTTACCTTTCTTGCCTTTGCAAAGGTAGTGCTGCAGACATGGAATATTGTCCTTCATTACCTTGGTCTTCGAAATTATTATTACTTTCAATAATCAGTTCAATTGCCACCTTCTCCATGAGACCTTTCTGGATACCCCCCAGTTAGTGATTCCAATATTGAGATTATTTAAAAATTTATTTTGCAGGTGAAGATACAGTAAAAATGTGACTTCAGGAGAATGAATAAATGAAGGGGGAAAGGAATGAAGCATTTTAAAATGCTTCTTTTATTTCTAGCACTGCTAATCATGAAGGATAAAACTATACCAAACACAGTGGTTTCCACCCAATAAAGCATTACATCTTAATAAGGGAGATACAACAGTAAATGAGGAACACGGACATATGAAGTCACAAGAGCTGAGACTAGAACAACAGGATAGTTCACTGATATCCTCTTTCCTGAAGAATTGGTAATATTTATTTAATTACAGTTCTCTAGGCAAAGAAGATTTGTACAGGTGAAGGAGTATGGGAGGGGTATATTTCAATTGCTTAGGTTATTTTTTTTTTCTTTGTCTTTCTGTCTTGATTCAGTGTCTGGCAAATACTAAAGGCTTCTTAAATATTCACTGAATTTATCTGAATTAATAAAGTTAATAAAGAGTTGTGTTAGAAATATAAAATCTTACTCTAAAATTCTGTTTTATCCTCTATAATAACCAACAAGATATTTTCTGGGTGAATATGGATATTTGCTATCATGTAAACATCTTAAATTTACTTTGTCATTGATTCAGGTCCCACTTGGCTTTACTTTTATGCTTTCTCTTTTTCTTTGTCTTTTTTTGTGATATGCCAAGAACTGAATATAAAATTCCAAATGCACTTTAATCAGAATCTTATAATAATAGAATTAAATTTATGTTATGTGACATGTCTCCCTACCTGACTTCTCATATAATGCTTTTATTTCTTAGCTCCATCCATTCACAGTAACCAAAAAGAGAAAAACTCTACTAGAACCTAAGCTTAATCATAGCTACTACTACTCACAATTGCCTGTATAAATTCTAGTCAATAAAAATCTAAGAAGAACATTTCATAACTGTTAGCCAATGGAATGGTTGTGAACTTCAAACTATATGTATTGAATATATTTCAAAATACAGAGGTCTTCAGGAAGAAATCAAATTAGTGCAAGTACTAGCAGAGGTACAGATTTTCCCTGCTGTCCTGTCACTCAATGAAGTTATCCTGAACATACTTTTCCAGAGTCCACTGAGGATACATTTGCAACTCATATATTTTGTTCAGTGCAGAAAAGCTTTAAATTTATCCACATGTATGATAGTCTGCACAAGAATAAAGGTAGAAAACTGATATCAGCAAAGGACTCCAACTCAGAACCATTTCTCTCTGAACTTTATTGAGTAAGATGAGAAGAATGAGATAACCAGGATGATAGCAACGTTGATGAGAATGATGATGGTGATGATGATGGCAATTATATTAACAATAATAATGACAACAATAATAATATATGATATGTACAGAGCATTTTAAGATTAAATAAATTCTCCAATTTTTTACCAGTAATTGTCTGGGGTAGATTTGAATTCAGGTCTTCCTGAATGAAATTAAACGGTTCCAACACTGCATCACCTATATGTCTACACTGTGGTGGAGATAGTTCTTATTCATGTGAAATGTTTTGCATACATTGTGTAGTGCAAATAGGTGCAGGTCAGCCCTGCAAAACCTTACTGCAGAATTTCTGACAGTTGATAAGGGTTTAAATCTTGAGAAAGTTCAGTTGACCCTGGAGACTCATGGAGAGGAGCAGGGTCAATCTGAGCTCTTTCTTTGGATTGAAACCTGAACTATATTCTGCAGCTTTTCTCTTAAAAATTGTTAGCTTAATTATTTCCTTGAATCTCCCTAACCTCCCTTATTCCCCATCTTCATTTCCCTGCGTGAATTTCTGTGAGGTTTTGAAAGGAGGGTAGATCGGAGTGTTAGTTTTAAATTTGATAGTCTAGATAGTCAAATAGGCTTATCCTTGTTACAAATTATCTATTGAATCATTGTATCCAACTTTCCTAACCCTGTTGATTATAAAACCACTTGAGAGCTGAGTTAAGGCATGTCCTTTCTCAGTTTCACATTCCTGTCTCCCTCCCCAACTTGAAGCTTTCTCTAGGTGGCTGTTAGGGTTACCTTGTATCCTTCATGCTTTCCAATCAACCCTATAAATCAATAAACCCAGGTTGTCAAGTAACCAAATCTTGGCAAGTTCATTTAGTTGATTGATAAGAAAGGGAGAAGGGAAGAAAGGAATCATATTGTCTCTGAGTTGTGAAGAGAATTGGAGATATCCATTTTGGAGGAAGTGCAATCTTAATACTTCCTCTGAACTGTTCCTTTGTAAACCTGAGAAACTGACTAGCAGCCCTCTAGTCAGTTTCAAGCCATTCTTGGCTAGCCCTAACCTTTGTCTGTAAAAGTGCCCTTCCTACTTGAAGAGCTCAATCTGTTTCCCTTAAGTGTCTCTGTCTCAAGCCTTTGTCCCTGTCTGGGTCTCCCAGGCTGTAGCTGTTTGCCCAAAGTATCTCATCCTCTCCTTTGTAACTCTTTATATCTCTGTGTTTATATTCCCTAAACTCAGTCATTCCCTTACTACTCCTACCACCATAATCTATCACCTCCACTATAGTATCCTCCTTATCCACTTTACTGCCTTAGGGATCTACAAACCCTATCCACAGTGCCTTATCCCCTATTCACTTACCTTTGGTCCCTTGCCTTGCCATATCCTCTATTCCAACCATACCTCTGCCTTAATTTTCCTACTACCTCTAGCCTGTTCCCTTGATTACCTCCAGCCTTTGCTTCCCATATCACCCCATTGCTTCAGTCCCATATTACATCACCTATTACCCCACTACCTCAATCCCCTTATTACATCTGCCTTAAGTTCTCTTATTACATTTATCTCAGGATCATTTTTTTTCCAGGTAAAAATTACAGAGTGAATGTATCCCTTCACCAAAAGATGAGCCAGGATTTGATTTAATTAATCAGTTCTTCCTCAAGAAATAGTTTGGTTAGTCACTCATTTGCATAAAAGGGCAGTAATTAATAAGATGGTGTGGTAGTAGAGAAAAGATGAGTTACATAGAAAAGGCATTAATGAAACCAGATTAAATGTTCTATAATTACTTCCTCAAAGTGAGTGAATTTAAATGAATTTTACTTCCATTCAACACATTTTTATTAATGTCATGATACATATGTGTCACTTTATCCAATTCTTGGAATATACAAATTAAAACATTCCCTATCTTCAGTGGTCTTCTGAACTAAGAGTGAATTAAAGTTATAGGTAGTGCTAGATATATAGATGATATATGTCTATATATAAATTGTGATACACATATTTATGTAGTACTCATACATACTTCCATATACACATACGGCAAATAACATATGCACATAAGTAATTATATATATATTCATGTGTGCATGTGTATGTATGCATGTCATATATACATATATAAATAAAATAGATAAAATAGTTGTATACACACATTTGTGTGTATATACATATATGCATGTACATAATATACATATCTACACACAAATATATATTATATCTGTGCATGTTTATTTGTATAAATATATATGTATATATTTGTATATATATGTATATATATATATATTTGTTTGTTTGTTTATTCGTAGCAGAGGAAAATGTGATAACAAAAATGAAGATGAAAAAGTCACCTTTACCTAGGTGATCAGAAAATACTTCCTGTCAGCCAGTAACTGAATTGGGACTCAAAGGAAGTAGAAGCTGATACTAGGCAAATGTTGGAAAAATAATATCTTTGTAAAATAGAACTAATGGTCTGTGTGATTAGAATGTTATAAGAGAAATGTTGGTCAATTCAGGAAACAGGTAGGAGTCTTTTGTTTGGAAAATAGAATGCATGTTGGATATTAGGCAAAGAAATATCCTTTATGTCATTCTACAAATAGAAAATCACCAATCATTTTGGTGGTTTTGGAGGCTTCTATTTAGTTGTCAAGAAGGATTTTTGATGTACCATGCCATCAGGATAATTTTTGATGGGAAAAAACATGCATATTCTCTCTCAGAGGTAAAGAGAAACTCAAGGGAACAGAGAATAAATGGTTAAATAAAAATTCCTATTGAATTGCCAAATTGATATTTGTCATTGGGATAAACCGTACTAATAAGGGCAAATAAAAGCTTCACCAATTTAATTGGTAGCACATTTTACCTATGCTGTAAATCTGCCAAATTTCTGTGTACTACACTTGATAATGCATCACTTGTTCCTCACTTGATACTTAATATCTGTTGTCTCCTGGCCAAATATATGTGCACAAATGTCAATGACAAATTTAATTTATGTGTATTACATTAGTCAATATCTTCATTGCATTGTGATTCTTTTTTTCCCCAAAAATTCAAAAGGAGAAAATATCTGTATCATCTATTAGAAAAAATAAGAAGCAAGATATATTATGCACATACTTTATACATACAAACATATAAATGTAGTATTTTATATTATTTCATGGTGAAATAATTTATAAATCTATATGTCTACATTTTTCCATTTATTTTATATGTGTTTATATTCATGTAAATAAATATTTTGTGTTCCCTACAAAATGCACAAATGTAATTAAGATAAATATTGATATAATACATCTATACATATGCATATTTTATAAATAATACTAGCAACACATGTAGACATACAATATAATGCTATGTATCAGGAAAAATTCCAGAAATGTTAAGATATAATATAGTTTCTGTCATCATATTTCAGATAGGTTTCAACTATCTTATAACCTATGTCATATGTTATCATAGAGAAGATAGTTCTACTTTGAAAAAGTCACTGTAACACAACAAGAAGGGGACTAGATTTGAACTAGGGTCTGAATTATGATTCTACCAATCTGGCCTTGGGTCAATGATAACCTTTTGGGGACTAATTTTCCGCATGCATAAACAATATGCTGGTTGAAAACAAGAACAATCATATTGATAGGTTTTCAATTTTTTGTCAGCTGAAACCAACTTGATTATTTTACAGTGCATACTACTTTCTACCTACGTAAGAATCAATAATTTCCTTATATCTGCACATTTGTTCTCTTCTATTTGCTTTCATTGCAGATATAATTTTTTGACTGAGATTTGAGTGAGATTTTCCATTTACTCTTTAATGAAATCCTTCTTAAATTATAACATATGCATTACATGAAATATTTTTTAACTCCAGGGTATGGGGCTTGAATATAACTCCATAAACTGGCTACCACTTTAGAAAGTAAGGTCCTTGAGCATAGATTGGTTTTGTCTTTTAATCTCTAGTGCTTAGCATAGTGCCTATTACATTAAATGTACTCATCAAATAAATGCTTTTTGATTGATTTAGCATCATAGATCATATTATAAAATAATGTCCTATTCTTAAGTAGAAATTTTGTTTCCTAAAAGAGATAAGAAAAATTATATAAGGAAAATGAATAAAAATCAATCTTTGTAATTAATGAAGACTCTTAGATATTGTTAATAAGATCATTTCAAGGAATGATATACCTGATATGAAGACCAAATAGAGAACCATCCTTCAATGAATGTACTGAGATTTATATAAAGGTCAAAGAAAGTCTAAGGTAATGCTGAATGAAGAAAATGTTTGTGATAACTTCTTTTATAAAATAATTATGGTCTAGAATTCATTAAAAAGAATATTTCTGGCTCTCAGCTCTTCTCCCAAGCTCGCTGCCAGAATCCTCTGCTGCAGTTGCATCCTTTAGACAAGATGGTGAAGGTTGGAGTCAACGGATTTGGCCGTATTGGATACCTGGTGACCAGGGCAGCATTCAGCTGCAAAGAAGTAGAAATTGTGGCCATCAATGACCCCTTCATTGACCTCTCCTACATGGTTTACATGTTCCAATATGATTCCACCCATGGCAAGTTCAAGGGCACTGTAAAGGCAGAGAATGGAAAGCTGGTGATCAATGGAAAACCCATTACCATCTTCCAGGAGCGGGATCCCGCCAACATTAAATGGGGAGATGCTGGAGCCAAGTACATTGTGGAATCCACTGGTGTCTTTACCACCATGGAAAAGGCCAGGGCTCACTTGAAGGGTGGAGCCAAGTGAATCATTATCTATGCCCCTTCTGCTGATGCCCCAATTGTTGGTGATGGGGGTGAACCATGAGAAATACGACAATTCCCTCAAGATCGTCAGTAACACCTCCTGCACTACCAACTGCTTGGCCCCCTTGGCCAAGGTCATTCATGACAACTTCGGCATTGTGGAAGGACTCATGACCACAGTCCATGCCATTACCGCTACTCAGAAGACAGTAGATAGCCCCTCTGGCAAGCTGTGGCGGGATGGGTGTAGGGCCGCCCAGAATATCATCCCTGCTTCCACGGGTGCCACCAAGGCTGTGGGCAAGGTCATACCTGAGCTGAACGGGAAACTCACAGGCATGGCCTTCCATGTTCCTACTCCCAATGTGTCTGTGGTGGATCTGACCTGCCGCCTGGAGAAAGCTGCCAAATATTACGATATTAAGAAGGTGGTGAAGCAAGCTGCAGAGGGGAACTTGAAGGGCATCTTGGGCTACACAGAGGACCAGGTGGTATCCTGTGACTTTAACAATGACACCCATTCTTCTACCTTCGATGCTGGTGCTGGCATTGCCCTCAACGACCATTTTGTAAAGCTCATTTCTTGGTATGACAACGAGTATGGTTACAGCCACAGTGTAGTAGACCTCATGAAGTACATGGCCACCAAGGAGTAAAGTGGAAAGCCATGATGGATCTTCATCCCCAGCCAAAAAAAGAGTAGTTCCACGACTGGGGAGCCCACATCCATAATAACCTATGTCCCTGTGCTGGGGATCCCATGCCCTCTTCACATCCCTGCCCCAGGCACCCCTATAGTGGGGGGAGGAGCATAGTCCTATCTTGTGTACCATCAATAAAGTCACCACGTTCAGTGCAAAAAAAAAAAAGAATATTGCTGACCCATTTTGATAATTCTTCATTAGGTATACCTTAAATCATTTTCATTTTTCTCTTTTTGGGGAATGAGGTCAAAGGAATCAAAATTAGATACAACTATTGTGAAGAGTGAATCAAACTTTCTTTGTCTATCAATCAGAAAATTTTATATTAATCAGTAAAAAACTTGAACACCCCTACTTAACACTAAGAGAGTTCACAAGTCACTACTAAAGTGAGTGACACCTCCAGAGGCCACTTCTCTGCCCCTGGGTAGTGCTAGGCAAATTGAAAGACTGCAATTGGTTCCCATAAAGTGGAAGAAGGGATAGGAAGTTACATGGAAAAAGGACTATAAAAAGTCCTGAACTTCCTATTTAAGGGGTCTTCACCTTTGACCTTGGCTCCTTAGACTGCTTCTTGGAGGACAGCTTCTGTATCTTCTCCTTTGGACTTTGGTGTTGGACGACTTCACCTTGGGACATGGCCTTTGGTCTTCTCCTTTGGAATTTGTCTTGGGTGGGTGAGTAGCTAACCTTCTTTTCCTGGCTTCTGGAGAGATTGGTTCTGGAGATCCCTTGCTGTGGCTTTGGAGGAAGCCGTAATGGTGGAATACTAGCTGAGGACACCACTGAACATGGGGAAGCCCCACTGGGGCTAAACCTCACTTCACCAGAGAAGGGCTAGCAGGCTTGTTAAGACCTATCTTTTTAGCTATCTTTTTCCATGTTCACTCTTTCTACCTCTTTGTAAATAAAGCTACTAAAAGTCATTTTTTACTTAAGTTATAATATCTTTAAATTGGTTACCACATATTACTATAGAATTCTCATATTTAACATAAAACCTAAATTTATTTTCTTACATTATGCAAAGAATTGATTGTTCTATTATTATTTATCTTCCTATACTTTAGATAACTTAATACTTACTAATTTTATCTACTAAAATATGATTATCCCTGATCATTAATAGGAAGGACAGAAAGTAGGAATTAATTTTCAAGACTTTATGAAAGAAATAAAGGAGAAACATGTGGATATAGTGAAAAAAATGTTTTCATGTAGCAAAGATATTAGGTTGCAATATATTGATGAATGTTTATGAACTCAGAAATTTTGGTAGCATATATTAACTTGGTTGCCTTATCAATCTTTCCCTTTAGCTCTCGCCTCCAATAAAGTTCTAATTTCCTTTTATGTTACCTATTGTAAGAACAAAAAGAACCAGTGATCAATGTTTGACAGAAGGGAGATAAAGAGAGAGAGTCTATGGAGAGTCTCTCTTTCAGTACTCCCTGGGGCAGAATATACACTGGGAGATTTTAAGGGGGTGTCACCCTGAAACTGGGTGACCTGGATGGTCATGCCACCCCTCAGGAGTTGGGGGCGAGGCTTCCCTATAAAATGAGGTATCTGACACCCCAATCCAATTCTGAATAAAGACAGGGTTCACACAAACCTCCCCTCAATCAGTTAAATTCACAGTGGGTATCTGGCCTCAGACACTTCCCAGCTGTGTGACCCTGGGCAAGTCACTTGACCCCCATTGCCTACCCTTAACAATCTTCCACCTATAAGTCAATGCACAGAAGTTAAGGGTTTAAAATTAAAAAAAATTCACAGTGGGTGATCCTGCTTCAAAATGGAGGCAGCCAGACCAAGCTGTGGTTCCCTTATCCCTTGTTGATTCTCAGGCACTCTGGAATACTATCTAACTGATGAATGGCTTTTATTATTCACAATTTAGAGGTTGGGGAAAGGGGTGAAGGGCAGAGGGATTTTGGGGTGCCCTCTTCTCTATTTCTATGGGGTCTATCACTCAGGTAGGAATATTTGGGGTTCCCAATCCCAAGCTTCTTCTCTCCCCTTCTCCTTCTGATTCTATTTCTATTATTATATTTCTATCCTTTTGTCCTATCCCTCTTGCATAAATCCCATCCTTACACTATCTATATATAGTTGACTGTAACCAAAAAGATTTTTACAAGGGCATGTATAAGATTCAAAACAACTTCTAACTAGGCTTCCAAATGTTAGTCTTCTTATCCAAACCTTATTTTAAAGACTTATCTTTTATTTTCCACTGAGATTTCACTTTGTCTTTTCTAAACTCTTTTTAATGACTCCCAGTTGCCTACTAAAATCCAAAGTTCTAATGACTAAAGATTTGTTTCTTCATCTCTTTCTTCTTAGATCCCTTATAGATATTTTTACTACTTTTAAGCATGTCAGTGTATGTTATAATTATTTGTCTGTGTCATAGTCTCTTACTAGATTATAAATTCCTGAAAGACATAGATTGCATCTCATTTAACTCTTCATTTCCCCAGTATTGTTTCGCATATATATATAATATGTATTTGTTGAACTCAATGCCAATTTTCATTTGTCCAGGTTAATTTTAGGTAAAAAAAAAAAGTAATTCAAAAGCAAGTACTATGGAAAATTTCAGATTCTGCCACATAGAACTAAATCTGTGTCAGAAAAGGTAGGGCAAGTCTGATTTGATCCTGCAGGGAAAATTTTGCAAAGTCTTTTCTCCAAATAGCAGGCAATTATAAGACCCTTTGACTGAATGAATTATCATCATATTTGATAAATCATATATTGCACCAATTTAGGATTAGTATAATATTCATTGACTAATTCCACTTTAGTGAATCTTTCTTGAATCCATATTAAAGTTAACCTCATCCCATGGTAACAATAAGAAAACCCACTATTCACTCTAAGATGTGAAGACATTGTTTTAAAATTAAAATTAAAATTTTGACTTCAATCCATCCTGTTATAATGGAGTAAATCTACATTCATGTGCTCAAAGTATTTTTATAGAACGTCCTGCTATATAATTCAAGATTTTAAAAAATCTATACGCTAAAAAGTTTGGAATTTCCTTAAACATTGTTGAATCTTGTAATTTGATTTCATGTTTTAATTAATTTTAGTTGTTCAATTTTCTAGAACACCGCCATGTTAATTTATGTTTAATAATATAATGATTGTTCCTAATATCAAGAATTTTTAACATTAGAAATTCATTGACTTTACATTCTTGACTTGAAAGCAGTTTTGTTAATTAACATCAATTTTTGTATACTCTGAATTTATAAAAAAATATCTGAATGTGAACATTTTAAAATATATTAGAATTTCATGAAGATTTGTTCTTTTATTTTATCTTAATGAATAATTATAATTCTTGATGGGGTTATATATTAAGAGACAGCAACAAAGAGAAACAAGTATAAATAGAAGTAATCATATGATAAAGATATAGTTCAGAAATAAATAGAATTAGTGTGCACTAAAAAATACAGGTCATCATTGGAGGGAGGTGTTAATGTTTTTATAATTATAGGGCACTATTACATAAATGTTAAATTTATGATATCTGGTCAATTACTCTGTAATAGATTATTCTATTTTCTGCAGTTTGAAAATTATCTAAAATAATGATGCAGAAATTTTTGGTAGGTATAAGAGAATAACTGTGATGTAATACAATGGGTAACTAACTATACAAGAGATAAAACATATGAGATGCTTGGTGTATATATTGATGGATGTATGGCTGGAGAACAAATTGATTTGGTTTCTAGGGATATTGAGGCATAATAGATGGATGGGTATGGTATTCCTTTTTGAATGAATATTCAAAGAATTAGAGTAAAAAATATCCTCAGAACACTCTGATTTACAGGATAATTTGGGCAAGAAATAGAAGAAAGTTTGGATGGATTGTTACCTTTAATTCTGGGGAAAGTAGTTATATCAATGAAATTACAGAAACGTTTCCATATTGAAGCAGTGAATTACCCAAGCAATAGACTTCCTTTTCTTCCTTCTTTGCAGATAATTTCCTTAATCAGAACAATATGACAGATCAAGAGGTAAAAAGAAAAAAATAATTTAGCTGATGAAAATTAACTAATGATTACAGCCCATTCCAGATTTGCATAAATAATCAATCTCCTGAAGTGGCTGTATTTATTTGACTTAGCATTATTTGAAGTTATAGTTATGTAAAATATGCCACGTAGGTCCATGTCAATAGAAAAGATCAGTGCAACTTCAAATAATGGGATTACTTTATGAAATTCATTATTTGCACTAATGGAAATATAACTGTAGTTTTCAACAAGATGATGTAAACTTGGCTAACTGCCTCAGCCAATACAATTTTTCACATTACAATGACTGTTGTAGGATTCAATAAAATAATATAAAAATTTTGCTACACCATGGATTTGGTTATGCTAGTAGTTATATCATATCTACTATACAAATGGTTGGAGTGCCTTTCCTCACTATGGCTTAAAAAGTGAGTGTTATTTTTGTCCTTGTAATATTGGATTATGCTATTGTAATACCATACTGTGGTAAACCTCAAATTCCTACCAACCCAATATTTTGTCTCTTATGAAGATACCATGGCAAATTTTGGGGACAACTCCTCATTATATGACATAATACAAAGAACAATGAAATGGGTTTAGAGACAAGGGTTCAAATCCTGACTTTGCTACTCATTTGACTGTGAACTTAAAAAATCATTATAAATGTATCAATTTAAGAGTTCTTGAATATATTTGTAATAAGGTAGATAGTTAGGGTGGTTAATATTTAACAGCAATGAATGGAACCAGGAAAGACTTAACAAAAGATATGGGCCTAGAAGAAGAGTAAAAATTCCAAAATTTTTGTATTTGAAAGGATATTATAAAAGTTTTAATTTATTTTAAAAGTAGTTTTTCTTAGACATTTTCACAAACACATATTCTTTAGAGCAGATGTACTTAAATATTTGTGCATGTCTTGGATACTCTTCTTTCTAAGTGTCTAAACTAAATGTTTTAACTAAAAAAATAACTGAGTTTACTGGCTGGTTCTATAAGGGATAAACATTAAAAGCAGATAATGAACACATGTCAGAGGATAGTCATCCATGGATTTATGTAAATAACTCTGAAATTAATATCAATGTGTTGCTGTGTTGAGGGAATGATCTCAGGCTTATGGGTAGTATTCACTTATTTTTAAAGTTTATTTTGTTTTATAAGATTGAAAGAGTAGTACAATGCGATGGAATTGATTCTAGAGTCAGAAATACTGAAATCATAACTTTAATTTTCAAAAAATTTTATGATCTTATACTAAAAATTTATATCTAAAATTTCTTCCTAATTTTCAGCAATGTTCCTACATTATCTGTGAAAAAATAAGACTGTGTTTATATCTTAGACCCAGAGGAGGGTAAACTAGAAATTGAAAGAATCCACCAATCACCTACCAGAAAATCTCCCAGGAATATCTTGGACAAATTCTAGAGCTCCCAGATCAAAGAGAAAATATTTCAAGCAACCAGAAAGAAACAATTCAAATATCATAGTGCCATTTTCACATTTAAGGAGTTGAGGCATGGAATATGATATATTAGAAGGCAAAGAAGTTACAATTATAATGAAGAATAACCTTCCCAATAAAAATGTTTATAATTCTTCATGAGGAAATTAATATTGATTGAACAAGAGAACTTCCAAAATTTTTGATGAAAAAATTAGAATTGAATAGAACATTTGACATTCAAATGAAAGACTCAAGAAAAGCTATAAAAAGGTATTTATGAAAGAGAAATTATAAAGTACTCAGTGAAATCAAAGTGTGTAGAATCCTATATGGGTAAATGATATATGTGACTGTGAAGGAATTTATCACTACTAGGGCAGTTAATAAGAGTTTGAATAAACAGAGGGATAGATATGATTAGATTACATTGGAATGATGTCCCAAAAAATGAAGGGGTTAGAAAGAGGGATACACTGTTAGCAGATGGAAGAGAGAGGTAGAATAGGGACATTTTTCACTTAAAAAGGCATGCAAGGAGGAGTTTTATAATGAAGGGGAAAATGAAGGTAGGCAATGATTGAACCTCACTCTCATCTGAATTTATCAAGCAAGTAAAGAATATATATATATATATATATTCTTTACTCGCTTGTGTGTGTGTGTATATATATATATATACACACATACACACACACACACTCAGCTGTGTAATAGAGACCATAATAGATGTGTCTATAGAACTTGCTTTTGTGACTTTGTAGCTCTAATAATAAAGACAATTTTACTTAAAAATTCTTTACCAGCCTTTTTTTCTTTTAACAAGTGACACAAAAGAGAAGAGACTGAGGACATGGACTCCAGACTACAGTAACTCCTCATAGTGAATTGAGTCTGGTCGTCAAGGAAGTCCTTAGACTGGATTCATTAGCCAAACATCTATACTTTTGAGCCAAGTAAAATTCAATTTTTAGGAAATTCCTCTTTTCCCTTTCCCTTTGGGTCCTACTATTTGATATTTTGTGTTTTATGTCTGTCATTGTTGTTGCTTTTTTGTGCTTTATAGATTTCCTATCTATTCATTGAATGGAAGAGTATCTCAAGGATTTATGTAGCTACTTCTTTAGGGAAGGAATTAGTTTAACTAGGTAGGGCTTCGCATTTTTTCACATGTGGTGGTAGTAAGCTATCATTCAAAGAATTTTCACATTTCATCAAAAACTCAATATTGAAGGGTTTAACATAAGGTTTTGTCTTAAGTTGAAATTTTACACTTTAGTGAAAATTAGTTTGGGAACTGGATATAGCCAAATAATAGAATCTGAAGGCACTACATTTAATTTTTTTGAACAGGGCAGAGACAAGATAGTGGAGAAGACCAAGCTGATCTCTATCAAATTACTTTAAAAAATACTATGATATGATTCTTCAAAGTGAATTCTGGAGCAGCACAACCTACGCAATGGCAGGTTAAATAATTTTTCAAAACAAAACAACTTGGGAAAGCAGCACAAAAGATCCATTGTACCAGAGTGGTAATGGAGTACAATGCATTTGGCCAAGGCAAGCTCAAGTTTGGCAACAGACCTCTTGAGGATGGCTGAATCAACAGCAAAGTTTTCCTGAGCTTTTGGCTATAGATAGTAAGGGAGGTCAGACAATAGCTCAGAAGGAGATGTTTGGTTCTCAAGATGAGGAGCACTGGCATATGCCAGCTCTTGTGGCTGCAGAGGAGCAGGGGACCACAGTCATCCAAGGTTGGAAAAGAGTGCTTGCAGTTCCTCGCAGACTAGAGCACAAGATTAGAGATTATTAAATAAACCCTAAAAAAATTGAAAGTTTATAGGTCTCCAGATCTAGCTGTGAAGGTGATGACACAAATGACCTGAAGCTTGAAATAATGTTCCATTCATCACACTTACAGAGCCCAACTTTAAAAGCTTTTTTTTAAATTAAAAGGAAAGAGAAATGCTCAAAAGTGAGCAAACAACAACAACAAAAACAGACATGATATAGAAAGTTATGTTTGTGACAGAAAAGATCAAAGCACAAATTTAGAAGACAACAAAGTCAGCACTATTACATCGAAAGCCCCCAAGAAATGTATGAATTGGTTTTACATCCAAAAAAAATTAATGAAGCTCAAAAAAGATTTTAAAAATCAAATAAGATATATAGAGGAAAATTATAGAAAGAAATGAAGTATCACAGGAAAATCATGAAAAAGAGTCAACAGTTTGACAAAAGGGGGATAAAAATAATGAAGAGACATAACTTAAAACGCAAAATAAACCATTTGGTAAAAGAGTCATGAAAACCCACTGAAGAGAACTTCTTAAAAATCAGAATTCATCAAAAAGAAAATGAATATACAAAAATGCTCTGAGGATAAGAATCCACAAGCCATCGAGAAACAGTGAAACAAATTTAAAGGAAAGAAAAAAATAGAAGAAATTGTGAAAAATCTCATTGGAAAACAACTGACTTGAAAAACAAATTCAGGACAGATAATCTGAGAATTATTGGACTACCTGAAAACCATGATCAAAAAGGAGCTTAGAAATCATTTTTCAAGATATTATCAAGGAAAACTGTCCTGATGTGCTAGATCCATAGGGTAAAATAGAAATTATAAGAATCTACCAAAACTCCCTGAAAGAGATTGCATAAGAATAACTACCCAGAATATCATAACCAAATGGCAAAATTACCAAGGTGAGGAGAAATATTAAAATTGGTCAAAAAGTAACAATATAAATATCATAGAGCCACAGTTAGAAAAACAAAAAATTTATGAGCTGCTTTATTAAAGGATAAGAGGCCTTGGCATTTGATATAACAAAGGGCAAAGGAGCTAGAACTTCAACTAAGAATCACTTGCACAGAAAAACTAAGCATAATTCTTCAGAAAAATTAAAATGAGTATTCAAAACTATAGAGTACTGCTATTTTTCCTGATGAAAAAATCAGAGCTGAATGGAAAATCTGACTCTCAAATGCAAGACTCAAAAGTTGCATAAAAAGATTAACACAGAGAAATCAAAAGACATTCAATATTTATATACCTAAATGGGAATGTGATTCTTATAACACCTAAGAACTTTATCATTATTAGAGTATTTAGAAATAGTACACATAAACAGAGGGCCAGGTCCTCTGAACTGAATTACCTTTGAAATGAATATAATGGAATGATATCTAAAATATAAAATTAAATGGTGAGAAAAAGGAATATATTGGGATAAAGGAAAAAAGAAAAATATAATAGAATGGGTTAAAATATCTCAGATAAAAGGAGTATGAAAGACCTTTTTACAGATGTTGTGAGGAAGATTATTTAGTTGTTATGTAGGAGACTTAGCAGGAAAGGCTGGAGAATTCCACATGGAATGGGGAAGCAGGAAGTGGCTTGCTTTCTTTCTGAGAAGGAATCCATGGTGGTTGGAACAAGCTGTAACTGACCCTGGGAGACCTCAGAGCTAGTGGAGTTGCACCCTGATTCCCTGGGATCCTGGAGAGTGGTGAAGGTTGACAGCAGAAGACAACAACCCTGCAAGACAGCACTGAATATGGAAGTGGCCTGTGATCTAGTGGACATATTGCAGACTTCAATCCCTACCTGGCTATATCAGTTCTGGAGGAGTTGGTTCCTGGCATCCTGTAACATCCCTGGAAGAGTTGTGAGATCCCAAGTTCAAGCCCCCTTCCCAGGTCCTTAGCCAAGGATTCCAGGATCCCAGGGAATCAGGGTGCAACTCCACTAGCTCTGAGGTCTCCCAGGGTCAGTTACAGCTTGTTCCAACCACCTTCTCAGAGAGAGAGCAAGCCACTTCCTGCTTCCCCATTCCATGTGGAATTCTCCAGCCCTTCCTGCTAAGTCTCCTACATAACAACTAAATAATCTTCCTCACAACACAGAAGACGGGAACAGGGCAGAGAGAGAGAGGGAAGTACATGGACCTTGATTCAAAGAAGGAAGAACAGACACAATTATATATAGAAATCTATCTTACTCCATAGAAAGTAGGAGGGGAAGGAAATAAAAGAATAGATTGGGGCTGAAAATAAAAGAGGGAGAGTTGGAGGATGTGGTAGTTAGAAGAAAAACAGGAGGCAATAGGATGGAGACTAATATTCCATAATCATAACTGAGAAAAAAATTTTACAGGCCTCATTCCTCAAATATATAGAGAAATTAGTTGAATGTATATGAATACATCATTTTCTAAATGATAAATTTTTTAAGAATATGAACAAGTAATTCACAAAGTAATTAAAGCTTTCTACAGTCATGCAAGGTATATACTGAATGCATATTAATTAGAGAAATGCAAATTAAAACAATTCTGAGGTACCCCACACCTATCAGATTAGCTATTATGACAAAAAAAAGGAAAATGGCAAAATATGTAGGAGATGTGAAAAAATTAAAATACTAATGGACTGTAAGGGAAGTTGTGAACAGATCCAAACATTCTAGAGAGCAATTTAAACCTATGCCCAAAGAATTCATGACTTTTTAAACATTTATTAATATTCATTTTTAACCTGTTTACATGCTTCATAGAATTCATGACTTTTGAATGAGCAATACCATTACTAGGTTTCTATCCCAAAAAGTTCAACAAAAAGGAAGAAGAACCTGAAGGACCAATATGTACAAAAAAAACCCAAAAAACAAAAAATCAGCTCTCTTTGTGTGGACAAGGAATTGGAAAGTGAAAGTATACCCATCAAATTAGAGAATGTCTGAGTAAGGTATAATATAAGATAAGAAATAATGAGTAGGAGGAGCTCAGGAAAACCTGGAAAGACTGACATAAGCTGAAGCAGAGTGATGTAAGCAGAACCAAGAACACATTGTTCACAATAAGTTGAGAAACAGTAGGAAAAGTAACTGTGAATAACTTAGCTATTCTTAGCAATATAATCATCCAAAATAATCCCTCACTCATGCAAAAGTTTTCTCTATCTGTCCTGTTTGTGCTCCTGATTTTAATCGACATTTTACTTTTTACTTTTCCTGAAAATGAAGGGTTTTTCTAACCCAGTGTCATTCAGAAAGGGTCACATGTGTATGAGCTACCCCTATACCACTATACCCCTTTACCACTATAATTGCCCTTATTGGGTCATGACAAATTCCATCTACAGTGCCTGCATAAGTTTGGGCCACCTTTTCTAATGATTAATTGAAATCTACTGTTTTCTTAATTTAATCTAGTCATTATCTCTTCCATCACATCTCAGTGCCCAAGCACTAGAGTTTATCACTCTAAATTAAGTTTCTGGTATTTGGGTTAAGGAAACAGTGAACCTCTCTCTCTTTTTCCTTTTGTCATGAAGGCCTGATGTTTTATTCACTACTTCAAAATGATCAAATGGGAATTGTGAACTCTGGTGACTATTATGCTGATAAGCTATGTTTCTCATTTTGATTCTGTCAAGAATCACCTGTCACTTTGATGCTCCACCTGACTTATCTTCACCTTCACCATCTCCACCTAGTTCATACTCTGGAGAAAGAAGCTTTTTAAAGAGTGCCATCATCCCCAGAAAGCTCATCTGAAGCATCATCTAGGCATTGGGCATGTGGGTACCAGATATTGTACTTGCAAGACCTCACAGATGATTTTCCTCTTTTGATCATCCTTGCAACTCCAGAACAGCAACAGCAACAACAACCTGCCTCTTGTGATGCTATGCCTGATACATCTCTTTTGTGTCATTTCACAGGTATCGTTATGAAATGCCATTTCCTAGCCACTCAGAGCATTACCATCTAAGAGCAAATTTAATTACTATCTAGGACCACCTTTAAGCTACTCTGTGCAATCCTTTTTGCCCTGCAGAGAATGAGTTCCTAGAGATGCTACCAGAATCATTTCATCTAACAGACAATTCTCAAGATGAAAGCATTGCCACCATTTCAGACCAACATTTGCCAGACATTACAGCCATAATACCCTCCTTTGATGATGTATTCCTACAAATTTCACTTCTTCATCTTTGGCTTCATTTCCTATCCTAGCATCTCCAAGTACTTTATCGCTTTCAATTGATACACCCCAACCACCATCACTAGTCTTCTTGTGCTACCAGGTATTTGGGAACATTTCTAGTGGTCAACATTATGGAATAACCCTAGGCTAACACTGTTATAAGTTTTTAAAAGAACTAGCATAAAATATTCACATTTGTTTGTTGAGGAAATGGGAATTGTCTTATTGCCCTCATATTTAGAAGAGTTTGTCCACTATTCTATCTTAAAAATATTTTAACATAGAGATGACCCAACCCCTGACTCTCAGGCAACCACAGGTACTACTTCTTAAGAAGAGATCTAAGCAATTAACACAACTCTAAAAAAATCTTAATGACTTTTAATAAAAGGTAAAAGATCTATCTAAAGAGCTCCAGTGTCAAGCCAACATTCCTAAATTTTTCTACCAGGCCATTAACACTAACATGGCAATGACTGAACAAAATTTTACTCTTTCCTAGAATAATTTACCTTCTGTCACATTTTAATCATTTGTTTTGCTTACCATTAGCTGAATCTCTTTTCCCCATCAAATTATCATCTGAGATACAATGGGGGCTACTTCCCCATGGAAGATATTACTTATATTTGCCTTATTTTTAAGTAGTAAACCATATGCAAATAGACCTAATTATTATCTCTGATGTTTTTGATTCCTTCAATTTCTTTCTCTTCTCATTGCTCTAATGGGTATTTCTAATATTATGTCAAATAATTTGGTGATAATGAGTATTCTTGTTTCACTTCTGACCTTTTGGGAAATGCTTCTAGCTTCTCCCCATTATAAAAATAACATGCTGATGATAGATGCCTCCTATCATTTTAAGAAAAAAGACATTTATACCTATGCTTTCCTGTGTTTTTAATACAAATATGTTTTATTTTTTCAAAGGTTTTTTCTGCATCTATTGATATAAGCATAGCTTTTTTATTGATAGTATCAATTATGTTGATAGTTTTCCTTATATTAAACCATTTCTGTTTTCCTTTTATAAATCTCATTTGATCACAATGCATTATTTTGTGAATTGTTGTAGTCTCCTAGCAATTTTTTAGCATTTTTGCATCCATATATTCATTAATGGGATTGTTCTATAATTTTTTTTCTCTGTTTTTGATCTTCCTGGTTTAGGAATATTTGTTTTGCAAAAGGTGTTTAGTAAAACTTCTTTATATATTATTTCAAATAATTTGTTTAATATTTTAATTTGGTGATCCTTAATATTTGGTAGAATTCAATTGTAATTTTCTGTTTTCTGTTTTCATTCAATTCTCTTCAGATATCTATCATATTTAACTTATCTAAGATTCTATTCATTTCTTTGACTTTTTTTCTGTTATTTGTTTAGATTTGTCTAGTAATGAAAGGAGAAAATTAGTCCCCCACCATTGTTGTTTTATCTATTTCTATCTGTAATCCGTTAATTTTTTTCCTTTAAAAATCTGAATGCTATAAAATTTAGAGCATATAGATTTAATGTTGAAAATGATTCATTATCTATGGCACCTTTCATCATAATATAGTTTCCCTTTGCATCTCTTTTGATGACATCCATTTTAGTTTTAATTTTATCAGAGATCATGATTGATACCCACACTTCATTTGTATCTGCTGAGGCACAGTATGTATTGCTTCAGCCCTTTATTTCTACTTTATGTGTATGTCTCATTTTTAAGGGAGTTTTTGGTAGAGAACATTTGTTTTCTTTTATGATACATTTTGTGATCCATTTTTCTTTTAGAGGTGAATTTAACCTATTGACATCTGTGTGAAGGGAACCCTCTTCCATAATTACACATGGGTCCTATCTGTGCCCCTGTACTCCTAGAGCTATATCATGTCACTGAGCATGGGTCATAGGACTGTGGCCTGTGCTCTTGATACTCGGAAGGGGGACAGAGATGAAAAAAATTTGACATAAGGAAATAGACTCTCTCTATCTCAGGTGAGTGAGCTAGAGGAATAGAAGCTGTGGTGGCCTGGCTGTGACCACCTGTGTGGTAGTTCACATTTTATCTAGTTCTGATCTTTACCTATTCAAGTAAATTTAATAAATTTTGTTAAAAGCCTAAAGACAAGAGTCCTGAATTTTAATTCTTACACATTCAAAGTTGTAATTGCTAGTTGTGTATTTCCTTCACTATTAGTCTTTCTCTACCTCTTTGTTTTTGCTATATCCATCTCAGGTAATGATGTCATCCATAAGAGTTATTGGCATTTTCCCACATAGCAGTTAAACAATTTGATTGTTGAGGGTCTCATGATGCGTCTTTCATCATTACCTTTATATGCTTCTTATAGATCAAATTTTCTACTGAATTCTAGATTTCCCCTCAAGAATAGTTGAAATTTGTTTATTTAGTTCAATATCCATTTTTTACCATGTGTAATTATCCTTAGATTTGCTGGATGTGTTACTTTTGATTGTAAAGCCAGTTCTTTGGGTCTACAAAATATTAGGTTCCTTTCCTGTAATTCTTTTAATGTTAAAGCTGCTGTCTTTTTTTTTAAATTCTGACTGTAGCTACAAAGTGTTTGATATTTGTTTCTTGCTGCTAGTAGAATTTTCTTCTTAAACCTGGAGCAACAGAATTTAGCAATAAAGTTCCTTGCTTTTAAATTTTTGAGTCTCTTTAAGGCGGTGATTAGTACATTCTTTCAATTTCTATTTTACCCTCTGGTTCTAGAATTTCTGGCCATTTTTCTTGAAGATTTCTTAGATTATACTCTTATTTTCATTTTAAATTTCTGAGAGTCTAGCAACTATTATATTGTCTCTCCTTGATTTGTTTTCTAGGTCAGTTATTGTGACAAGGTGTTTTGTATTTTTGTATTTATTGTAAATATAGGTTTATTACTTATTATTGACTTAGGAGGTTGTTAACTTCCTCTTTTCTAATTCTGGTTCTTATTAAATTATTTTCTTCTATGAGTTTCTGGATTTGTTTTTCCTTTGTGTAACTTTTCTTTCATATTTTTCTTGATTTTCTTGAATTATTCTTTTTTCCCCTCCACCTCTCTCATTGATTTGTAAGGTCTTTTTAAAGCTCTTCCAAAAGCTCTTTTTGAGTAAGTGATAAACTTCTCCTAAGCTTCAGTTTTTTTCATTTAATAAAACTATCAAGGGGTTCAAGTCAGTAACAGTGTTAAATATTTGGTTTTGTAATATTATGATAAGGAACAGTTTCCTGTCTACGAGTAGGTATTTTGGTGAAGTAGAGAGACAAACATGAAAATCAAAATGAGAAACAAATCTATACTAAGGGAAGCCAACAGAATATTTAGATCTTCATTTAATCCAGTGGTTCCCAAACTTTTTTGGCCTACTGCCCCCTTTCCAGAAAAAAATATTACTTAACACACCCTGGAAATTATGAAACTATTTATTGAACTTAGAATAGAATGTAATACAAAAAAAGTGTGGTCATCACTGCCCCCATGGATCACTGTAGCACCAACCAGGGGGTGGTAGTGCCCTCTTTGGGAATCACTAATTTAATCCAACCAAATATCTCATGCTTGCTTCAGTTCCTATAGTGGATACAAGATAATAGGGTTGGTGTGCTGAGAAGTTTTTACCTGTAGGAGGGGAATAACACATAAATCAAATTCTTATTTAAGTTATTAGGGATTATCTGATCTCTTTTACTATCTGATCCAACTTTGTATAATATTAGTAATGCAATAATAGAAATGCATTGGCCTGAATATGGCAGATAATTATCTTATTGTTCTATTCTTGATCATACACAAATGGGCCATTTTATGAAGATTGTTAGATCATATTAGGTAGAATATTGATAATCTTGCAGAAACTGGAAGATCATTCCATATAAGAAGAAAGTGAATGAGGTGGGAACATTTAACACAGAGGGGAAAATAAAAGGATTATGAAGAGCATTATAATTTTCCTTCATATAAACTCTACAATTTCAGTATGATCTATTTTGCCTCCATGAAGAGGATGGAGCTAGATAAAAAATGGAAAGAATTTTAGAGAAGTCAACTTAGGCAAGATAGAAGAATCATCTTTCTAACAAAGCCATCCAAAAGCAAAATGAGTTATTTGCAGTTAATAGTAAATTTCTCTTTCTTGGAGATTTTCAAATGAAGGATATATGATTGCTTTTAGGTAAACATATATAGGGAAATCTCTCTTCAGGTGTTAGTTGGACTAACTGTTCATGTATACATTATATCCTAAAGATACCTTTCAGATCAAAGATTCACTAATTTTATGACCAGGAAATATGTCTTCACAAATTTGTGACTTAATCTATAAGTAGAATAAATTGAACAGTGTAGGTATTATTAGAAAGTTATGAATTAGAATAAAATTAGAATAGATTGATAGTTGTAATTAAAACTGATAGTAAAAAAAGGCTGAAAACATAAGATATTAGATTCAGACTAGAATAGCCTCATAGGTAGCATTAAAAATGAGTATAAAGTAAGCTAGAAATATAATGTAAGGCAAAACCAGGCAAAAGGAAGGATCACAGAGTTAGAATCCCAGAAATGAAAGGGATGTCAAGAGATTATGTATTTTTTTCTTATCCAAGTTACAGATGCATGGGAATTCTCTTGGTGACACCCTCAACAAGTCATCTGTCTTTTTAAAAAAAAAAACTCCAGAGATTTGAGAAGTCACTTCATGACAGCTCTAATCATGAGAAACTTTTTCATTACATTCAACTTAAATCTATCTCTCTGTCTTTTGTAGCTAAGTAGTAAAAAGTCTAATCTCTCTTCCACATGAAAGCCCTTTAGATTCTTCAATAGGGGCACATTAAAAAAATCTATAGAGATATCATAATGAAAGTCTCCAGATACACTAATGCTTATGGGCAGGTAAAGGAATATTTGTGTTGTTGAATGTATGGGAAGGGTTTGTGTGTGTTTTTCCCCAAGATCCATTCCTATAGCCCAATTCAGTGTGCTTTTTATTGGAGTTTAATAGCTTTGTGTCAGACTTCTATTGTCTTACATTTGTCAATATTATATTTAATTCCCAGTGTTACAGCCCATTTACAAATCAAATACAAATTATTTTCAAATTCTTTTTGCTACACCATCTTCGTTCTGTATTTTTCATTGTTTTGTCTTTGAAATATGAAACTAGAATATGGTTGTTCTTTGTAAACATTGATTGTTATTATGAATGGAGTGGGTGGGCGTAGCATATTTCTAAGCTTTAACCTCAGCGGATATATATCACTTTTTCTAACTTATTATCGCATCTTTCACAAAGTTTATAATCTGCCTTTGAAGTTTTTCTTCAATCTGTTACATATCCATTCTCAGTATCAATTTAAATTTGGAACTCAGTTGGCAATGTCATCTAGAATGTTACCAAAGTCTATGCAGTGATTGTGTTTATATGCAGTGTAATCTAAATTTTCAGTCATCAACAATGCCACCTATATATTCTTCTCATTCACATAATACTTCACAACTTCCATTCCCCTCCAAAATGAAACTTCCAATAGTGCTAAAATAGTCCTCTTATTTATAACTATATTTTTGAGGGACTTCTGTTTTCTTTATCTTCTGAGCACTATACTTAAAGATTATTTAGAATCTTTAATTTTAGATATATTCTAGAACTTCATTATAGCAAAGAGATAACCTTACTTTCTGTAGTATACAGAATTGGGGTCATATAATTTTTTCTAGCTTTGGCTGAATTCCAAAAGCTGTTAGGTTTTGGAATCTTGAGGAGAAGAGTAACTTCTAGAGTTGACTAGATCTTCCATAGAGGGAGGTGGTCAATGAGCGAGCTGCTTTGATTACCTAGCTTTAATATTGAAATTTAGCCTAGCTTTGATATAGGTCCCTTCAAAATCGGTCCCTTCCTGTGAAATTAACTAAAGCCTGTTTGTTAATTTCAGTCTAGTCTATTTCCCTCAGCTTGTGTTTGAGTCTAAGTCCCAGTCTGTAAGCCTGCTGGGTTTGTCTGTTTAGTTTAATTTCTTCTCTCTAAAGATCTCTGTTTCCCTTCTGTGTTATACTCCTGACTTCAGTCCTATTATACCTTGAATCTCCTTTAATCCCAGCCTACCTGTAATGGAGATTACCCACTTAGAAAATCTCCACATTCCTCCTTTCAATTTCCCTTTTCCCAAACACCTTTCCTCAAATTACCCACATAACATTTCTCAGTGTTTATACCAGTGGTATACAAAGTTTGATTTTTTGTTCTTCCAGGCTGGTAAAAAAAAAGAACTTGAGAATGATCTTACTATTTCTTGTTTGTCTAAGAAAGAGGTGCTTATCACTAGAAATATAATTACCACAAAATATATCATTTTGGTCAAAATATTATTCACTAAAGAAGGGAAGAATTATGCCCTGTACAATTGGAAAATATAACCCCACTTGCAATATCTCAGAAATTTTGATGTTTTTAGGTATGCATGTTCATGTTTCACGTTATAAGAACAAAAAAAAACCCAATATGTTCATCTCATTCTCTAATTTCACTGATACCCAATGAAATCAATATATATATATATATATATATATATATATATATATATATATATATATAAGGAATAGTAATTTTGTTGCAGATCAATGTGTTTTGGTTATTTTACTAATGAATATAAGATATTTGGACAATTATTCATTTTATAACTACATTTAATTGAGCTCCAGAAATATTTTAAGAGCTCACAAAACAGTGAAGCAAAGTGAATAGATGGGAGTCCTTTAAGCTCAAAAGATCTTAGTTGAATCTTCCCTATGGAATACTAGCCATGTGCCTGTGGACAAGTTATTCTAAAACTATTCTTTATGGGCCAGATGTTGATATGAATTGTTGTGAAGAAGAGTTAAACCTTTGTGGCTTCTTGCATTGATAAAGTCACTATGTGAACTAGAAACAGAAATACAAAGCATGGTTTTAGAAGATGGGAATAGAGACAGAAAAAAAATAAAGACATTGCCCTTAAGGAATTATAGTTTATTTTATCAAACTCTTACCTCCCATCTTAGAATCAATATTCTGTATTGGTTCCAAGGCAGATGTGGGTAAGATCTAGGAATGAGATTAATTGACTTGTCCAGGGTAATGCAGCTAGGAAGTATCTGAGGTCAAATGTGGACATCCCATCTCTTAGCCTGGCTCTCAATCCACTGAACCACCTACCTGCCCAGGGAATCATCAAAAGCCATTTATTGAACATCTATTATATACAAAGAACTGTGATGATTATTACAGATACCACATAAAAACTAAACAATCCAAATCTCACAACCACTAAGAAGTTTATTTTCAATACTTTCCTTTGGAGGAGATAAAAACAACAATATATGCAACAAAATACAAAAGGAATTCATGGGGGGAGGAGATAGTAAATAGGGAGGGCAGGTCATAAAATACCACATGTATATGGTGGCACTCAAACTTTGTTTTGAAGGAATACTACTGTTTTTCTATGTTAGAGGCAGGAGAAAAGTACATCCCATCTAAGTGATATGGATTGTTCAAATTTGCAGATTTGGAAGATGAGGATCATGTTTGAAGAATGTTAGGCGGTCTGTTTCACTAGATCACAATGTGCTGAGGAGATCCATACTCAACACAGGAAAGGTATGTTTGAGTCAGGATGTAAATGTCTTTAAATGTTAAGTAGGGGAGAAATGTTTCCTTCACTATCTAGCATATATATATATATATATATATATATATATCAGATAATCAAAGTAATATTAGAGTAGATTTGGTAAAATGTTGAATATTATTCAGTCCAAACTCTTCATGTCATAGATTAAAAAACTTATCCCAGCAACATATATTTCATTACATGTAATATAGACATAACATCCTTTATTTTTTTTATACTATCGTAAAGTTTAAAAGAATCAGTAAATTTACCAAGCCCATCTTATTTCAGATAGGAATCCTTTCAAAAGCATCTTGGAAGATGTTTATTTTACCTTCATCTAAAGCCCTTCAGTAAAATGGAAACTATTACCATGCAAAATATTTCATTCTGGGGGCAGCTGGGTAGCTCAGTGGAGTGAGAGTCAGGCCTAGAGACAGGAGGTCCTAGGTTCAAACCCGGCCTCAGCCACTTCCCAGCTGTGTGACTCTGGGCAAGTCACTTGACCCCCATTGCCCACCCTTACCAATCTTCCACCTATGAGACAATACACCGAAGAACAAGGGTTTAAAAAAAATCAGTTAAAAAATATTTCATTCTGTTCTTTGACAACTCTAATAGTTATAATCACAACTGGCATTTATTAAGCAAATACTTTGTGTTCAATGTTGTGTAATAATTAAAATGGTATTTGACAAATATAAGAATTAAAAAAAGTTGTGGTCAATATTTATCATAATTAAAAATTAAACTCTGAGTATGTTAGTAGTTTTAATAGTTTTATTACAGCAAAATAGTAATAGTTAGAGAAGGAAATGTAAGAAAGAGCTAAGGATTTTTCTAATCTAACACTCTAAGTCTGCTCCAAAGAAATCTAGCTCACTCCCCAGACAAGTTCTAATCTCTGGCCAGAAGAACAGGAAAATCTCAGCCTCCAGGTTCCAATTGCCAAATGGAAGTCTGTGAGTCTCTTCAACCCAAGTGAGTCACCAAAGCCAAGATCCTGGAACCACCATCTCCGAATCCAAGGCAGAATTGAATGCCTAATCAAGTTGAGCAAGGCCAAGCAGCCAAAAGACTCCCAGGGTCCCAGAGGTTCCTGCTTATATGCAGTTTTCTCTACCTATCACAGTGAAGGGCAACCTCTTGAGTTTGGTGAGTCAAAATTCACCAAAAAACAGAGCATAACTCGGGTAGTGTGTCACCTTGAGGAAAAAATGCATAATTTCATGATATTTATAGGTTAAATAACAAAAATGTATAATTGTAATATATTACTGTATTTAATAAACCAAAATAGGTAAATTAATATAGGTAAAATTGTCATCTATAGTGCACAGAGTGTCTACACTACACTACAGCAAATGTTTCATCATTGGCATGCAGCCTCATACTTCTCTGTATGCATGTCATCAAAAATGGCATGTTTCAGTGCTGACATGTGTGTCATAGGTTTGCCATAACCAACCTATTAGCTCTCCTCCTCAGGTCTCTGAAATCAATCATAGTCTCCTAATTTGCCTAGCACTACCCGGCGCAGCAGGGAGGTGGGGAGTGGTGGAAGAGGGAGGGAAGTGCTTGTGGTCTTTTATGGCAGTGATGGGCAAACTTTTTAAAGAGCGGACCAAAGGAAAGGAAATGCTTATCTGTCCTTCTGTTTCTAAGGCAACTCTTTCAAAGTTTCATTGTTATTGTATCCTACTCATTGTAGTCATTAGATTAGGAATGATGTCGCGTGGTTGGACAGAACATTTCAGGGGACTGCATCTGGCCCAAGGGCCATATTTTGTCCATCACTGTTTTTAGGGTATGAACTTCCTTTCCTAGTAAAAGGTACTTACTAAGTGTTAATGACTAAGTGTGAAAAACGGGGAACTCCAGGTTCTTGATTGATTAACATAAAATAGACAAAGAGTTTAACTTGTCTTTCAGTTGGAAATATAAAAAAAGTGGGAGACATAGTCTTTCTTCTCAAGGAGCTTGCAGAGAAGTCCTTCTCATTTTGAATTATCATTTTCCTCCCTGAAGTTTCTATTTATTGATCCAATTCTTTATATCCAAATATATTCAAATATATTCCTTTTACATAGGAAGTGTGAAACTTTGCTAATAATAAATAATGATGCTATCAATAAAAAGATGGATACTGGCAGGCCTAGAGACAGGAGGTCCTAGGTTCAAACCCGGCGTCAGCCACTTCCAAGCTGTGTGACCCTGGGCAGGTCACTTGACCCCCATTGCCTACCCTTACCAATCTTCCACCTATGAGACAATACACCGAAGTACAAGGGTTTAAAAAAAAGATGGATACTGGGAGGAGAGATTTTATTTTTTGTTTTTGAGGGAAGGTAATTATTTCTATTTTCTACATGTTCAGTATAATTTTAAATTAAATATATATGAAGAGTTAAAGTATTACCAATCTCTTCAGTATTACCTATTCAGAAATTCTACCAAAGATGACAAGAAACTATTTCTCACAGAAGGATAGAAAGGGAAGAAAATCAAGAACCCTGTAGCTATTAACACAGAGAGAGACTCTCTAAGTATAGACACTAGGGAATAATGTGAGAAAATCCACCAAGAATAAAAAGTACATTCCTTTCTAATCAGGATAGAATAAAGCTCAATGTATGGTAAAAGAAAGAAACTCCACAGTGTGAGTCAGAATAATCCAAAAATGGTGCTACCTTCTGTGATTCCACATACCCCATCAAGTAGAGTCTAACCTTTATTATGGCAATAACATTTTTAAATACTTTTCAGCAATATTCACCTGTCATTCTTCTTGTAGTCTATTAACATGATACATTTCAGGAAAAAAATCATTTTTACCAAATAAATATTTTTATTATTGACTTTTGCTTACTTATGTGAGGATGCATCCTATATTAAGAACTGAGACAATTTCAATATTTTAATGAACTCTGAATATTATTTCTTTCATATAAACATATATTAAAAATAGAATCTTACTTCTTAACATTTACCTTTACCTTTACCCAAAGTTGGAATTTTTGCGATAGCATCCTGGACATTGACATATATTTGTCAAATTTATATGTTAGTAATAGAGTGACAGTTTATTCCATTGTTGGACAACTCTAAATTTTTGTAAGTTATTTTATATTGAATAGAAATAGGTCTTTGTAACTTCAAACTACTGGTATTAGTTTTGCCTTCTGAAGCAATAAAGAATAATCATACCCTTTGCTTCACATGAGCATAATTCAGAACTTCAGATACTTGACATCAAAGGTTAAAATCTCCCTCAGTTTTTTCCACTATAAGACAAATATAAATCATCAGAAAAAATAATTTTAAATAATTTTATTATTAAAAATTGCCAAATTCTACTCTTTTAAACAGTTGCCAAAGAACTTAGGCAGCTCAATAGGATTATTTTCCCTCTCTACTGCCTTTTTTCAACAGATAGTGGAAAAGAATTCATGGAAGACAAATAAAATGTACTAAGTTGATACAAAGGGAAAATTTCTCAGAAAAACTAAATTCTCCTCTATTCTTCCACTGTCCAATATGATTTTGCCAATCCTCTTCTCTCTCCTTCTAATCCTGATAGGGCTCTTATAAATTTTATGAGGATTCATTACCAAATACCAAAAATGGGAATTCTTCTTTGTACTTTTATGAGTGGTATCTAAAGGCAATTTATGTTGGAAGGGATACTGGGCTCACATAGAAACTATTGGTTACAGTTACTGCCTTCTTGCTCCTGCAGCTTTTCCCCTCACTTTCTATAGTGCTGAATAGAATCTCATGGGCTTTACAATAGAGCTTCTTGAATAATGTTGTTGAACTGATTAAATGGATTTCTAACAAGACATGCTTTCTCTGATCTCCATCCCTTGAAGAGAATTAAAATGTAAGTTCATGGGGCAGCTGGGTAGCTCAGTGGATTGAGAGTCAGGCCTAGAGATGGGAGGTCCTAGGTTCAAATCTGGCCTCAGACACTTCCCAGCGGTGTGACCCTGGGCAAGTCACTTGACCCCCATTGCCTACCCTTACCACTCTTCTACCTATGAGTCAATACACAGAAGTTAAGGGTTTAAAATAAAAAGAAAAAAGAAAGAAAGAAAGAAAGAAAGTAAGAAAGAAAGAAAGAAAGAAAGAAAGAAAGAAAGAAAGAAAGAAAGGAAGAAAGAAAGGAAGAAAGAAAGGAAAATGTAAGTTCATTATAGAAGATTCACTCATTGATTCATTCTATGTGTTTCCCCAAAATCTAGCCCTTTTCCAGGCACACTGTAGGTCCTTAATACAAGCTCATTGATGGATCAATTGATTAAAAAGGACAGAAATCTGTTTGATAGACTTGGCTTAAGAATGTTTGAAGGTTGGGTACATAGTGCCATTTTATTCGCAACTTTAAAAAAACAGGTGTATACTTACAATGAGTTTTAGAAACAGTAGAGGAATAATTGTAAGACTGGAGGGAAAATATTTCCTGTTGTTTCTCTAGAAATTTGTACAAAATATTTTCAAGAAGTTTCCATGACTAACTATAACCCATTGGATAAAATATTAGTAAATCTGTTTTTACATACAATCTGATTCTAGTCTTTTAAATATATATTTTCTATGTTCATCATGCTGTGAGAAAAAGACACACATTTCCTACACTAGAGAAAAGTTCACGGATAAAATAAACAATAGTATTTTGGTCCTTCTATCACAGTGATATCACACTGATCTTTCTATCCTTTTTTCTTATGTCTCTGAAATTGTGCTGGACTCTTGTCTTCTTGATAATAGTTTAGTCATTCACAATTGATCACCATATATTTTTGTTAATGTGTACAATCTTTGATGATACATGTATGACCCAGTGGAATTGCTTGTTGTCTCTGGGAGGGGGAGGAAAATAATATGAATCATGTAACCATGGAAAATATTCTTAATTAATTAATTGATTAATTAATTTTAAAGAAATGTGTACAATGTATGTCTAGTTGTGCTCGCTTCACTTTATTTGTGTAAGGCTTTTTGGGGTGTTTTGTTGTTGTTGCTGTTTTTTTGTTTATTTTTGATGATCTGGTTTGTCATTTCTTATGCCACAGTATTATTCCATTAATAGTATATAATACAACTTGGTCAGTCCTTCTACAAATGATGGATATTGCTTCAGTTTCAAGTTTTTTGCATCACAAAAATAACTGCTAAATTTTTTATACAGTTATGCTCATTTCCTTTACTTTTACTGTCTTTGGTATATAGACCTCTCAAAAGCATTGATGTGTAAATGGATATAAACAGCTTTATTATGTTTTGTGGTTTCAAAATGGTTATATTAGTTTTACAATTCCACCAGCATGTTCATGTTCCAAATGTTTCCTTCAACATTTATCATTTTCCTTTTTCTCATATTAGCTAGTCTGATGGATATGAGGTGGTGCCCCAGAGTTTTAATTTGCATTTATCTAATCAAGAGTGATTTGGAACATTTTTTAAATATGACTAAAGGTAGTTTCAATTTCTTCAAATGAAAATTGCTTGTTCATATACTATGACAATTTGTAAATTGGGAAATGCTTTCTATTCATATATTTTTGAAGATTTCAAATATAATTTTTATTTCATTTTTAAAAATATTTTTCATGGTTGCATGATTCATGTTCTCTCCCTCCCCTTTTTCCTCCCCCTTCCTGGAGCTGACAAATCATTCCCCTGGGTTATACATATATTATCACTCAAAATCTATTTCCATATCATTCATTTTTGCAATAATCTTTTAAAATCAAAACCCAAAAATAATATACTCATATAAACTAGTGATATATCATATGTTTTCTTCTGCATTTCTTCTCCAAATATTCTTCCTCTAAATGTAGATAGCATTCTTTCTCATAAGTCTCTTGGGATTTTCCTGGATTATTGCATTATGCCTATAGATTTGACTCAGTTCTCTATACATTTGAGAAATGGAAATCCTTATCAGAGATACTTGCTATAAAGATTTCTCCCAATTTATTGAAATATAGATTTATTTAACTAAGTGTCGATATTGTTCCCACTTTCTTCCAATTCTGATGAGAGTAAGATTTAAGCACTGCCTGCCCATCATCCCCTCCTTTATACTGATACTAACATATCTCCTTTTGTGATATAATTTCCCCCAGATTTCTCTCTTTTTTTCTCTTTTCCCACTCTAATCCTTTCTTATTAGCCTTTGATTGTTGTGAATATAATTCCATCATATGCGACTTATTTGCTCTTGGTCCCTGTTCTTATTCATTGCTCTAATAGTGATAAAGTTCTCAAGTATCTTAAGGACCTTAAGTATTATAAATACTTTAGAGATCTTATGAACTGTGGTAATATAGCTCTATTAAGGATCCTTGTTATTACTTTCTTACTAATAATGTAATCAGTTTAACCCTATTGTTTCCTTGATTTACTTAAAATATATTAAGTATCTTTTAAATATCTCTTAGAACATACATCTGTAAAGTATTCTACGTATCATCTTCCCATGCAAGAAATATAATCACTTTAACCACATTATTTCACTTGATTACTTGATATTAAAAACTTTAGTTACTTCTTGTATTATTGAAATCTTAAGTATCCTAGTGACCATGGAGGGATGTGATTACATTAGTTCCAATGATTCTCTTGAGCTTTTATTTACATTTTTTATGATTCTTTTGAATCTGAAATTCGATAATTATATATTTTTCTTTAGCTATAGTTATTTCATCATGTAATTCTTCTGTTTCACTAAATGTCCATTTCTTTCCCTGGAGAGTTATGCTTAGTTTCACAGGGAAGGTGATTATTGGTTATAGGTCTGGATTTTTTCCTTTGTGAAATATCCTATTCCATGCCTTACAAACTTTTAGCGTAGAAGATGCTAGGTCCTGTGTAATCCTGATTATGGTTACATAATTTTTTCCAACTTCTCATAGTATTTTCTCCTTGGCATGGGAGTTCTGACTATAATAGTCCTTAGGGTTTTTTGTTTATTTGTTTGCTTGTTCATTTTTAATTTGGGATTTCTTTCAAAAGGTGATTGGTAAATTCTTTACATTTCTATTTTCCCTTCTTATTCAAGAACATCATGGTAGATTTGCCTGATAATTTCATTTTTTTTTATGGTTCTCAGCTTCTTTCTTATAATGATTATTATATTTTTGTCATGGCTTTGAGGTAATCCAATGATTTTTAGTTTCATCTGTCCTGAATTTATTTTCCATGCAAGTTGTTTCTCTAATGGGAAATTTCCATTTTTTAGTCATTCTTTTGAATGTTTCATTAGTTCGTGCTGTCTCTTGAAGTCATTAACTTCTATTTCCACCTTCTATTTTTAAGAAGCATTTTCTTCTCTGACTTTTTTGTAGTTACTTTATTTTAGGGTATTTTCGTGTATGAAATATTGTATTTCCTTTTTAAGGAAATTCTTTTCTTCCCTAACTTTTTGTTTAAATTGTTGATTTTTTTCCAGATGTAGTGATTAGGGAATTGCTTAAGGCAGTGATGGGCAAACCATGGCCTGGATCTGGCCCTCAAAGAATAATTTGCCTATCACTGGTCTAGAGTCTACATTGGCAATCATATCCCTATTGAAACATGTGATCACTGCTTATCATTTCTTAATAGCATTCTATCACCAATGTAACACAATTTGTTCAGCCATTTCCCAACTGATTGACATCCCCATAACTTCCAATTCTTTGTCACTACAAAAAGAGCTGCTATAAATATTTTTGTACAAGTAAGTCCTTTCCCCTTTTTTATTATTTTTATTATCTCTTTGGAATACAGACCCAGTAGTGGTATTATCAGATCAAAAGGTATACACAGTTTTACAGCCCTTTAGGCATAGTTCCAAATTGACTTCAAGAATGGTTGGATCGGTTCACAACTCCACCAATAATGCATTAGTCTCCCAATCTTGCCACATTACCTCCAATAATTAATACTTTTTTTCCCTGCCATATTGACCAATCTGATAGATATGAGGTAATACTTAAGTGTTGGTTCAATTTACATTTTGCTAATCAAGAGTGATTTATAACATTTTTCATATGATTATAGATGGCTTTGTTTTCTCCATCTGAAAATTGTTTGTTCATATTCCTTGATCATTTGTCAATTGGAGAATGGCTTGTATTCTTTTAAATTTGACTTAGTTCTTTGTAAATTTGAGAAATTAGACCTTTATCAGAGACATTTATTACAAAAATATTTTTCCAGTTTGTTGCTTCCCTTTTAATCATAGTTAAATTGGTTTTTTTGTACAGAAGATTTTTAATTTCATAAAATCAAAAGTATTCATTTTGCATTCTTATAATCATATCACTTGCTTTGTCATAAATTCTTCCTTTCTCCAAAGATCTACCTGGTAAACTATTCTGGTTTCCCCTAATTTAGTTATGGTATCACTCTTTATATCTAAATCATAAATACATTTTGACCTTATCTTGGTATAAAATGCAACATTGGTCTATACCTAGCTTCTGCCATATTGTTTTCTCATTTTCCCAGCAGTTTTTTGTTAAAAAATGAGTCCTTATTCCAAAATCTGGGATTTTGGGTTTTACCAAACACTAAGTTGCTCAGGTTATTTGCCCCTGAATATTGTGTATCTAGTCTACTCCATTCGTCTATCTACCTTATCTACCCAGGTTATTAATAATCAATAAGGCTTTTAAGGACTTAACTCAATGCTCTATCTCTAACCAGAGAAAAAGCTAGCAGCACACCCTCTCTCCAGGTAACCCAGAAACAAAAAACCCTTTGCAACTCTCTGCCACTCACTAACTCCCCTTGGCCACACTCTTATAACTGTCACTAACTGACAAGCAGCACAGCAAAGTGTCTTTAACTAATAACCTACACAGCAGTGGGTCTCTTAGTAAAAAATAATATTGTTCCTTTTCCTCTTAAATATTAACAAGGAGAAATTAACAAAAACTCTCTTAACACTTGGCAAGTAGATTCCAAGGTATTTTATATGGTTCAGAAAAATTTAAAATGGAATTTCTCTTTCTAACTCTTACTGCTGACCTTTGTTGGTAATATGCAGAAATGATAATGATTTATGGGAATTTATTTTGTATCCTTCAACTTTATTAAAGTTAATTATTTCAACTAGTTTTTAGTTGATTGTCTAGGATTCTCTAATCTTGTAATCATATAATATGCAAAGAGGGATAATTTAGTTTCCTTATTACCTACTTTAATTCATTCTATTTCTTTTTCTTTCCTTATGGCTAAAGCTAAAGCTAGCATTTTTTTTTTTATTTTAAACCCTTAACTTCTGTGTATTGACTTTCAGGTGGAAGAGTGGTAAGGGTAGGCAATGGGGGTCAAGCAATCTGCCCAAGATCACTAAGCTAGCATTTTAATATAATGTTAAATAAAAATGTTGATAATGTCTATCCTTGTTTCATTACTGATCTTATTGATAAGATTTCTAACTTATTCCCATTGCAAATGATACTTACTAAAAGTTTTAAGTAGATACTATTTATCATTTTAAGTAATAAACCATTTATTCCTATTCTTTCTAGCTTTTTTAATAGAAATGAGTGTTGCATTATGTTGAAGGTTTTTCTGTATATATTGAGATAATCATGTGATTTTTTTGTTAGTTTGGTTATTGATTTAGTCAATTATGCTGATAGTTTTCCTAATATTAAACCAGCTCTGCATTCCTGGTTTAATTCTCCCTGGTCTTAGTGAATGATCCTTGTGATATATTCTGTAGTCTCCATACTAGTATCTTATTTAAAGTTTTTGCATTTATATTTATTAAGGAAAATGGCCTATAATTTAATTCTTTGTTTTTGGTCCTCCTGGCTCAGGTAACAGCACCATATTTGTTTCATGAAAAAGAATTTGATTGAATTCCTTTTCTGCCCATTTTCCCAAATAGTTTATATAGTATTAGGATTAATAGGAAATAAATAATAGAATTAACTTTGAATCCATATGGCCATGGGGTGTTTTTCTAAGTGTGAAAGGAAATTCTTGGTTCTGAATTTACATTTATAAAAAGGGAATCCTTTATTCTCTTTGCCTAGTTTGAGTTAACATTTTGGTTAACAATAATTTATGTACCCTTACTTAGGACCTCACTAGATTGCCTAAAACAGGATTAACTCTCCTTTGTCTACCTTTTGATTGAATCAATATAAACTTGAACTAGGTGGAGGAGCTCACAGACCACTTAGAGAATTCATACCCTCAAAAACTTAACCAGCCAGGAAACTGAGAGTCCTTTTGATGAGAATTCATACCTCTGGAAGGTAAAAAGTAGATCCCACAGACACTACCATCTGGGGAGTGCTACAAAAATTAGAAGCTGTGATTGGCCCCTGAAAAGAGGGGAAGGGACAAGAAGCCACTATAAAAAGCTCTGAATTTCTGGGGCTGGAAGTTCAGCTTCAAGAAGGAAGTTAGCCTCAAGAAGAGAGTCTTCTTTTTTTTTTTTTCACCTTTAACTTCTGTGTATTGACTCCTTGGTGGAAGAGTGGTAACGGTGGGCAATGGGGGTCAAGTGACTTGCCCAGGGTCACACAGCTGGGAAGTGTCTCAGGCCGGATTTGAACCTAGGACCTCCCATATCTAGGCCTCCTGACTCTCAGTACACTGAGCTACCCAGCTGCCTCTAGAAGAGAATCTTCTTAAAAGAAGAAAGTCAGCCTAGAGTCATCTTCTTGACCTGCCTCTTGGAGGGAACTTGGGTGAGTGGATAGCTGACTTTCCTTTATTCTGGAAAGAGTTTAATTCCAGTTGAAGGTCAACAAGTCCTAGCTGAGTTGAGTAGCAGAGCAATATTTAGTTAGATAGGCTAATGTCTTCTCTATTCCTTTTTGTATTTCTCTACTTTCGCACTTTCCAGTTCTTTTGTAAATAAAAGCTATTAATGGTCATTTCAACTTTGAGCAATAATACTTTGAAATGGCAACCACAATTATTATTTCTAATTTTCATATATTTTAGTCAAACCATTGATTTTTAATCCCTACATGAGGGAGTTCATTGATGAGTTGATGAATTTCTTTTTTCTGATATGAGATTATAAAAGGTTTCTAGGTCCTCTTTTGCTAATATGGGCAATTTGTATTTTTGTGAATATTCATCCATTTCACTTAAAGTATCAAATTTATTGGCATATAATTGGGCAAAATAGCTTCTAATGACTGCTTTAATTTCCTCTTTATTGTTGATTAATTTATTCTTTTTGTTTTGGATACTGATATTTTGATTTTATTCTTTTCTTTTTTAATCAAATTAGCCAATGGTCTGTCTATTTTATTTGCTTTTTTGTCATAAAACAACTTCTACTCTTATTCATTTGTTCAGTTGTTCTCTTATGTTAAATTATATTAATTTCTCCTTTAATTTTTAGAATTTCCAATTTAGTCTTTAAATGAGAATTTTTAATTTGTTCTTTTCCTAGTTATTTTAGTTTCATGCCCAATTCATGATCAGCATTTTCTGTATTTTTTTATGTCAATGCTTACAGATATAAATTTTCCCCTTACTGCTGCTTTGGCTATACCCTATTGATTTTGACACATTGTCACCTCATTATTATTCTCATTCATAAAAATTGGTTGTTTCTATAATTTGTTCTTTGACCCACCATTATTTTATCATTCGATTATTTAGTCTCCATTTAATTTTTTTATTTTTTTCCAGGTAGCTTTATGATTAAAATTCTGTTTCATTATGATCTGAAAATGATACATTCATTTTTTCTGATTTTCAGCACATGGTTGTAAAGTTTTTGATCGAACTCATGGTCAGTTTTTGTGTAGGAGCCATGTACTACTGAAAAAAAAATGTATATTCATTTCTATTGCCATTAAAGTCTTTCCAGAGATCTATTAGTTCTAACTTTTCTAAGGTTTCATTCACTTCCTTCGCTTCTTTCTCGTTTATTTTTTTGCTTGTTTTGTTCATCTAGATCTGAAAGGGGGAAGTTGAGGCATGCACTAGTAAAATTTTACTATCTATTTTTTCTGGAAATACATTTCATTTATCCTTTGAAAATGTGGAGGATCTACTATTTGTTGCATATATGTTTTGTACTGATATTACTTCATTGTTTATAGTTCCTTTTAGCAAGATGTAATTTCTTTCCATATCTCTCTTAATCAGTTCTAGTTTTTCTTTAGCTTTGTCTGAGATTATAATTGCTACTCCTGATTTTTTTACCTTTGATGAGTAAACAGATAGTGGAGTAAAAAGCATGCCCAATCACTCTTTTTTTTTACCTTTGATGATGCACAATAAATTCTGTTCCTATTCCTTACCATAATTTTTAAACAATCAATGGCATTATTTGTACAGTCTAAAGCGTTGGGGTATACATTGACATTAGGGTTAATGAATATTTTAAACTTACCCTAGTGCAAAAAAACACTTTTTAATACTGTTAAATTATGCTTAAAAATAAAACTCAAATACTATATTATACATGCAGGAAGAAAAATAATAAAAAATGTTTTAAAAATAAAATATATATATATATATATAGCTTACAACCAGTGACACACTGTGTCAGTCAAAGAGAGGTAGAATACAAAGATTCCTCACCAAAAAATGAGATCCATTTCCTTTTTAACTTGGCTATGAACCACAGTGTGAGTGCAAATGAGCTTAACAAAGTAACAACTTTAATAATACAGCAGGTAATACATTCAAGAAATCACCAAAATTCCCAAAATTCACAATAACCCAGTTTTAATGACAATAGCAAACAAACCTGCCATTATATAGGATCCATAAGTGTCTCTATATAGCCACTTTCTGTGTGACATTTAAATAACCTTTTTACTAATGGATATTTGTCACAAGTTCTACAGATGTAGCAAATCTTTCAACCTTGGCAAAGATATTTTTAACAAAGTCTATTATTGCTACAATTCCAATATTTGGCAGAAGAGCCTAGAAAAAACAGAAACCTCTGTACTGCTGATGAAAACCTTTTGGGTTCTAAAATTGTCACCAAGAATCTAGATTGTTCTGGTGGAAGTAGATTAAACTTAAGAGTAAGAAAAACCATGCAAGAAGCTACTTTTGGCTTCATCCTTCATATAAAACTTTTCTTGCAGGAACTTCTATTTTGTTCTCTATCTTAAATTCAACATTCTTTATAATGTGTATTATAAGTTTATATATGTGATTATAATGAGATAAAATAATATATCTCAATTGATTGTACAGTTATGGGGGAAAGGTACAGATAAATGTCATGTAATAGAATATATCTAATAGGCAAAAACACAGTGACTTAAAGGGGACAGCTGGGTAGCTCAGTGGATTGAGAGTCAGGCCTAGAGATGGGAGGTCCTAGGTTCAAATCCGGCCTCAGACACTTCCCAGCTGTGTGACCCTGGGCAAGTCACTTGACCCCCATTGCCTACCCTTACCACTCTTTCACCTATAAGTCAATACACAGAAGTTAAGGGTTTAAAATTTTTTTAAAAAAAATCACAGTGGCTTAAAATGATTCAGCGTGACAGAAGAGTATTTATTTGGTTAATATATGAACTTAAAGAACAAAATTAAATTTTAAAGCAATCAGCAAAATACAACAAGTAATGATAGGGACAAAGGCATTGAAGTCAAAAGTCCTTTTCTCCAATTCCAATAGACTTCTTCACTATTTAGAGGGGAAGCAAAAATTCAAGAAGTTAACATCAATAACTTTCCAAATCTCTGTCAAAGTTCCTTCCCCTCCCCTAGTATTCATAATCCATTTGCCTTTCTTTCGTCACTCTTCTTGAGTTCCTCATACATGCACTGGGCAGAATCTCCATTCTGCATGTTGAGAGAATTTAAGATTTTTAGAACTTTGTCAAAATATTTCAGTTTTAATATGTAATTCAACCAGCCTAGCTTGAAGAGAAGTAAATAAAATGGGAAATGTGCAATGAAAATACAAACTTTCAGTAAAAAAAAATTAAGCAGAGCCAAAATGAGCTAGTTAGTTCTGCCAACTCTAACTTTTCTTTCAGAATTTCAAGCATGCTTTGTAAGAATATTATTTCTCAGGCTTGGAAAAGTATTGTTCTCTCCCCTTCTCCTTAGGAGCAGTAACACCAAGGAGAACAAAAGGGTATTTGAATATGAAATACCGACTACCCCTGATGTTTTGGATCAGGAGAAAAAAAGGAAAAATCAGAGACTTATTCTCCAAAACTCTGACTTCAAATCTACTGATTTGGGCTATCTTCCCTCCCTGTGAAAAAACTTTCAGTAGCAGCCTTCAGTAGGAGACCAAAGTCAGCTTTTGTTTTTAATCAGCTTGAAAACCAGAAGGGGTGTGTGGCTAAATAGCATGGTTTTTTCTGCACATTGTTTTACCTTACCAACAAGTGGCTAGAACAGGCTTTAAAATCCATGTGGAGTGGGAGTGGGGGATGGCCAAAGGGATTGGGGATCTCACCCTTCTATGGGAAAAAAAGTGGTATGCATGGCAGGAGGGTCTGGTCATGGCCAGAGGAGGCTGCAGACTGGACAGGGACCACTGAGCAGAGGCAAGAGAGCAGGTGACTGGCCTGGGAAAGCACAGGGTGCATGGAGGCAGGAGAGAAAATGTGGCTTGCAAAATTTATCTACTCTCTATGTTCAAAAATATTTGAGAATTCTGTACCTTTGTGGTCAGACAAATTGTTAAGATTAAAATTGATGTAAAAAAACTATTATATTTTATAAAGTTTATTAATAATAACTAAAGTAAAAAAAAAGCTAGCTAGCCAAGCCACAATTATGAGAAAAGAGAGAGAAAGGTGGAGATCCCCACAACTGTATACAAAATGTGACCACTCAACATGGTGGAGAGATTAAAAGAAATTCTGGGAAATATTGAAGGACTTTGGGGGGATGAAATCCAAGGTACAAAATTCTTTAACTATACAAAAAGCACATCAGTGGAAGAGGACAGGGACACAACAAATAGATGTAAAAGATGATAATAAATTTGTATTTGACAAAAATATAGTTTCAGGCTTTCGGAATAAGAAATTGCTATTTGTTAAAAATTTGGGGGACAACTAGACAGTAGTTTGGAAGAAACTAGGTGTAGACTGATATTGTACATTTACTAAGATGAGATCAAAATAGACATGTGGTAAAGACATAAAAGTAGATATAAGTAAATTAGAAGAATATGGAATATATTACCTAATATATTTATGGACAGGAGAGGAATTTATGAGTTACCATATGTAGAATATTGTGAAATATGAAATGGATATTTTGAGTACATTAAATTAATTGGTTTTTTTTACAAATAAAACAAATGTTGCCAAGATTAGAAGGAAAGAAGAAATTTTGTGGGATGTTTATAGATGGCTTCTTAGATAAAAGTCTCATGTCTAAAATATATAGAGAACTTTGTCATATATAGGAAAAAGAGCCATGCTCCTCTAATAGAATGTTGAAGGAGCTGCGAACTGATTCAGTCATTTTTGGAGAGCAATTTGGAATTACACCTAATGACTTAAAAAACTGTACCAATTTAGACCCAGTTATATCATTGTTGGGTCTGTTTCTCAAGATCAGGGGAAAATGAAAAGAGTCATTATGTTTCAAAATGTTATAACAGCTCTCTTTGTGGTGGCAAAGAACTGAAAATCAAGGGGGTGCCCATCAGTTGGGGAATGGTGAAAAAAATTGTAATATATAATTGCAATGGAATACTACTGTATCATAAGAAATGATGAGCAGAAGAAATTAAAAAAAAAAACCTTGGGAAGAAAAAGACAACATAATGAACAATGAAATGAGTAAACCAAGAAAACACTTGTTGTGTGCAGATGCAAAGCATGGAATCCCTGCAAATGTACAGGGAGAGCCTCACCCAGAATTACAGGGGACCCCCCCTGGAGAACTTTGGGTGAGGGGCAGTTGAGAAGGGTTGAAAACAGTTAATTTGTGGGATTGGATGTGAGCAGAGACTCTGCTTGTTTCTCCTGACTTGGGGTTTCTCCTGAGGTGGCCATTGTAGGATATAATTACTTAGTAAATAGAGAGTAAGATATTTATCTATAACAAGAGAGCCAGTTTTAGTTAAATGCTTCATCCCTCCAGTGAGGAGGGGGAAGGCGCATCAATTTAACAGTTCGGGGTCACCTTTCCTTTATTCAATGTACCTTCATTAACTTCTCTAATTTTCCTTGTTAATTCCTAATATAACTTTTTACCTTCAAATCTGTGCCTGATAATTATTTGGAAGATACTTACAATTCAGTCTGAACTTCTAGATTGAATCCTGTTGGCTGCCAGTTTAAGATCTCCTCTGTCCTCAACAGTTAGATAAATAATTTCTATATATCTCCTCTAACTGACCTGAGAGGAATATAAATTTAAGAAAGAAACATTATTGGGGTTTCAGCCATAACAGAAACTCACCAGAAGAATCTTATTCCTGTCTTCATTACCAACTGAAGCAGAAGCAGTTAGAAGGGGAGGGGTTTGAGAATCAGGAGTGTTTTACCCCCTCCTTTCCTCACTGTAACCTGTCAATCTAGGGCTCTTGTCTTAAAGCTATATTTGGCCCTGAAAACATTTATCTGCTTCTCCAAACTATCTATTATTATCATCATAACACATTAAACACAGTTACAGAATTAATAATGAAAGGAAAAAATGTGAATGTTACCTACAGAAAGTGAACTGAAAGATGGAAACATGAAACACTTAATTTGTATGAACATATCTGCTCTTGAATGATGCCTTCTATGATTCTGAGGAGGTGGAAAGGGACTTGGAAACTTGTGGATAAATTCCATCAATAAATATTTTTTAAAATAATACACTACAAAAACTATAAATTAAAAAAATAATTTAACAAGTTCATGTGTTCAAAATAAACACATACATGTATTTGCATTTACTGTGTGACTTATATTTGCATTATATATTTATACATATATACACTAATGAGTATACATCAGTATGTGTCTATACATATCTCAGTATGCACATATATACATGGAAATACACACATTTTTTATAAATACATATTTATATTCCTCCCATATTTGTAAGTTAACCACCCTGTATGACCTATCTCTGGCAATTCATGCCTGGTATTTTTGAGTCAAAAGACTGGACATTTTGTTGGATTTTATGACATAGCAATACTTGATGTTTTCTTTATGCTCACCAGGTGCTAAACTGTGATGCTGTCCATTGTTCTAATACAAATAACTGCTATTGGCAAAGATCTTTCGAAGAAATATGTTTAGAGAAAAAGCAAACAGTGACCTGGCATCATCAACTTCTTTTTCTGTTTTTTCCCCTTTAAATTCACATTTTAAAATGTCAAATTCATCTGGGTTATAGCCACTGGTGTTTACTGATAAGTATTTGAGGATCAAAGCAGTCTTAGATTGCATACTTCAATGGCAAAGAGTGAAAAATTACTGAGAAAAACTGCCCTTTATGGACTCTCCAGATGATTCTTCCAGAGTATCAACATTCTGTTTGGCTTTGACTGAGACCCCATCAGTTTCCTTTAATCCATGTCCCTAACTCAGTCAGACACTGGGAAAAACTGGCAAAACTACCATCTGGGTAAGATAAAATGGAAAAGGAGGGTTGAGTGTCATCAGCATACTGATGTACTTTCTCTATCAATTGTTCTGCCTACAAGGAAAAGAAAAAAAAGTGAAACCTGACTGATCATTCCTCTTTAGCCTCTGAATTCTAAAATTCCCTCTTAACAAATGTAAGTTCAAGACAAATGTTTACCACAACAAGTGCTAGGCTTATAGTCCTGAGGATCAAACTGTGATAAAATTCACAATGTAGCAACATGCTTTAAGATAAGAGTTTGGCATCTCCTCCCCACCTTTAATAACATGAAAACATGTCTACAAAATTTAGGGACTAACTTATAGACAATGTAATAAATAAATAAAATAAATGGACTATTCTAAAAGAGCAGGGAAGAAACACATTTTGTTTTTATTCTGTTCTTCCATTCTGTTAGAAAGCTGATAACATATTTCCCTTGATATAGGCACTGCATTAAATTTTTAGGAAAATCCAACTCTTCCAGTACTGAAAGTTTCAGATGCAGTATCAAGGGTCATGATAGATCTCACAGTCTGAAATATCCTTGGCTTCTTCCCTTATCGTATAGCATGTATTAACAATACTCTCAAGTGGGTATTAAAAGGAGAATGTATATGTATATAACCATATAAAATAGGCCAGATGTGCCTTCCAAACACCCAGAGTATAAGTTTCTTTTCCGACTTCCATGCCTAGATTAATTCTTGGCATTTTGCCTGCTTTTACTTTAATGCAGCAGTTCCTCAGTGGAATAGGGTTAGAAACAGGATATAGGTTGGGATGGGGAGAAAGAAAAAGGCCCACTTATACCCAAATGACATTTAATGGACTACAATTGAATAGGAAATGAAATCTAAAGGGCTCAAATAACTTTTAACATTAATGATGGTTGCATGCCCAGGAAATTCAACAAATTGACAGGAAACTAGATTAGCAAAAACAACCTAAATATTAATATTATCTATTCAAGTTTAGGATAATTTAAGAATACCCATCAGACAATTTCTCTCTATCTTCTGTCTCTGCCTAAAAAACTCCCAAAGGAAATCAAAGAGTGTAGATTATAAAATTTGAAGGGCTCCTTAAATTTGCATTATTTTTCAGATTCATTACAAACATTGTCATCAGGATGGAGATATGTTGTTGCATTTTCTCTTTTGTTATATTTCCCAGACTTGGGGTGAAAAAAATAAGTCATTTCCATACAAATTACACTTCTGCAGGATTAATTAAACTCGCTTTACTGAGGCTCTAACTGGACTCAGTCCTCTCGGTTATCTATGAAGAATCTTGAGGAGGTCAAAACAGCTGAGAAATATGATGGTATTCAATGAATACAAAGAGCTAGCAGATTGTTCGATTTCTCATTCTCTTAATAAGAGTTGATAACAAGGGCAGAAATGTGTGAAAGGGAATCCATTCTCATGTGTCAAATATAGTAATTAAAATAAGAAGTGCTACAAATTAACCCATTTTCATTACAGTCTCTATATCACAATTTCCTGGTCCTCTTCTGGAGCCGCACACTCACAAAGCCCATTTACATCTCATCAGCTAAGACTAGCTTAGGAGATCTGCTGGCAGCCAACTTTCGATTCATTTCAATTTACGTCTTCCTTTCAGCTGGGTAAGCCATTGTAGGAGCTAATAGTAGCTTTCCCAGCTGAAATGAGTGCATATCTCTTCATTAGGATATATAGACAGCATTGCCTTGATATTTTAATTTTTTTTTCTTTCTTTCACATAATTGTTATTGTACATGATGATGTGCTGGCATACAAAGGGCAGAGATGGGGGAAATAAGTTTCTCTCAAAAGCTGGACACGAGAGCTAGTTTCTTAGTTTGCTTTATGGAGAGGAAGTTGCCTGGATGGTTCTAGTGACTGCTTTTATTCAGTGAACTGGAACTATAGAGTTTAAGTTGAAAACAAATTTAAAGAAAGCCAGTAACTAAGTGTAGAGTAGATGTGATTGACTTATCCTGTTCTGGACAAGAAGACTAAGGAGAGGGAACATCTCTGCCTCAACTCAGAAATTTCCTTGTAAATAACTTATTCCTCTGCCACCAGCAAAACAGCTTCTTTATAATACTAATTACTACTACTACTACTGCTACTACTACTACTACTACTACTACTACTACTACTACTACTACTACTACTACTACTACTACTATTTCTATGGTAACTATTATGTGGCAGATGCTTTACAAATATTTGATTTGATCTTCATAACTACCATGAAAGCTGGTGCAATAATCATCTACATTTTATATTTAAAGAAACTTGGGAAACAATTCATCCAAGAGCTAATAAGACAGCAAATAAGAATCTGAGACCATATTTAAAGCCCCAATATTCTATCTATTGTGCCAAGCATATAATGTACCAAGCACATGCATAGCTTAGATGTTAAAAATACAATGCTATAACATGAGTACAACTAGGATAACCTTTCCAGCTGTACAGGGTTCCAGGTGGAAGGATAGAAAAGGAAGAAAAGAGAAATCATTCCATTGTCCTCTTCATAAGTCTATCACAGCACATAAAACAAAAATTTTAGTTTGCAATAATCCTCTCCTTCTTTGAAAGCAAATGGCATTAAATACTTCTCAAAAACAAAAAATAAATAAATAAATAAATTCATTAAGGCATGCTTGATAATGCTTTGTAAAAAGTAAAAGTAAGTACTTCAGTATTGTGCATTTGGTCCCATCTTGGCCCCAGGACTAGTGAAAAATCTCTGGAAATCAAATTTATTAAAATGATTAAGTTCATCAGAAGTGTGAAATTAATGCCTAAATCAGTTTTCAAATTACTTCTTGTTGTGTGGATATGCAAAGCATGGAATCCCTGCAAAGATACAGGGATACCCTCACCCAGAATTCCAGGGGATCCCCCTGGAGAACTTTGGGTGAGGGGGCAGTTGAGAAGGGTTTGAGACAGTTATTTTGTGGAGGTTGAAGTGAGCAGACTCTCTGCTTACTTCTGCAGACTTAGGGGTTCACCTGAGGTGGCCATTGTAGCATAAGCCAGTGGTTTCTACTCATAGGGTTAGCCTGTTTGTTATTACTATTCTTCATTAATATCAATATATAATTACTTAGTGATTAGAGAGTAAAGATATTCATTAATAGCAAGAGTGCCAGTGTTAGTTAAGTGTTTCATCCCCTCCTGTGAGGAGGGGGGAAGGGCAATTTCAATCTAACAGTTCAGTGTCACCTTTCTTTATTCAAATACCTTCATTAACCACTCTATTTTCCTTGTTATTACTTAATATAACCTTTATCTTCAAATCTGTGCCTGGTAATTATTTGGGGGAAATACTCACAACTCAGTCTGGACATCTACTTTGAATCCTGTCTGCTGCCAGTTTAAGATCTTCTCTGTCCTCAACAGTTAGATAGCTAGCCTCTATATACTCATCTAACTGACCTGTGATGAATATAAATTAAAGAAAAGAAACATCGTTGGGGTTTCAGCCATAACAGAAACTTACCAGAAGAATCTTATTCCTGTCTTCATTACCAACTGAAGCAGTAGCAGTTGGAGGGGAAGGGGTTTGAGATCCAGGAGTGTTTGGCCCCCTCCTTTCCTCACTGAAGCCTGTCAATCTCTGGCCCTGACACTTTTATCTGCTTCTCCAGATTATCTGTTATTATCATCATAACAGTTTTGGCCAGCCAACCTAGTATTTTACTATAGGACCTAGTGGAAAAGAGATAGATGGCCAACATGTTCAATAGAGCAATGATTACCTTGGGGTGCTCTGGTGTTTTAATGTATGGGATTTGGCAAACCTGTGCCACCTTTTGGTTTGTCACTGTTCCTCAATTTTTAGGACAATGATAGAGTTTTATGATACCTATCTGTGGCTGACAATTACAGTAGGGGAGGCATTGGCTTATGTACCAACAGGCATAGCCATGACTGCCACTTGCTATGGGGCCCTAATGATATTAAGGAAGATACTGGCTTTCACTTTTGGAAAGGCTGAAGTTACTGACCCGGTTATGGAACAGATGTTGGAATATATGAAGACACTAATAGAAATTAACAAACAAATAAGGGAGGGGAAAGAACTAGATGCCAGGACAATTTATGCAGTTGGAAATTACAGAAAACATGGTCACAACAAAGAAAGGGGTGAAAAACAACAAGAGATTAAAAAGGACAACCCAGAAAAGCAAGAACTTGCAGGGGCAGAGGCAGCTCCTGTAACAATACTTTGCATTACAGCAGGACAATAGTACAACCGGATGCTGGGATTATACACGTTAAGGGCTATAAACCATTTACTGGAGGGGATCTAGAGATTTTAAAAAAGAGGTTCCCCGAGTTCTTTGTAAATCCACATAAGGCAATAAAAGAATTCAAACAGGCAGTCAGGCTGTATAATCCGAATTTTGAAGATGTGGAACTCCTTTTAACAGAACTATTTACCCCAAGTGAAAAAGCTAAATTTATTACAGAGACAAGAACCATTCCCAACCTAGCATCATGGCCAGAGCAACATCAAGATCTAGAGCTGTCATCTCATGCAAACATGACATATCTTAGGAGATGCAGGGAGGACTTGGCAGAGGAGATGAGACTTCATGCCAAACAATCAAATGCATGGGGCTCATTTGAAAAGCTGAAGCAGGGGGAGGAGGAACATCCAAGCTTATACCTAGACAGACTGCTGGAAGCTGGAGAGACTATCCTAGGGTTCAGGGACATGACTGCTAAAGACAACATTCAGCATATCAGGAGGCAATTTGTGAAAGGGAGTCAAAATTACATCCAAACCTATTTTAGACTGCATTGCCCACAATGGGAGACCATGACCATTGAAGAATTGAGAAAGACAGCAGCTTATGTCCATGACTCAAAGGATAGTGACTCTAAACCATCTAGAGCCTCTGAAAAAGATCGAGAGATTGCTGAGCTTAAAAAGCAATTGAGGGAAGCTCAGAAAGCCAGGGAGGTAGAAGAAATAAAAATATGGCTCTGATGTCCACCAATCAGAGGAGCTAAAGCAGGCCTGGACAATCTAGTGGCAGTACTAACAACAAAAATAAGAGATGTTTCCTATATTCAAAAATTGGCCACATGGTATGGGATTGTAGATATAAGTCCCAGATTAACTTTGGAAACAGGAATAATAACAATAACAACAGGAGGAATACATACTATAATTCCAGATACAATAGTAACACCAATAATAACAACAGGGACAACAATAGTAGATACAGTGATAAGGCGAAGGCCAGATGTTGTGACCATGATTGTGCCAAGTTTAGTAGGTCCCCAAGCTTGTCAAAAATGGAAGAATACCTATCCCAAGGTACTAGACCTCGTACCTTATGACCCGAGGAAGCAGCCTTAGAGAAAGCAGTTGTTGCAAGAAAAGAGAAAGGCAGTAATAATGATGTAGCAAAGGAATGTGAGAAGAACAAAATGGGTGCAGAAGATATTATGAGTTATGGGTTGGAGGAGGTAACACAAAGTTACAAAGATATGACTGAGGAAGAGTTGCAAATGGAGGAGGATATAAGAGAAATTAAGGAGAGAATTTATGGGAAAGGAAACAGTGATATGGGATACACTGACAGAAAACCAGGCACATCTGCACAAGTTCTTGATAAAAGCTTGAAGAAAGTAGCATTCCTTGATTCTCACTATGGGGGGACAGAACCATTCTGTAGTAAGACTGTGGATCATTTATATGTACGGCAAGGCCAAACAGCAAGGGCAATGAATATAGACAAGTGTTCTAATGGGGATCTCTTGGAAATGGACAGTGTCAATAAGGGAGATGGGCTCCTGCAGACCATTGAGAAGGAAAGTGCTAAATTCTCAGACACAGGCACCACCTATTCTCTATCACCAACTAGGGAAGCTGGAAGGGAAAGTGAAGTCTAGTAACTACAATATTAGAGGAATTTTAAAGCTAGATCCTGGAGCTAGAGAATTTGTACCAAGCCTACTTCAGGGTCAAGTGTATGATGATGTACCACACTTTCAAGCCTGTGATACTCCAAAGAGAGTTGCCTTTGGAGTAGATTTTGAGTTAATGCATTTAAAGGAATTCAGGCATGCTTGATAATGCTTTGTAAAATGTCGAAGTAAGGACTTCAGTCTTGTGCATTTGGTCCCATCTTGGCCCCAGGACTAGTGAAAAATCTCTGGAAATCAAATTTATTAAAATGATTCAGTTCATCAAAAGTGTGAAATTAATTCCTAAATCAGTTTTCAAATTACTTCTAAAGTCTAGAAAATAAGAATAAAAATACTTTTAATGTATTCTATACATGTGGCTTTGTAAAGATATAAAGAAGTTATATTTGATGTAAAACAAAGTAAAATTATGCTTTCATTTACTTTCAGGGATCATTTGAGTAGTGTGTAGCTTATTTGGAGATATAAATGGGACCATGAAACTTTTTTAAGTCACATGTTGCTTTTGTGATTTTTATTATTTTAATTATCAAATAAGTATATGATACCCATTATTTTAATTATCACATCTATTTATTCATTTTAATGTGATTATTTAATAAAAATACTTTTAATTGGCAAGCATCTCTTATACTGCTTTTTCCCCCTCTTTAACAGTTTGATGGACAACCTGTAACTACTATCCATAAATATTCCTATCAGGAACAGAGAGGAATAACACTTTGGGCATAGAGTTGGATAGGAAGAAAGATGGTCTCTTAGATATTGCACAGATTTTTCAATGACCCAAACCTCCTAGAGAAACATATGCTAATTTCTTTCTTTCTAATGTTCCCTTTGTATTGTTGTATGATAACAAGACAAATAAACAACTTCAGTAAAGAATAGAAAAAAGATTGTCATTAGAGAAATGTATTATAGAAAGAAGAAAAGTGCTGTAGATGTCAAGTGACAAAAAAATGACAAGAGAAAAAAAAGAGCTAACACACAATTTTGTTAGAAAGCACCTTAAACTTTTTGAATGGAAATCAGGCACCAAACTTGGAGGACGTGGACAAAAGTTTAAAGGATAGTTATCCTTGGGTATTATATGATCAGAATTATTAGAAATAAATCCCATACAATGATATCATGGATCTGTTTAAGCATGTAAGTAATGATTTTATTAATTTGTCCATATCATACTGTGGAAAGAATATTTATTGGAAGTCATCTTTATGGAGGCTATATTATAATTTCGGCGTTTGAAGACCTCAGGGTTCATGGAGGTTGTGTCAACTGATAATCATTATATTATTGATAGGAAATAGACAAAAAATACCCTAACAATAAATTTCAAAAACAAAAACATAGACATATATTAAAATTGTAAAAGCTAAAACCATCTTAGAGATGAGTTTCAGAGGTCTTAGTAAAGAATGGTCATATTTCTTTACAAAAAGACATTTGTTAACCACCTATTATGTGTAAAACACCGAGTTAAACAATGAAAGTAGAAAGACAAAAAAAAAACTACCCCTGCTATCTAGGAACTTATTCTATTCAGGAGACAACATTCAAATATTCAAATATATATAGAAAAAATATATGGTATTTAATGCAAGATAGATTTTGAAAAATGGTGACAGTAGGTGAGGGTTGAGGGGTAGATTATAAAAAAGTCATTTTGTAGGAGGTAGTGCTTAAGTTTCATCTTGAAGTAAGGGGGTGGTACTATGAGGCAGAGTCAAGGAGCGAATATATTAAAGGTTCTGGGAAAGGGCAGCCAGCATAAAGCTATAGCAGGATCTGGCATATTGTGTTTACCAGACAGATAGCTAGTTTGGCAGGACCCAGAATTTCAGAAGAGGAGCAATGTATTCTTTACATATATAAGTTTTAATAATTTTTTTTTTACATTTTGTAATCCATGTTGGCCACTCTCTTCTCCCTGATATTGCAGACAATATGATAGTTTGTTCTCCTGTTAACATATAATACATATTCCCATGTTCATTTTGTTTTAAAGAAGACATACTATTTCTGTTAGAAAGTAGAAAGAAAATTAAAGGAGGAAATAAAGTAAGGAATTATGTGTTTCAATCTGCTTTTAAACACACTCTCAATTCTTTCTCTGGAAGTTGTTAGCCTTTTCCATCATGAGTCACTTAGAATTCTGCTGGATTCTTGTATTGCTGATAATAGTTGTCATTCACAGATGATCATATTACTTTATTGCTATTACTGTGTACAACATAATCAAAGTTCTGCTCATTTCTTGCATTTCTTCATATGTTTTTCCAATCTTTTTAAAAGAATCATTTTCTTTGTCATTTCTTATGACACAATAATACTCCATTACATTAATATACAACAGGGCAGAACCAATAGAAAGGTTGAAATAGTGCTCCAGCCTAGAACAATATGAAAATATAGAAAGGAAGACCTCTTTCACTGGAGTAAGAAGAGAAAGCCCAGAATAAGTCTCAGAAGAACTCAGATGTGATACAGTAAAAGCAACAAGGGGAAAAGCACAGGTAGAATGGACTAGCCTCAGCCAAGTAAGAGCAGAAACAAACACAGTACAGAACAGGCAATAGTGGAAGAAAAGAAGACCTGTTCCAGCCAGAACACAGGATAGATGTGACCCAGAACAAGCAACAATGGGAGGAATTCAATCTTACAAGGTCCAGCTTTTGTCAGAACACAACTTGAACCAGCTGAACTAACTGGCTGCAAACCTTCAGAAAACAGGGATTACATGTCAGAAAGTGAATATTAAAAACATAGAAATAATCTGGGAACATAAATATTTATTATTAAATATTATATACCACAACTTGTTTAGCCACTTCCCAGTGATGGATAGTCCATCAGTTTCTAGTTCTTTGCTACCACAAAAAGAGCTACTATAAATATTTTTTGTACAAATAGGTCCTCTTCCCGTATCTTTAATCTCTTTGGGATACAAACCTAGTAAAGTTACTGCTGGGTCAAGGGGTAAGCATGATTATGTTTTCAAATAATAGTATTCTATTGCTACAAAAATACACTAATTACTGTTGATATTGGAAAATGAAAAGAAACAAAATACTAAGAATTGTTCTTGAGAAATACAAATACCAAAACTATAGCATAACACCTCCCGGCATAAATGAAATAATATTTGTTATGCTCAATTGCTATGAAGATTTTTGCATTAAAACCCATTCTTGTATAAAATATCTTATCACTATCCATTATAGTTTAGATTTGTGAGTGCAAACAATTTTAACGAAAGATCTTGTTCTGTTGATTGGCTTTTTTCTCGTCTATAGCAACCAACATAGTGGAAGAATCACACTCTTGGATAGACCAATGTCTGATGGCTGGAATCAATTGGCTGGGAAATTTAATTTTAATTTATAAAGATCTTTCATGAATTAATTTAGCATAAAGGCTAAAATGTGTTTCAAAACAATTTCTAATATTACTTCAGTTTTACTTCACTCTGACTCTGGAAACTTTACCAACTAACAGGATCTCTGATTTCATCTAATCTAACTCATGCCACAGTAAGAATCTTCTCTACAATGTGCTCAAGAAGAATTTATTTAGCCTATTCTCTAGAATTTAAAGAGAGAGGGTCACTGCAATCTCACAAGGCATTCAAATAACCTTTGAAATAGTAACACTAATTATATGTAGATTTTTCATTATACCAAGCCTAGATTTATCTCTTTATATCTAGCTACTGCTCTTAGTTCTGTTTTCTGGAGTAAAAAGCATGCCCAATCACTCTTTTTTTTTTAAATTTTAAACATTTATTAATATTCATTTTTAACCTGTTTACATGCTTCATGCCCCTACTTTCCCCTTCACCCCCCCCCGCACTCCCCTCACCCATGGCCAACGCACATTTCCACTGGTTGTAACATGAATTCGATTTTACCACAGTATATCAGTCTCTGTGTACAATGTTCTCCTGGTTCTGCTCCTTTCCCTCTGCATAAGTTCCTAGAGGTCTTTCCAGTTCACCTGGAACTCCTCCAGTTTATTATTCCTTTTAGCACAATAGGATTCCATCACCAGCACATACCATAGTTTGTTCAGCCATTCCCCAATTGAAGGGCATGCCCTCCTTTTCCAGTCCTTTGCCACTAAAAAAAGTGGAGCTATAAATATTTTCGTACAAGTCTGTTTACCTATGATCACTTTGGGGTACAAACCCAGCAATGGTATGGCTGGATAAAAGGGCAGGCATTCTTTTATAGCCCTTTGAGCATAGTTCCAAATTGCCAGGCAGAATGGTTGGATCATTTCACAACTCCACCAGCAATGCATTAATGTCCCAATTTTGCCACATCCCATCCAGCATTCATTATTCTCCCCTTCTTTCATTTTAGCCAATCTGCTAGGTGTGAGATGATACCTGAGAGTTCTTTTGATTTGAATTTCTCTAATTATTAGAGATTTAGAACACTTTCACATGTGCTTATTGATACTTTTGTTTTCTTTACCTGAGAGTTGCCTATTCATGTCTCTTGCCCATTTTTCAATTGGGGAATGGCTTGATTTTTTATATAATTGATTTAACTCCTTGTATATTTGAGTAATTAGACCCCTGTAAGAGTTTTTTGTTATAAAGATTTTTTCCCAATTTGTTGTTTCCCTTCTGATTTTGACTACATTGTTTTTGTTTGTACAAAAGCTTTTTAGCTTAATATAATCAAAACCATTTAATTTACATTTTGTAATTTTCTCTAACTCTTGCTTGGTTTTAAAATCTTTCCTTTCCCAGAGATCTGACAGGTATACTTATTTTGTGTTCATTTAACTTATTTATAGTTTCCCTCTTTATATTCAGGTCATTCACCCATTCTGAATTTATCTTGGTGTAGGGTGTGAGATGTTGATCTAAACCTAATCTCTCCCATATTGTTTTCCAAATTTCCCAGCAGTTTTTGTCAAATAGTGGGTTCATGTCCCAAAAGTTGGGCTCTTTGGGTTTATCATACACTGTCTTGCTGATGTCATTTACCCCAAGTCTATTCCATTGATCCTCCTCTCTGTCTCTTAGCCAGTACCATATTGTTTTGATGACTGCTGCTTTATAGTATAGTTTAATATGTGGTACTACTAGGCCCCCTTCCTTCACATTTTTTTTTCATTATTTCCCTTGATATTCTTGATCTTTTGTTATTCCAAATGAAATTTGTTATAGTTTTTTCTAATTCAGTAAAGAAGTTTTTTGGTAATTTGATAGTTATGGCGCTAAATAGGTAAATTAATTTAGGTAGAATGTTCATTTTTATGATATCAGCTCATCCTACCCATGAACAATTAATGGCTTTCCAATTGTTTAGATCCAGTTTTATTTGTTTGGAAAGTGTTTTGTAGTTGTTTTCGTATAATGGCTGTGTTTCTTTAGGTAGATAGATTCCCAAGTATTTTATATTGTTTAGGGTGATTTTAAATGGTGTTTCTCTTTCTACCTCTTGCTGCTCTAATGTGTTAGAAATATATAGAAATGCTGATGATTTATGTGCATTTATTTTGTATCCTGCCACTTTGCTAAAGTTGTTGATTATTTCTACCAGCTTCTTAGTTGATTCTCTGGGATTTTTTAATTAGATCATCATATCATCTGCAAAGAGTGATAGCTTAGTCTCCTCATTGCCTATTTTGATACCTTCAATTTCTTTTTCTTCTCTAATTGCTATTGCTAGTGTTTCTAGTACTGTGTTGAATAATAGAGGTGATAATGGGCATCCTTGTTTCACTCCTGATCTCATTGGGAAGGCTTCTAATTTATCCCCTTTGCATACAATGCTTGTTGATGGTTTTAGGTATATACTGTTTATTATTTTTAGGAAGGGTCATTCTATTCCTTTATTTTTCAGCATTTTCAATAGGAATGGATGCTGTATTTTGTCAAAGTCTTTTTCAGCATCTATTGAGATAATCATGTGATTTTTGTTGGTTAGACTGTTGATATGGTCTATTATGTGGATGGTTTTCCTAATGTTGAACCATCCTTGATTCCTGGTATAAATCCCACCTGATCATGGTGGATAATCTTCTTAATTACTTGCTGGAGTCTCTTTGCTAATATGCTATTTAAGATTTTTGCATCTATGTTCATTAGGGAGATTGGTCTATAGTTTTCTTTCTCTGTTTTTGGTCTACCTGGCTTTGGGATCAGTAGCATATTTGTGTCATAGAAGGAATTTGGTAGGACTCCTTCTTTGCTTATCATATCAAATAATTTGTATAGTATTGGGATTAGTTGCTCTTTGAATGTCTGATAGAATTCACTTCTGAATCCATCAGGTCCTGGTGATTTTTTCTTAGGGAGTTCTTTGATGGCTTGTTCAATTTCTATTTCTGATATGGGATTATTTAGGTATTATATTTCTTCTGCTGTTAATCTAGGCAATTTATATTTTTGTAAATATGCATCCATATCTCCTAAATTGTTATATTTGTTGCCGTATAATTGGGCGAAATAGTTTTTAATGATTACCTTAATTTGCCCTTCATAAGAGATGAGGTCTCCCTTTTCATCTTTAATACTGTCAATTTGCTTTCCTTCTTTCCTTTTTTTATTAGATTGACCAGTACTTTGTCTATTTTATCTGTTGTTTCAAAATACCAGCTTCTAGTCTTATTTATTAATGCAATAATAGTTCTTTTACTTTGGATTTTATTAATTTCTCCCTTAATTTTTAGTATTTCTAACTTAGTTTTCATCTGGGTGTTTTTAATTTGCTCACTTTCTAATTTTTTTAGTTGCATACCCAATTCATTAATCTATTCCCACCTTAATTTGTTAATATATGCACTCAAGGATATAAATTTCCCCCTGAGTACTACCTTGGCTGCATCCCACAGAGTTTGGTAGGATGTCTCATCATTGTTATTCTCTTCAATGAAATTGTTGATTTTTTCTATGATTTCTTCTTTGACCATTTGGTTTTGGAGAATCATATTGTTTAATTTCCAATTGGTTTTTGATTTTCCTGTCCAGGTGCCCTTACTAATTATTATTTTTATTGCATTATGATCTGAGAAAGTTACATTTATTATATCTGCTCTTTTGCATTTGTTTGCAATGATTCTATGTCCTATTACATGGTCAATCTTTGTGAATGTACCATGTACAGCCGAAAAGAAGGTGTATTCCTTTTTGTCCCTATTTATTTCTCTCCACATATCAATTAAATCTAATTTTTCTAGGACTTCATTCATCTCTCTTACCTCTTTCTTATTTATTTTTTGGTTTGATTTATCTAGATCTGAAAGAGGAATATTTAGATCTCCCACTATTATGGTTTTACTATCTATTTCCTTCTTGAACTCTGCCAATTTCTCCTTTATAAATTTGGATACTATACCACTTGTTGCATATATACTGAGCAGTGTTATTTCCTCATTGTTTATACTGCCTTTAATCAGGATGTAATGACCTTCCCTGTCTTTTTTAATCGTATCTATTTTTACTTTGGCTTTGTCAGAGAACATAATAGCCACTCCTGCCTTCTTTTTCTCATTTGACGTCCAAAAGATTTTGCTCAAGCCCTTAGCCTTAAACTTGTGTGTGTCTACCCGCCTCATATGTGTTTCTTGTAGACTACATATGGTAGGATTTTGGCTTCTGATCCACTCTGCTATTTGCTTCCGTTTTATGAACAAGTTCATCCCATTCACATTCAGAGTTACAATTATCAGTTGTGCATTCACTGACATTTTTGTATCCTCCCCTAGTCCCACCCCTTTTTCTTACACTATTTTCTTTTAAACCAGTGGTTTGCTTTGAGCCCGTATCCCTTATCCCCTCCCTTGATTAACTTCCCTTTCTGCCCCCTCCCTTGTTATTCCCCTATTTTTGTTTTTAAAGGCCTAATGAATTCCCTCCCCTTTCTTCTCCCCTCCCTTTTTTGACCTCCCCACTCCCCTGCTCCCTTTGGTTTATCCCTGCTGACTTTCTCAGTAGGGTTAGATGGTGTTTTTTATCTGAATGGATAATAAAGCTCCTCTTCCCTCTCCAGGTTGATTACACTGAGAGTAAGGTTTGATTATTACCTCTTAATGCTCTCTTCCTCTCCTTCTTATAATAATATTTATCCCCTCCCCTTCCCATGCCCTCTTTTTGTATAATAGAATATCCTATTTTTCTTATTTACTCAGATTTTTCTTGATGTCCCCTACTATTCCCCCCCTCTTTCCCATCCCCCATGTCATCTTAGACCATTTAGTATCCTGTCCTCTCCCTATGAATTATTCTTCTCGTTGCTATAATAGTGAATATTATAATAGTGAGTAGAGTTCACTACAGAGAATTATACATAGCATTTCTCCACATAGTAATACAGATAATTAGCTCTTATTTAAGCCCTTAAAGAGTCAAGTTTAAAATATTATGAGTTTTCTTTCTTTTCCCTCTGTTTCTTATTTACCTTTTCATGTTTCTCTTGATTTTTGTGGTTGGCTATCAAACTTTCCATTGTAGTCCTGGTCTCTTTTTTGCAAAAACTTGGAAATCTTCAATTTTGTTGAATGCCCATATTTTCCCCTGGACATATATAGTCAGTTTCTATGGGTAGTTGATCCGTGGCTGAAGGCCCAGCTCTCTTGCCTTTCTGAATATCATGTTCCAAGCTTTGCGATCTTTTAGCGTGGAGGCTGCCAGATCCTGTGTGATCCTGATTGGTGCTCCCTGATATTTTAATTGTCTCTTTCTGGCTTCTTGTAAGATTTTTTCTTTTACTTGGAAGCTCTTCAATTTGGCTATTATATTCCTGGGCGTTTTCTCATCTGGATCGAGTGTAGAGGGTGATCTATGGATCCTTTCAATGTCTATATTGCCCTCTTGTTGTAGAACTTCAGGGCAATTTTGCTGAATTATTTCTTTTAGTATGGAGTCCAAATTTCTATTAATTTCTCCCTTTTCGGGGAGACCAATGGTTCTCAAATTGTCTCTTCTAGACCGGTTTTCTTGGTCTGTCACTTTCCCATTGAGATATTTCATATTTCCTTCTATTTTTTCAGTCTTTTGACTTTGTTTCATTTGTTCTTGTTGTCTTGAGAGATCATTTTCTTCTAGTTATTCAATTCTAGCCTTTAAGGACTGATTTTCGGCTATATTCTTTTGGTTTTCCTTTTCAATCTGGTCATTTATGGTCTTTAGTTGACTTGCCTCACTTTCCAATTGCAAAATTCTGCCTTTTAAACTGTTATTTTCTAGCCAGATCTCTTCCCTCTTCTTCAACATCTCATTTTTGAAGTCTTCAATAGCTTGTGACCAGCTTTCATTGTTTTTGGAAGGTTTGGATTTTTGTTTGTCCTCCTCTGTTGTCTGGATTTTCTCTGTGTAGAAGTTGTCGAGTGTTCCAGAGTTTTTCTTGATAATCTTTTTCTTCTGGGCTTCCCTATGGCTTGCCATTGTTAGCCCCACCCCTTTTCAGCTTTGTCTTCACACTCAGTGTCTGCCTGTGTTTTCTAAGCTCCGGAGGGCTCTTTTCTCCTTGTCCTCAGGGTCAAGTCTCCTAGTCTTCCCCAGGCTACCCCTCTGCCTGAGCTGGAGATCTTTATTCGTGCCTAGGGCACTGCCTTCACCCATGCAGACTCTCAGGGAAAGTCCCTGCATTAGAGATCTTTGTCTTCACCCGGGCAGACTCTCAGAACATCAGTGCATGCCCCCCAGCCACTTGGCTTCCCACGTCTTGCAGCTCACAGGTATAAGCCCTGGGGCTGCTAGTTATTTACTCATTGCCCCAATCCTGTTTTCACTCTTGTGTGTTGGCCTTAGCTCTATGAGTGGTGTGTGTGTGGTGGGGTGGAGGGGCTTCTTCCTCTCGCGTTTTAGTAGAGCTGTTTCACCCCTTTATAGCGTGGAAATGTCCTGATTCTGTGTACCTTCAATGCTGAGCCCTGTTGTGGGGTTCCTTCGTTTGTCTGGGTTCGTTTTTATGTCCCCTTGAGGAGTCCTGTATGCTTTGGTTAGGAGAGATCGAGCAGCTGCTCCTTACTCTGCCTCCATCTTAACCAGAAGTCCCAATCACTCTTAAATGTAGTGAACTGTCAAATACTTGAAGACAGGTATCATGGCTCTCTACAGTGCCCTTTCAGGTAGTCTCTTATCTTCTCATATCTAAACATTTCCCAGTGTTTGTTTGGTTGTTTTCTTAGCTGATCCTCATTTGGCCATAAAGCAAAGTTCTTGATCATCCTGACTTCACACTTCTGAACACTGGCTAGTTTATCAATGTCTTTCTCATACCACAATGTCTAGAGTTGAACACAATTCGTAATGTTTGACCATGATATATTACATCATGAATATTATCCTAAATCTTAGAAATTAAGCCCCTCCTCTTGCTAAAATAATGTGTTTGTGTTCTTAACTATCATATTACATTGTTGATGAATACTGAACTTTAATTCAACTAAAATTCCTAATTTTCTTTTTCACATAAATTGCTGTCTTCCCATCATATGCTTACTAAGTAGATTTTTTTAACCAAGAAAAAGTATTTACTTTTTTTCCCTGATGTATTTCATATTATTAGATTAAATGGAATTCCTTAGGATTTCAATATACTTTTTTTCTAACTCAAACTATTCTACCTTTAAATTTTATAGATATGCTATATTTGTCTTTAAGTCTCTAATATTGTGTTACCTTGATTGTTCTTAATGATATTTCAAAAATTTACTGACAGCTAAAAAATTAATCATATTTGTCAGTTCTTCCTGAACCTAAAATAAAGTCATCTGGGTCTCTTGAGTTGGTCTGGAATATCAGGAATACCTAAATATTCTTTTGTTTTATTATTTATCTTTTGGTTATTAAATTCCATTTTATAATTTTTATTTTATATTTTATGATAAGAATTTAAAATATTATGCAGCCCAGAACTAATAAATATGGCTCCAAAATCAATTTGTAATCTTGTTGCTAATGTATGGGATAATAAGAGCATCAGATCTCTATTTTCAATTCTGTTTTTTCTCTTCTTGTCATTTATAATGTTATAATTCTTGTGTATATAATTTTGTTGGTTCCACTTATTTCACTTGCACCAGTTCATATGCTTTAAATAATACCTTCCATCCTAGAATCAATTTTTTTTCATACTGGGACTCCATTCTAGGAGCATAGGGCCACAACCAGTAGGCAATGGGTCACACAGTCGCTCAGGGTCACCCAGCTGGGAAGTGTCTGAGCCCGGATTTTGAAACTTTCGTCTCTAGGCCTGGCTCTCAATCCACTGAGCTAGCCCAGCTGCCCCTACTTTAGGATGCAGTTTCTTTAGCAGATGTAGTTTTTACAGGGTGGGGTTGCTAGCCCCATGCCCAACCCTCCTCCTTTTTCATCCAGGCTAGGGATCGTCCTTGGCCCAGGAGTGGTAAGGGTGGGCAATAGGGGTCAAGTGACTTGCCCAAGTTTACACAGCTGGAAGTGTCCGAGGCCGGACTTGAACCTAGGACCTCCAGTCTCTAGGCCTGGCTCTCAATCCATTGAGCCACCCAATACTAGGAATTAATTCTAAGGCAAAACAGAAAGGCCTAGCCAGTGGGGGTTAAGTTACTTGCAAAGGATTACACAGATAGAAAGTGTCTGAGGTCACATTTAAATCCAGGAGCTCCCCTTCCTAGGTCTGTCTTTCAATTCACAGAGTCACCTAGCTACCCACCATGCATTTTTAAATGTATTTTTATAGATCTCTGAATACTTTATGCTGTATCGATCATTTATTATGGTCTAGTAACATCCTATTGCATTCATCTATTACAATTTGCTCAACCATTCTCTGAAGACTTTGTAGTACCCAGCATTGCTTTCTTTCTAAGTTTCTCCTTGAGGCATAATTTCATACACATTAATCATAAATTTTATCATATATTATTCAGAATGTAACATTCCATCCATTTCAAAAGAACTATTTATCTGTTTCTTAATTTCAAATGTCCATTGATCCCATTCCATTTCTTCTTTTTTCATGTGACATTATTTTACCCCAAAAGTTCTTCACAAAAATCAACATATGATCTAATACTTTTATTTCTTCATTGTAATAATGAAGACCTTTTTTGGTTTACTTTTGAACATTTACTCCAATAACATGAAAAGCAGAGAAGTTTTAAAGTGTTCCATTGTTTCTTAGGAGAGATGAGATAACCATGCCTGACTGTGGCAAATATACAAACATCAGGCTGATTTCAATTTCATTGGAACCTCATGCTTTCCAAAAGTGAAGCTTTTATTAAAGTTCCTTAGGTGATCCTGAAATTGTTTCCTGTTATTGAAAATACAATTCTAAATGTAGCAGGACTGGATAAATACATCAAATTAAATATCCTCTGATTGGAAACAATTGTTTTTCTTATTTTTAATGAATTTTTGTAGTTATAAGGGGTTAGAAAAATTTTGAAGCAAAAGTAAAATTATAAGATTAAAAAAAACCTTTTAAAATAAGTACTAAAGAAATCTGACATTCTTTTAGAACACAAAAAGAAGTGTTCAGTTAGGTCTTTGAATTGAATTTAAGAATTCTATTCAATTCAAAGGTAAATTTTCCTTCAAAGACTATCAATAATTCTTAAATTTCTGCAAGTCTTCAATGTTCCTAAGATTTACAGATTTTTGTTGTTGAAATATTTTTAATGTTTCAGTCTTCTTAGAAGAACCTTATTCCTTAAAATTCAAACAATAATTTTCCTCTTTTATATTAATTTTGTCAGATTATTTTAAGTGGTTATAGTTTTATTTCCTTTTCTAAATTCCTTGACTTGTGTTTATTCATCATTACAAAAAGTCAGTAAAAAAGAAGAGATTTTGTACTACATTACATATCTACATAGTGAATGGTTTAAACAAAATGATATTAAGGTGAAATGACATTTTGGGTCACTTCTAGAACACACACACACACATATATATATATACTCTCTCAAAATGTTCTTAAATAATTGGATATTCAATAATTGTAGTGTTGATATTATAGGTTTTAGTTATATGTATGGATAACTATAAATTTTATTATTTATCATTATTTTGCAATTGATTAGAAATATATTTTCAGCTGAATTCTTAGAGTATTCAACAATTTGATTAATAATAATTCTTTTTTATTAATTTTATTTTTTTTAATTTTTCCATGGTTCCATGATTCATGTTCTTACTTTCCCCTCTACCCCCAACCCCCCTCCCTCCATAGCTGATGTACATTTCCACTGGTTTCTTCATGATCAAGACCTATTTCCATATTATTGATAGTTGCATTGGTGTGGTTGTTTAGAGTCTGCATCCCCAATCATGTCTGCATCAACCCATGTGTTCAAGGAGTTGTTTTTCTTCTGTATTTCCACTCCTGTAGTTCTTCCTCTAAATGTGTGTAGTGTTCTTTTCCATAAATCCCACAGAATTTTCCTGGGTCATTAAAAAATAATAATTCTTTAATGAGTACTACAGTAGCATTTTTCTAATGATTACTCTGAAATAACTAGTAAATTATATTTTCTCTAACCCTCAAAAGAAAGCATTCCTTTTATTATAGGTGCTTGTTAAATTAAAGGGATCATTATTAATATACTTGAAGTGGACTAAAAAATTAATTACTTCTAATAGATCAATATTTTACATACTGTAAATAAAGTTCAAAAATAAAATATATTTTTATTTGGGGGGTCTAAGATTTACAAAACAAAGGAAATGAGCAAAGAGAGTGAAATGACAGTGATTTTTAAAAGTAGGAAAAATATATTTTGAAAGAACTGGGAAAATTTAAAGTAATAAATTTTTAACTGAATTACAAAATTTTTCAACTGAAAGTTACATAAGTAGTCATCCTCTTTCAATACCAATAAAGGAATAATCACTATGCCATATCCATTAAGTATTGAACAAGATGCTATTATTTGATTATTACATCAGTAAGGAAAGAGAGAAAAAAGCCCAATAAAATGAAGAATTAGCATGAGATAAGGGAACATCTGATTGAGGTTGGAATGAATTAAATTAATTCTTTAATAATCACAACTAGAAATTTCTAACTTAGATTGAATTAGCTTTGAAAATACAAATGTTTTGAAATATTAATAATGTTCACTGAATAGATAAAGTATGGATGAAATCAGAGCATTTAATGAACAACTTAGAAGAAACTTCTGTATTAGTGTTGGAAAACTTAAAAAGGTGAAAAAATAAAAAAAGTGATACAACAAGAAATATTATCAAACAACAAAATATCTACAATATTGAATTGAAGTAACATGAAACACATACTATAAAAAACAAGTAAACTGAAAAATTGCATATAAAGATTATTTAGGAATCATCAACATGTTGAAATAAGTGAAAACTGACAAAATAAAATTGATTCTTTTCTGTAATTAATTTCATTTTGTATAGCCTTTCCATAAATTACTCAGTTTCTCTGTGTTAAAATTAGAAGTTCAGTTATCCAGCTAATTACTGTTCTGTTCTTGAGTCAAGTAAATCTGTTATCCTTGAAGAATGAGACTAGATGCCAAGGAGTTTGGTTTATTATTTCTGCACCACTAGCTATCCTTTAAGAAAGTCTGGTCTTTTATCACTACAACACTAACTAACCTTGTAGATGGACACCATCAATGAACTTTCAATAGAGACAAATTTTCCAGCCAATTATTTTTATGATGCTTCTGACATTATAAGCAATCATATTGTGTGTTTTTTCATCTATGATGCAGCTTTCTAGTTTTTGAATACTCCTCTTTTTGGTCATAAAAATGATCTATCAACTCTCACAGAGGGTCTTAGCAAGAGGAGAAGGCTAAGGCACAGTGTATTATCAATTTCACACCTAACTAATACATTGATCATGTTCAGGGATTTATGCTTTAGTTGAATACAGGAATATTAAATAGGGAATAGTCTCAAAGAAGGTAAAGTATTACTATTAAATATTCACCACAAAAATGAAGAAGGGAAATATGCTACCTCCAATGGCTTAGGACTTTCCTGGGAAAGAAAGAAGCAAGTGGAATAGTAATATTGATTTTATTTCCAGTAGTATTCTCACTGCTGAGGGATACAATATGATAATATTAACAATAATTTAATTTTTCTCATAGACTTCATTTTAATTGAATTTTCACTGACCTACACAAATCTCAACAATATATGATTGCTACTGACTGCCTCAAAAGAAATTTGAAAAAATAAAGGGATGATAATCTAGGAACAAGAAACTGCTTCAGAATTTTTATTTAAAAATTTTTTAAAGGTAAAGATTTATAATTATACAGAGAAACACACCCTTAATATGGCAGCAGCAGCTGTAAATCAAAGACACAAAAACATAAATAGCAACAACAATATATGCATTCTTTCTGAATATATGGGGCAGCAAGAAAATTTAACAATGCCTTGGGAGGCATAAGAACAGATTTGTCAAAGACTGTGAGAGTTAGAAGTAAAGATATTAATATTCCTATATAATCAGCTTTGGTTCCTGGGATGGAATACTAAATAATGGATAAGACTAGAGTTAAAATTAAAGGATTGGAACACAATCTGAATTACATTCATGACAAGAAGAGCAATCTATGGCAATAATTTGGTCTACTTTTTTACAAATATAATGAATTCTGTTGTATTTTGGTTTAGAAATACCATTAGAATTTTCTCTCTCTAAAACTGATGGGTAAGCCTCTAGAAACTACATTTTTTTAAAAAGAGAGCTTAATAAAACTTTTCAGATAACCCATCTGGACAAAGTGGAGTTTGAAGATAACTTAAAATTTTAATTCAATTGTAATTTAATCATGAAATTTAAAGCTTCTATGATTCTGGAAGGTTGCATTTGTATGTACATATCCAGAAATATTTCTGCAGGTTTAAATATAAGTGCCTGTATTTGAAATATAATTTATGTTTAATTATTTGATTATATATTTCTAATTACACAAAATTATTTTTCAACTTGTTTTTTTAAAATTGAATTGCAGATTCTATTTCCTCCCCCAACCTTTGGGAAGGCAAGTAATGTGATATTTATTACACGTAAGAAATTATTTATTTTCATAATAGCCATGTTGCAGAAGAACACATGAAAACATAAGAAAAATAGGGAAAACACAATAAAATAGAATGCTTTAGTGTTCAGTCAGAGTTCATCAACTCTCAGCAGGATGAACATTTTTTATCACTGCTCTTTTGGAATTGTCTTGGATTATTGTCTTGTTCAAGTAGCTAAATCTTTTACATTTAATTGTCCTTACAATACTGTTGTTATTGTGTACATTTCACTTTGCATGCTTTCATGTGTAAATCTTCCCAAGTTTTTATGGAAACAATGATGGTCATGATTTTTATAACACGATAGCATTTTATTAAACTCCTATACCATAACTTGTTCATCCATTCCCCAATTTATTGTCATTCCCACACTTTCTAATACTTCAAAATTACAAAAAGGGCTACTATAAATATTTTCATACAAATAGATGCTTTATATTTTTTTAATTTCTTTGAAGTACAGATTAACTAGTACTGCTGGATAAAAAGTTACACTCAATTTTATGCCCTCTGATCACTTTCAAATTGCTCTACAAAATGGTAGATCAATTTATAACTCCAACAAGAATGCATTAGTATCCCCATTTCCCCATTTACTGTCTAACATGTATAATTTTCCCTTGTTCATGTAGTATTCCTTCTAGTAGGTGGGAATTGGTACCTCAGAATAATGGTTTTTTTTTTAGTTCTAATTTGCTTTTCTTGAAGGAATTTATTTAAAGTGTCTCAGTCCCTACCTTTCTTCCTTGCTTCATAGATGTCATCATACATCAGACAGATATGTGTATATAGAATCTCTTTCATGTTTCCATTTTACAGTTCATTCTCTGGAGAAAACATACACAAATTATTGTTCAAGTTTCTTGATTCTACTCATTTTGCTATTATCCCATGTTTATAATTAAAAATATTCTGTTAATAATTTCTGATAGTAAAGTAGTATTGTATCATAATAATTTACCACAACATTTTAGTTATTCCCTAAAGAAGGGAATCCTCTCAGTTTCCAATTCCTTGCCACCACAAATAGATTTTTTGCATCCATATTCAATGAAATTGGTCTACAATTTGCTCTTTCTATTTTTTTCCCCTCTTTTTGGTTTAGGTATCAACACCAAATTTGTTCAACAAAAGGAGTTTGGTAAAATTCCTTCCTCATTTGTTATTTCAAATAACATTAAATTTTATAATTATTTGATTTTCAAAAGTTTGGTAGAATTCACTGATCTTGATCCTTATTTTTTGTGAAGTTCATATTTGGTATATTAAATTTCTTTTCCTAAAAGAGGCTTATTTACCTATTCTATTTCCTCATCTTATAGTCTAGACCAATGATGGGCAAACATTTTAAAGAGGGGGCCAAAGGAAAGAAAATGCTCATCTGTCAGTCTGTTTCTAAGGCAACTCTAGAAGTTTCATTGTATTGTATCCTACTCATTGTATTTGTCAGATTAAGAATAATATCAATGGCCTGCAGATAGAACATTTCAGAAGGCCGCATCTGGCCTACCGGGCAGTAGTTTGCTCATCACTTATCTAGACTATTTTTCATAAATACTATCCTATTTCATGTACATTGTTAAATTTGTTTTCATATAATAGAGCAAAATTACCACTAATAATTATTTTAATTTTACCTTTATTGGTGGTATATTCACTTTTTTTTTTCATCTTTAATACTAGGGGTTTGGTTTTCTTTTCTTTTTCTTATAATATTAAACAATGGCTTATGTTACATTTTAATACAATCACTCATAGATTTGTTGATGAGTGAAATGTTCGTATATTTTATTTTATTGATCTTATTTTTAATTTTTAGTATTTCTAATTTGACTTTTAAAAAAACCTCTTATTTTCCAACTTGGAATCAATACTGTGTATTGGTTCCAAGGCAGAAGAGTGGTAAGGGCTAGGCAATGGGGGTCAAGTGACTTTCCAAGGTTCACACAGCTGGGAAGTGTCTGAGGCCAAATTTGAACCTAGGACTTCCCATTTCTAAGCCTGGCTCTTAATCCACTGAGCTACTGAGCTATCAAGCTGCCCCTCTAATTTAGCTTATATTTGGGGATTTTTGTTTGTTCTTTTTCTAGTTTTTTCTTAAATTGCATTTTCAATTATTTAATCTTTTCTTTATCCATTTTTTAAAATAAAAATTCAAAGATATACATTTTCCTACTTTTGCTGTATCTCATAGGTTTTGTTATATTGCTTCATTATCATTCTCTTTAATGAAATTATTTATTATTTCAATAATTTTATTTTTACTCATTCATTCATTAAAATTAAGTTATTTAATCTTCAAATAGTTTTTACTTTGTTTTCATGGTGCCCTATTATGTACAACTTTATTGCATTATGCTTTAAAATAATGATATATTCAATAATTCTGATTTTCTAAGTCAAACTATGATTATTTAATGCACTAATAGGTATAATCAGTTTTTGTTAAGGTGCTACTCTTGAGAAGGTCAAATCCATTTTGTTCCCATTCAATTCTTTCTAGATATCTGTCATATTTAAATTATCTTATTCTATTCTCCTTGATGTCTTTTGTTTGTTTGTTTGTTTAAAATTATCTAGCTTGGAGAGAATACTAACACTCTCCACTATTGTTTTGTTTTCTCCTTCCATTTGTAACTCACTTAGGTTGTCTTTTAAAAATCTGTGTGCTATAATATTTGGTGCATATAGATTTAATATTGATAATGCTTCTTTATTTATTGTACCTTTTATATTGTAGTTTTTTTTCTTTTTATGTCTTTTAATTATATCTATTTTAGTTTTAATTTTGCTAGAAATCATGATTGCTGCCCCTGTTTTTTTATTAGCTGAAACATAGTATATTCCCCTCCAGCCATTTATTTTTTCTCTGTCTTTTTGTTATTTTTAAGTGAGTTTTTTGTAAACATATAATTGTGTTTGGAGTTTTGATACATTCTTCTATCCATTTCATTTTGTGGTTTAATTCATCCCATTCTTATTCAAAGTCATAATTATTCCTTGTGTTTCCCCCAAATTTCTTCCCCAACTTTCCCTCTCTTCCACTCTTTTTGATGTATCCCTCCTCAGGTGTCCAATTTATTCTGTCTAACACCCCTCCAATTCTCACCCACTTCTTAGACCTCTTCTTTTCCCTCTCTTTGCCCTCCTCGTTCTAAATTGGTGCACCTTTTTAAAAAATCCCTGCTTTGTCGCTTTCCTTTATCTTTTAGTTCTTATTCTATCTGCCTTTCCAGAAGTCTCTTCCTTATTCCCCATCCCTACCTTTATATTTCTTGACATGAATTTGATTCTAAAAATCCTTCCTTTACCTTAGGCTTAGTGCCTCCCTTTTCCCCTCACCTTATCACCCTGTTTCTTGTTAAGGATTCCTTCCTGGTATCCCTCCATTTTCTTATACTTTGCCTCTTTTCTCTTAATATGCTCTCCATTCTTAGTACCTAAATCCCTTAAATGGGTTCTTAGTCCCTCCCTTCTCCTATCTCCTTTAACTGTTTCTCTGTATTTTAAGAATAATTTATTCTTTCATTTGTAGATGTTATTCCATCTTTAATCTAGATGTGATGAGAATAGTGCTCTAGTATTTCTAGCCCTCAATCTCCTATTCCCCTTCACTGTCACAGGTTTTCAACTCATTTCTATTTTATGAGATAATTGTTCCATTTTACCTTTCCTGATCTTTTATTATTATTGTTATTAGTTCATTCCATTATATTCAACTTAACCTCAAGTGGAGCTCTATCTGTCTCTCTGTCTCTGTCTCTGTCTCTGTTTCTGTCTCTGTCTCTATCTCTGTCACTCTCTCTCTCTCTCTCTCTCTCTCTCTCTATATATATATATATAT